>NC_048899.1:19053572-19349586 GCF_011077185.1 Oxyura jamaicensis
AGATAGATAGATAGATAGATAGATAGATAGATAGATAGATAGATAGATAGAGAAGTAGATAGATAGAGCTCAAAGCAGCATATTTTTTTCTGGATTTTCTCCCATTTCCTTTACCAGAAACATGAGCCTGAGCTGGGACTTGATGAGATGAGGGTCCTTTTCCACTGGCAGAGTTTTAGGGATCTTAAAATGAGTGCCTAGGGTGGTTGGACTACTCCTGGGGTGGCTGGAGGCTATCTAATGGGCAGACTGCTTTCTGCAATTAGTACTGAGCAGGCACCCTGTGCCATGATAGCTAGTGAGGTTTTGTCTGCCATGGATGGAAAAGCCCAATCTTTTCTACAGTAACTGCTGTTCATGGAGCAGTCTCTTCCAGAGAGCATGCAGGATTTCTGTCTCTCACGTTAAGGAGGTACAATAGAGGAGAATGTTTTTTCTGTGTTTTAGAGGGTTAGACCCGAATGACTGACAGGTCAGGTGCTGACCTGAGCTTGGTTTCACAGAGGCAGAGGGTCAGATGGAAACAGGTGGCAATTAGAATGGGTACATCACGTTACATCCGTGGCAGACACCAAGGGATGCTCAGGGGGCTGTGAATCATCCCAGCATACCATATTTTCCTCACCAAAAGCAGTCCTCTTTTCTCTGCTACTCTGGCAGCTAAGCCAGGCTCATCATATGGGTAGAGTCCCACAGGGAAGACTTCTTCCATGGTAGGAACAGAGCTTCATTTTAAATTCCACCAAACTGAGATTATCTGCATAGCAAATGTGCTTGTATCCAGGATAAAAGCAGCCATATGGGAATTTACAGCAAGATATCCAAATGACTGAGAACTCATGTCCTAAATCCATTTAACTGGTCTGTACAGACAAATACACAGTGTAGGGATGATATCCTATGCATGCTATTGTACGCTGAATGAGGCCACCTGTATTTGGAAAATATTGTCTTCTGGTTCCTCTTCCTGTTGCTGGTTGCTTACATCTTTTTAAATAACAGTGATTTCCTACTTGGCAGACTGTGGCCCTACTGGACCAATGTATAATTCCTGCAGTGTGGCCATCAGCTGATCTAGGTCTAGATCTTGATCTCCTCAAGGCTGTGGGTATGACATCTGTCCCAGCAGGCCACAAGTCCGTGGGTTTTGGCTCTTTGCATCATATTTTGTCATTCTGTATCATTTCACAACAAGGGAATTGGGAGCATCAGGGCCATTTCTCAGGCTGAATATCGCTCAGGTTTAATGGTCACCTTGGTGTCCCAGGGCAAGGACACACAGGATGAAAGCCCTGCAAGGAGTTTGCAGTGAAATCCCTATACCTCAAGTTCCTGGGAGCTATGATGGCTGTCCCAGTTCACCAGCTCACCAGGTAAGCAGGGCTACAGAAAATATGGTGGAAAATGTAGTCTAGATGAAACCCAGCCAGAAAAACTGCTCATGAATAGCAGCGCAGCAAAATTGTTGCAGATTCTGGTTAATGCTATACTGACAAAACTTAACATCTCGGCTCGACTTCACAAACTTAGGTTTTCATCCTAAGGAAGCCAAACTGAAATTAAATATTGTTTGGCTCATTGGCTTTTTTGTTGTTTGCTCTCAAGGAAAGAAGGAACTCTCCGAAACAGCTTCCTACAGAAAATTCCAAGTTTGCAGAAATTGCATTTCCCTGCCCGAAAGAGCTATTTCGGTGAGAACTCCCAGCCAGCTCCAAAGCTCAGTTATTTAGGGGCGAGCTTATGTGGAGATGTCAGCGGTGTAGCCAACTATTAGCTGTTAGCTGCAGAATTTGATCTCTTACATATTTCTCTTTAATAGAAACAGAGCCATCGACAGACTCAGTGGTTATTTGTGTTTCAGATAACTCCCTGCCCTCAGCTTGGGGAAACCGTCATTGTTTCCTTATGCCCAAGGAAGGATTTATTTAAAGCAATCGTCTCTCCATCTAATAACTACCATAAACAACAGGTTGAGGTGTCGGAGAGCACATGGCCAGAGAAAACCTGGGAGGAAACTGTCCCAGGGGGCATCAGCTGGGGATGGAGCAATGACTTAGGGGCACGGCAGTCTCCAGCATGGTCCATGTCCCTCTGCTCCTCTGAGTGCTCATCTGCTTTTGATTGTTCCTTGTCCAGAGAGGACCAGCACCTCTCATGTCCCTCCTGGGGACAGAGCTCTGCCCTCTTGGGAGTGACCCAGAAGCCCACAGGGGAAATGGAGACACCTGGTGATGTTGGTATTTGCTTAACAGAGCCAGCAGCTATGGCCACGCCTGTAATTTCCTGCAGATCAAAGGCATGGTTGAAAGCAGCTATTTAGCACCGAGCCGAGCGTTTTGGTGTGCATTTCCTGGGCCAAACCCATTTCTTTCCAAAGAAGAGACTGGCTGACCTGACATATCTCCTAGGGCACCCAGATGCTGGGTGAGTGCGTCCCCAGCTGATGACTCCTCCCTGCTCCATGGCTCCTGACATGGGCTCCATGTCACCATCTCCCTTCTCATAATCCTCAGCTCAAGACAGCCCTGGTTAAAATTACCCCTGATACAATATCTTGGGGCTTTTTTTTTTTTACTTTTTTTTTTTTTGACACTGCATGTGGAAGGCAACTGTCAATTAGCAGCTGAAAAAAATAGCCTGCAGTGCTAATGAGAGCAAACTTAATAGAGACCTCTTCCAAATTGTTTCCATCCATTTTTCAGGGGTTTTAATTGCTGTCATATTAGAAGGATGCCAGAAGGAAAACACGAGGGAAAAGCGCCATTCAGAGGTAGATTTCTCTTTGCCAGGACTGGCTCAGAGGCAGCCTCCTTCCCTGAATTTCATTTACAGGAGCTTCTCAAGTCTTCTCCAAAGTTACATTTAGGCCTGGGCCCCAGCCAGCTCCTGTAATGTTTCCCCCACAGCGAGGATGGGAACGGGGGCCCTCGGTTTTACACCAACCTCCACAGCCATACCAAAGGCTGCAGACGGATGCCATCTCCTGCTGTGCTGCATTTTGTCTCTGTGTTTTGGAAAGGATGTAGTTGAAAGGGGGATATTATCTACGGAAACAGCAACAGCGAGATACTTGATATTTCTAAATTCTTACCCAATAAAGGCTTCCTAATTATTATGTTGTTAAGGCTAGGTGTGCTGGCCCCACAGTGCTAGGCCCTGCGGACAGTGAGCAGGCTGATTAAAACACAAGAAATACAGGGGTTATTAGAGAAGGCATCCGTCTGGTCTGTCAGGCCAATACCTGCTCTTTGTAATTATTTTTTTCAGCTGTTAAGATGATGCCCAAGCTTTGTACTCAAGGAGAGGAGAGAGACAAGGCTTCCTCCGGCACCACCTCTGCGTGCAGGGTTTCCAGATAACATCATGATTCGAGAGGCAGACTTTGCGAAAGGTTGGGTGAAGCAGTTCAGTGCATCCCACCACGGCTGTTAAAAAACGTGGAAAAAACACCCCAGCGGCTCGCGAGGGCAGCCACAAGACCATGCACCACGGCCGCCCCGGCTCGGGGAGCTTCCTGCTGCCTGCGGCTGATAAGGAGGCCTGAGCCCACAGATTCACCCTGCTGCCAGTGCCAGGAGGGGACGGGAAGGGAGGGGAGGCCGTTTCCTGATGCTCCAGAGCTGGATGGGATTGAGTTACGTTATTAATTGCTGGTTGTTATTACTGGTTTTAATCCGTGGGTCTATGCTGGGGGATGAAATCCCAGCAGAGTGTACACAGAGGATGTCCCTTTGCAGGGACATGGGGATAAACAGAGCAGGACACAGCTGCTCACATCAGCTGTGGGGGTGTTGGGATGGTGCTGGTGGCCAGGACGTGGTGATGGGTTTCCTAAGATGTTACAGCCCTCAGGGCAAAGGGGCTGCACATCCCTTTGATGTCCTCCTAGCCAAAAAAGCCTCTCCTCCCCGTGATGCTCAACCCATCCCGTGTCTCACCAGCATGGCCTAAGTAGGGGCTAATGCACCAAGTGTTCCTTTATGACCTCGGGACAGTAGCAGCACAGCAAAATAAACTTTCCCCAGCTGCACCCGCCTGGAAACCAGCCTGCTCAGGAGTGCAACATCCCGGCTGAAACTCCCGCAGCACACTGTGGGTTGTTCCATCCACCAGTCTGCACTAGATGAAGCCCTTTCTCCCCCCCAGATTCCTTGAATACCAAACGCTGGGGAGGACCCAGAGCATTCCCCCGGGTCCAAGCTCCATCTGTCCCAGACCGAGCTCGCCCAGACCATCTGCGAGGTCACGATCCCCAGCACTGCCGACAGCGCACGTGTGTGCACGCGGGGTGACGATGGGGCCGGAGCGGTCCAAGCGCTGAGCCAGCCATCTGTTCCATTAAACGCCACGCGTGCTCGCTGTTTTTAACAGGGAACGGAGCAAAACAACACCTCGTGAGATAACAGTTTGTAAAGTCCTCGAAAGTGGTCAGGGGCAGAAAGGTAAAGGGAGCAGAAAGCTGGTGCTGCGCAGCGAGGGAGAGCCGGACACACACACCGGGGCTGTTTGCAGCTTTCCAGAACCACAGGGAGGACACAGCACTGGCCGAGAGGGCAAGCTGCAGGAGGGCTCTGCTTTATTCATGCTCAATATGTGCCAAGGAGAAGCAGGGGACACAAATCCAGGAGCTGGACAGGTTCAGGGAGGCAGCACTCAGAGAGACATTAGGAGACAGCTGGGAGCAGAGCCAGGTTTCAGGTACAGAAATATATATATATATATTATATATTTTAGCAGCAGTGCTTCCATTTTTCTGCTTGGCCATCTGCTCTGAGGACAGGCACCTGAGGTCTTACACCTGTGTGTGGTTAGAGTTTAAAGTGGACTTAGGTTAAAAGTGGACTCCTCCACAAGCCAGAGGAGGGGAAACATCTTCCCTCAGTGCTGGCAAGCAGCAGGACAGGCCTTGGGGCAGCAGCACAGGGTCTGGGGACACCAAATTGTCACTCCATCCACAGCTGCTCTTCATCCAGACCCTGTTATCCTTAAGCCCTTCATTCTCATGACTGTTATTAGGTGGCAGAAACTCCATGTTTGCTGACATCCAAGCCTTATCTTGGCTGCAAGAGGAGCTGATTTCTCCCACCGCCTACCAGGTGGACGCAGCACACTGTAGCAGCCCTTCCCGTGACAGCTTTTCCATGCTGGAAGGCTGTTATCATGCCCCTCTGCCTTGCTATCCCCAGCTAGACTAAACACAGCCAACTGTCTCATCCATCCCTCATAGCTCATGGCTTCTCAGCCTCTTGTCACTCTTGCTGGCTGTCTCTGGATTGTCTCCGAGTTGCCTCCGTCTTTCTTCCTGTCAGCCCTATTAAATGTCGGTGCTTGCATCACGGTGGGGCTCAGCACCACCACCAGGCGTGGGCTTACACATGACAACTCTGGCAACGCCAAGTGGGGAGAAGAAATGCAGCGAGCCCTCCAGGTTTATGTCAGCGAAGCAGAACAACAAGAAGTGATTGCTTCCAAGAAACCTCCCTGAAACCTGCGATCCAAAATACTTTCCGTGCCTTTGTTACTCAACAGCATGCCAGCATTCTCCAGGGGGAATGGTTTTCTTTCTGTGGAGCGCAGCGCTTTCCCAGCACTCCTCTGGAAAGGGAGAGGCACCAGTGACAGCAGGGTTTTGGGGGCATTCACTAATGGGATGGGGTCTCCATTTCCTCCCATCCTATCCTGGGTGCCCTCACAGCTCCACTGACCAGAAGAGAAGTGAAACACCCACCCCGGGGCCAAGTTTTTAGGGTGGAAGGGCAGGCAAGAGTCTGGAGAAGAGCAGCGCCTGGTGGCACCAGGGAGTCAAGCAAAGGGGGTGCCTGGAGAAAAACCACCCAGCAGGAAGCAATGAGGACAACAAATGGCATCTCCATTCCAAACTTTGAGCAGCAAGTCTTGAAGGACTTGTTCATTTCTCAAGCAAGGAGATTACAGCTCCTCATACCACCCCCGGGCCCCTGGACACCCTCAACTCGATCTTACCCATGGGAGCAGTGTCCTTGTGTCCCTGCTGAGCCAGGTTTTCATGGAAGTGGCTGTGTTCAGAAAGCACACGGGCACCCTGCCCTTGGTCAGGAGGCAGGGACGGTGACACTGATGTTGTCCTGTTGTTCCCCGCATGAGAGGGCTCCTGACACCTATGAGTCTTTCTGGAAACACGTTAGGGTTACTTCATCACCCTGCACTTCTCCAGGCCACCAGGCAAAGGGCTGGCTCACTCTCTGGGCTCAGCAGAAATGGGAGATGTCTGCCACAGCTTTGTTGCTGCTACTTTTTCAGGTTTTGGTCAAAAAGCAGAGAAAGCCCCCAAAATGCAAGAGATGAAGGTTTAGGCTCGCCTCGTCTGTGGGTACAAATTAACCCAAGCTCATTGACTTCAACAGAGCTGCTGGACTGTTGGCTCAGGAGGCACTTTTATAATCAGCTCTACAAATAAAGGGTCAGGGAAAAATGATGAATGAGATCCAGAGTTATCTATCCAGCCAGGGTGGATTACTCACAGGCGCTGTGCGTAACTGATCTTGAAAATAAATTCCATCTAAATACTTTAAAAACTTTAAAGAGGGGGTGAGTGGAGGTGAAACAAGCTGAGCTTCAGGCAGCCCTTAAAATTAACTCTTCCAACCTCCATCCAGCAGCAGAAGAGGAGAAATCTGTCCCGTGTGTCTCTTCGCAAAGAGCAGGCTGTGGTGGGTGAAAAGTCAGCAGTCGACCTTTGCTTATGGACACCTGAGTGGGATTCCAAGGGCAAATTCAGTCCCTGTTGCATTTTCAGGGCATTTTCCAGCCAGCTCCACTTGGAGAGATGTTAGGGCAGATGCGAGGGCTTCGAAAATCCAGCTCCAGAGATGTGCTTCATCAGGACAAAACTGAAGTTAATTAGGGCCGGCTGGAAGGTTTTCTCTGCAAAGCTCCCCTCATGCAAAACAGAGCTTGAGTCGAAGAGGGAAGATTATTAGGGATTTTAGAAACAGGGTAGATGCTGTCATCGAAAATGCATTCTTCAAACAAATGCTCCTGTGGGGGCTTTGAAGTGATTCGGTTATTTATTCATTCGACTGTCAATGAAACATTTTTACAGAAAACTGCTCTAGCAATGGAGCCTTTCCAGGCGTGGTGGAGTGATGGATTGCTGTTCTGTATGAAAATCAGTTAAAATTTTTCAGCCTTCCATTCAAACGGGAGACTTGTATCACTGGCACAGCAGTTGATCAATTCACCATTATGCTTTAAACTCAACAACCTCCAGTAACCTAATAAAGATGTATTTAAAATATATATGACCAGTTATATGTAATTTAACAAATGTATTCCTCCTGCTCCTTAGCCTGACTTTACACAGAAGACATTTTAACAGCTCGAGTGATGTTGCTTTTATGATGCACGAGTCATTTTACCAAACAGCATGATAAAAGTTTGCTCAGGCAGGAATTTCATTAACTTCAGGGTCCTTGTTGCACTTAGCGGCATTGCTCTTGGCATGCAAGAATAATGGGTTCCAGGGCCTGGAATCTCCATTATTTTCCATCCACTTTATTTAAAAAACATTGGATGGATTATAAAAGGCTGCTAAACAATGAACATGCTGTTGTTCCTTATTGCTTGTTGCTGTGCCCAGATGTTTGGTGTTGCAGGGTTCCCTAAGAACACTTTGGGGTGCCACAGAAGGAAAGGCATTCGGTAGAACAATTCCTAATTATTATGATTTATTTATTTTTTCTCCCTCTCCTGCTGAAATATGGTTGCACGTCTTCCCCTCCAGCCATGCACATGATGTGCAAGGGGGGCAGAGGGGTGTGATGGGGTCTGGGGGTGCAGGATCACCATCCCTACGCCTCCCCAGCCTGCAATAAGGTCAGTACAACACAAAGTGACCACGTGCATGGTGCCCACCTGTTTTTTTAAAAAACTTTCAGGAGATGGAAACTGAACTCTGGACTCCCTTGGGCTCCTTGAAATATATATTTATGGGCGAGGGATGAATAGTGCCTTGTAGTGGCTGTGTTGTCAGAGCCCACAAGCTGGCTCTGCTCCGCTTGCCAGCCTTTTTATGGGTCCCTGCTCCATGGTTAGTGTAAATTAGAGAAGACTCCAAAATAAATAGCCTCCTTCTGTGCTCGTGAGCAGGTCATGCACGTGGGGAATGCCACGTACTGTAAATAAATGGCTAATAAAAGCACAGTGTTCTTGCAGAATAAATAGCTCCGTGGCTTAAATTAAATAGTTACGTCCACAGCCAGTGAAATATGGAGATGCTGGGTCCATCCCAAAATACCTTCCTGGGGAGAGGGCTCTGGAAAATTTGGGAATTAAGGTATGAATTATTAAGGCTAAAACACATCAGTGTGGCAAAACACAGGCTAATGCAGGGAAAGCCACTCACCATAACAGTGACATTCAAAGAGGTGGGGAAAGTGGCAATTTAGTAATAATTTACTAAAATTATATATTTTTTTTGCATTCAGCTTTCGTTGACAGGCTTTTCAAGATCATTAAATAAATGTCACAGGAACTCTGGAGGTGGCGAGTAATCAGAGCAACTGGGAGAGCTGAAACGGCTGCAAGGGCAAAGAAAATATTTTGCAAAGGAAACATTGCTGAACTCTTCCACGGGAGACAAAGGAGGTGAAAAGGGAGAAACTTTCTGTTTCATTTTGAATGGGTATTTTTCCGCTCGCTTTGCTTTCCGGAAGACAAAAAAATGTCAGCAGAAATGCTTTCATCAAAAGGTAATTCTGCTCGAAATGTCTGGCGGGTGAAGAGAGGCTTTCATCTCTCGGCTCTCCCCGCTGACGGCCGGGACAGGTCACCTTTCCCAGCGGGGGAGCTGGGATGGAGCAAGCTGTTTTTTTCAGGGACACTGGCATCGAGCTGTCCTTGAGGTCAGGCCTTTTTTGCCGGGCACATGCGGTGCTCTGTGCCAGCTCACAGGCAGAAGTAGAAGTGGAATTTAGGGAGCTTGTTTATTGGCCTCCCGCTCTAGCCCTTAGTCTGGAAACCATTTGAGGAAAATTGATCGAATGATTCTGTTATGAGTTGTGCTCTTGCCATTGTTAGTGTCATAAACTCTTATAGTTCCTCATTTATGGAGTATGCATGTCTTATTCTTTTAGCCCAGGAATTATTTTAATGCTGGATGATATTGGTTCAGCCTTTCGCACAGCCACCTTTCCTTTATCGATTATTCTATTCCTTTCAAACCGAATGGCATAGCCTGTGCTAAAAGCCCGTCTCCCACACTGCTCTCACGTTATTGATGTAAAGCTGGCTGTTCCCAGCCAGAAGCAGAGAGCAGACCTGGGGTCAGTGTTCCCCAAACCCTGCAGACACATCCCCCCAACAGGCCAACCAAGGAATTAAGAAGTTACAAAACCTGCCATGAGAGAATTAAATCGGTGTGAACAATGGCAATGCTAATTGCCTGGCAAGCTTTTACTCAGCACTCAGAGGATTTTTTTCCAGCTGTCTATGTCCAGCCTTATCCCTCCCGGCATGGAAGCAGGTTTACAATGAGATTATGCTGGCTGTGCCTCTCTGCCCCTTTGCCAAAAGGCTCCTGTTGGATGTCCCCCAGCACCAGGGTTCACACGTGTCTAGCACTGGGAAACCCCCCTTGGGAAACCCCAAGACCTAAATTTGACCTCCTCTTTAATCCCTTTTTGCCCCGTGCACCTCCTCTGCTGATGCTTAGTCCCTTGGGAAATGCCCAGAGATGCTATGTGTTGTCTTGGTCAGGGTTCCCTCAAATTGGTTTTGGCATATATGGTGCCACAAGGACAATCCTGGTAAAAACTAACATTTTGAGATATCAAGAGGAGGTGAAGTGCTGCTGGAGCATCCTTGCCATGCCTTCAGCCTCTGCTCCTGATGGCCAGCCCCTGTCACACAATGCTACCGCCCTGAACCCCTCTGCTCTTCACTATAGCCTTCTCCTTTTGCTCTCCTATAACTTCTCTTTTCTAAAGCTTCATTTTACATAAAATCTGCATCTCACCCAGCACCAGCCAGCAGACCTGGCCTTCCTGGGAGAATTTGATGAGGGATAAAACCCAACCATGCTGCAGATAAAGGCTCATCTGAAGCCCTTCCAGCTCATGCTTGCCTTAGACCTCAGTGGAGGATATTTTGGGGAGCGAGGAGAAATATCAGGATTCCTTTATGGGGAGCAGAGGGCCACGAGACATCATGCAGGGCATGTGGGGTGGGAGTGGATGGGCTTCATCCCCCCCAGGTCACCACATCCTGACTCCATGCACGGAGCACGGGGAGGCTTCAGCAGTGGGCAAAACCCCTGCAGTTGATGGAAGACTTGCTTTGCAGCTAAACAAAGCCTCTCCTAGAGCCTGCTTGCCCTCCCCGAGGAACAAAATATTTATACGAATGTATCAGGCTTGTTACAAAACCCAAACTTCTCTAATGAAAAACTTTTGCTTGGAGAAGCAAACTCCCCGGCTTTGCGGGCGAGGGATCCCGGTCGGACATTTCGCCGAGCAACCACAGAGAGAGGCTCTGCGGATCTGTTTCCACCTGCTGCTTCCTCGGGGAGCAAAAATAATCCCTTTGCTCTCGGATCCTGCCACCACCTCTAACCAAGCTCATCGCTGCCCGCCGGCACTCGCTGCTTAGCAGTGACAGGTCTGGCGTGGGCTTTGACCGCATGGAGAGCTCACTGTAAACAGAGAAATTCGGGCCAAAACTAGGCTGATGAACAGCCTCCATGTGTAAAAACCTGTCATTTTCCGTGAGTGTTTGCAAACGGAAGGGTCTTCATCTTTCCTCCCTGGTTTCTATTTCTTCTGTTGTTTTTTCCATGAAAGAAAAGGAGGGAAAAAAGAGAACATTTTTTGTTTTGTTTTGTTTGCCTGATGGAGTTAGATTTCTTTCCCTGAGATTATTTTTCCTCTCGCTTTGTATCCACCTCGCTTCCTTTTCAGACCCGCCTTATTCCAGCACTTATGGAAACTATGTGACAGAAGACCAGAAGGATTTTTTTTCCCTGTCCTTGTCTTAAGAGGTACTTCCTCCGCAGTCGTGCCTACAAAGACACGTGGAAATTTGGGAAGGAAAGGACCTGTTAGGTGGGCTTTTGTGCTTCTGTCAAGGCAAGACCTTCCTGTACAGTGCCATCTCTAGCATGACTGTTCTTTGAGGGTTAAATGACCCAAACGATGGGCTCTGAGCTGCTGTGCCCTGGTTTCTTGGGCTGCAAGTGGATATATCAGGCTCCCACACCTCACCTGCACATCCCTACCTCCCCTGCTCCATGACAGTAGAGAAAACACGGGGATAAGGAGTCGTTGGGCGATGTGTGGTCCACATGGTGGCCTGGCTGCAAGGCAAGGTCAGCATCATGATGTTTGGGACCTCTGAAAGCCCAACCACACATCTGAGCTTCCCCAGAAAGTGCTGGTCTGACACAGTTTGGTTTTAGCTTTCCCCTTACCTGCTTCTGGTGCTCCTGTGCTTGCACCCCGGTTATAATGACCTGAGAGCATCCCCTTGCTACGTGCATGCACCAAGCCCAGAAAAACCTCTCTGAAATCACAAAGGTTAAACATTTTAAGCCCCAGGTTAAAGCCTCTGTGTTTGCCTGAATAGAGTGTCTGCTTCCACACTGCTCACCCTCCAGGGCTGAGCACTCTCCAGCTGCATTAGCAAGGGTAGAAATCTGTTCAGCTGCACGCAACCAGCACAGCATAAAGACATTTGCTGATGCCGGCTGGGATCCTGCTTTGGCAGATCCTTGTCTGGATTTTTTTCATGTGAACACAGTGCAAAGGCTTGGAGGGAAATGCTGACATTGAGAACAGGCAGCAAAGTGCTTGGTGCAGCAGAGCATTCCCCTGTTGGGGGGATGCTTGTGGGGACCCCTAAGTGGGGAACCCTCACTGCAAGCATCAAGGCTGGCCCTGTGCCAGCAGCAATGGGTGAGGTGCCCGAACACTGGACACGGGGACAGGCAGGTGGCCGGGGCTTGGGAAGGAGCTGTAACAAGGAGTCAAGGACACAAGGTCTTCTTTGTTAGGATGTCACGGAGAGGGAGACGGAGAAGAGTGACTGCGTGAGAGGCTTCTGCACAGCTGCCTGGACTCCTTACCCCCCGCAGATCAAAGCCCGCCTTTCTAATTGCGCCTGTTATTGCACTCACCCAAACGCTCTCCCAGAGCCCCGGTGGCTTTGCAGGGGGAACAGGTGTTTGCAACACGCGTGCGATTACAGGAGATTAGCGGGTTTAAAAGCCTGCCCCAGGAGACACGGCCGTGCATAATGCTCCCGTTATGACAGCGGGGAGGTTTGCTGGCATGGGGCTGGGGACAGTGCCATGGGGCAGCCTTGGGCTGTCCCCACCCCATTCCCCAAAATACTCCCATGCTGGGCCAAGGATGCCACTTCTATTCCCCCCTACTCCCCCCAGACACCCTGTTCTGGACTTGGGATTTCCCCTTCTCCATTCCCCCAAATCTGAGAGATTTCTGGGATTTCCAAGCAAGGGAGCATTGTGGTGAAGGTGCAGTGAGGGCAAGCACTGTTCTCTTGCTCAAAGTTACCCAAGGTCTTCACTGCAGAGGATTAAAATATGTGGAGAACAAAAAAACACTGGCTGAGGAGCTGGGGCCGTTTGGGAGGGGACAGAAGCTTGGCCGAGGATCCTGTGGAATGAAGCAAAAACAGGAAAATTCATAGACATGCCTTGAAAGTCATGAAAACAAAGTTTAGGTTAAATACACATGAGGTCTCCTTTTCCCTTCACAGGTTAAGAAAGGGCAGCCTGTGTCTCCAGAGCTGCTGGCAGAAGTGGTCACCCCTGCTAATTCCCTGCTCGATCCAGGCAGGTTGCTTTGCCATGGCCCCATATGAATGGTGGGAGGAAGGGGACGGGGTCCCCTTCGTGTCCTCCCCTGCACATTGCTCTAAGTGTAATACCATGCCTGCGCAGTGCCGTAAACACTGTGTATAAAGTGCCACGTAACACAGAACAGCACATTAAATTTGCAGGATCCGCTTTATTCGGAAAGCCAATAGAGCACAGGCAGCACTCAACGTTGCATTAAACTGTCTTGTGGTAATAAAAAGCAAGCAAGGCATTTCCAGCAGAATTTTCAGGTTGGAGTTGAAAGAACAAGGATGAGGCAGGAAAAAAAAACAATCCCCTAGAGAGCTTTTGGTTTATTGGAGTTGAAAATGATGCCCTATGAAAATGGGGGAAAAAAGGGGGGGGGGGAGAGGGGGGGAGAATTAATAGATAGGAAAAATAACTTGGAATTTTTTAGTGATGCCCCCAACCCACTGCTCTTTGTGGGATGCTCCAAATGCCCCAACACTGGAGCGAGCACGCATGGGGTCCCCGTGTCAGGGCGTTCCCAAACCATCCCCGAGCTGTTTGGGTTGGCTGCTGGTGTCTCATGAATATCACAAAGGGGGACCTGGTCGCAGGCTGCAACCTCACGTTGAGCACTCGGAAAAGGGCTTGGTGTAGGAAATGGGCTCCTCCGGCACGCCAGCCGCTCGCCGCTTCCTTTCCGCTGCACACAGCTCGTAAAAACGAGGCGTTTGTCCACTCTGATTGCAGGGGCTGGTGTAAAACAGGCTTTGATGTAACGGGAGGAAATAATGTATTTAGGTACAGCCTTTAGTCCGGTCGGACGCAGCTCATATAAATCAGGGTACTGAGGAGATGGGGAAGGGTGTGGAGAAGTTAAACTTGACCCTTTACCGCCGTTTTCTTTAACTTTCACATTAAATTAACTTTCCTATTGTTCCGTATCAGTGTGCTGAATCTTATTTGCCCCATAATGATTCTTTTGTTCCCCTGAAAAGCTTTTGAACAAGATGAGAAAGGGAAACCTTTTGTAATCATCACTGCAGAGCGTGCCTTTGGATCCCAGTCGACTCACGAAAGCAGCTGGGGAAATACAGCCCTGCCCCAACACCCCTGGTAATCTTTCTTGGAAATGGCTTGGTGCGACTTTGAGAACAAAGAACCACTCCTTGGGACAGCTTGGCCCTGCAGAACTAGGACCCATTTCTGCTGCTGCATTAAAATTCATACCGGGCGTAAATGAGTTTCTGAGATGTTCGTGCCATCACCGCCATAAGGAGCTGAATAAAAATCACATTAAATATACTTTACACTTCCACAACAGCTGGAAGCCAAGACTTAAAGTGCTTTTCAATCCCACGGGCCAAAGGCAAAACCAGGATCCTTTCAGTATAAGGAGTTTTCCCATTAATTTAACCTGGCCAGACTTGCTGCGGGCCAGATTCTCCTACGTGCTCGTCTCTTTTCCCAGGCCGGGCTTTTATTTTGGTGCTTAAATTGAAGAGAAGCTCCCAAAGAGAACAAATGACCCCATGACGGCTGGCTGCCGGGCTGACCCACCTCGGTCAACGTCTGGAGGTACAGGATGGTGCCCATAAAGCCATCAGTAGGGATGGGATGGGACAGAGGGTTTGGGAAGCACACAGGTGAGCTTCAGAAGCAGCAAATTCATGGATGGATCCTGCAGGATGGGACTGGAAGGTTTGGGAAGAGGTGGTCAATGTGCTGACCAAGGCCTGGCAGATGCCTCCTGCAATGGGCTGGAGCAAAACCCCCCACAAACCAGCAAGAGATAAATGAGAATGAAAAACCCAAACCCAAAGCCTGATGCAAGCTCTCAGTCCATCCTCCATAAAGGGGCCAGAAAGGAGAGATCCCCCAAACCTTTTTACTGTGTTTTGTCAACAATGCATCCTTCTTTTACGTGTTAATCATTAAACCATGCTGAGCCTGGGGCCGATTTCATGGTTCTTTTTCAGGGTACAATTCTCCATTCGCTAAGCTAGTCTTAACAGAGCTGAAGGAGAAATCAAAGTTAATTTTTCCTGACAAGATTATTTCATCAAGAAGTTTTCAGTCATCGACACTTTCGTTGATGGTGAGAGCGTAAAAAAATGAAAAAAAAATAAATAATAATAATCCCCTCTATCATATTTCCTCCCCCAAAATGCTATCACATCCTTATGCAGCTTTTGAAAATTTTGACCTGCAACCAAAATGATCAAATTTGCCTTAATGAAGCTACCTCCTAATGAAAACTGACCCATGGGTGACAAACCTCCACATATGGCTGTGCCACCTCACCCTGCACCAGGTGTCTGGGGACATTTTGCTCTATTAACCAGCTCTATCTCCTCCCAAAATCAAATATTTGGGCTCTTTGGACATCCCTGGCTTGGAACTGCACTGTGTCAGCAGACGACGTCTCCTGGTCCAATGGTTGGCCTTGTCCCTGACAATTTAACACAGTCAGGGGAAAAGCTTGGCCCTGGGGAGAGAAAACCTCTTGGGAAGCAGTCATCAAGCCTCTAGTAAAAGAGATTTTGGCCTTTTGAGGGGCAGAAAACTTCCAAGGGGTTCACCTCCTGGCTGTGGTCTTGGTGCATCAGGCAGGGCACAGCATCATGGGCTTGCAGGGGGATGTTCCTGGGGACAGGAGATGTGGTGAAGAGGGAGATGAGAGGCAAGAGGAGAGGGATGAGGGAAAAAAAAAGAAAAAAGAAAAAAAAGGGGGGGGGGGGGGGGAACAGTATTTCTGGCTACCTCCACGCAGAGGCATTGCTTGCAGAGTGTCAGTGGTCCTGGTGACTTTGGGAGGCTCAGCTAACAACACTGGAAAGCACCGCTTCCTCCCTTGTCCCAAAAGCTTAATGAAAGCTTGAAAAAATAAACAAAAATGGCCTGGCTGCCCCAAAATAGAAAGAGTTTCTGGCATGAAAGGAGAGCGGGACATTCAGAGGTGGCCAGGAGCTGCACTGGGGAGAAGCAGAGAACCGTGGCGAAACCTCCATCCTATTTCTTCGGACTTTTCTGCATTTCCCTTGCAGCCAGTGCCCTCTCGTGGGAAGCTCTCACAAACCAGCCTGATTTTGGTAATTTTTTCCCAATCTTTGGAGTGATCGATCGCCCAGGTGAGAGGAGGAGCATGCCACAGAGCCGTGGCTTTGCCCAGGCCTGTGAGTGCCATCAGGGAAGGCCTTTGTAGGCCATGCCGGCTTTGGGGGCGTGGAGGGCTCAAGTGAAGGCTGTGGAGGTTTGTAGGGGTGCCCAAGACCCCCAGGGCTCCTGCCCATACATGTGCTTGCTCTCTGGAGTCAACGTGTGGCCCTGATGGCTCATTAAGGATGGCTAATTAACCGTGGAAACCCTCTGTCACCATTGGCTCCCCTTGCAGGTCAAGGAGGGAGGGATTGCCTGCGGGCACGGGGTGCTTGCCTCCACGGACAGCATGGTGACTGTCCTGTTGTGGGGGGTGTCCCACTGCTGTCCCCCCCTCTGAAAATTGGGAGAAATGGGAGCGTGAGCGGCAGGTGAGAGCAGCAAAGGGCCCTTGGGGATGGGGGCGGCTGGTGGCGGGAGCAGCAGTGCCCTGATCCTCCCTTTTCCAACCCCAAAACACAGAGACCACCACCACAGAGCCTGGTTTTGGCGTTAGGTGCACTGTTTTGGTGCAAATGCTAATTTATAGGATAGGTGTAGACATATGTATGTATGGTTATGTATATGGATTCACATATCCTCTAAATATGTGCGTATTGTGATATATATATGGGGATACACATACACATATATGTGTATATATGGATATATCCATGTACATACATAGATATACCCCATACCCATACCCATATATAAAAATACAGGGATATATGCATTTATATACAGGATATAGCCCACGTACATAGATCTATGTACCCATATGCACACCGGGATGTACTCCATATACATATATATTTTAATATTCACACACGCGCCTCTGGCCCGGCCCCCGGCGCTGGCCCCGCCCTCCCCGAAGTCCTCCAGAGCATAAGAGCTGCAGGACAGAGGGGCCCGCCTGGTGCTCCGGGCGGAAGTACGGTCGGTGCGCGCCGGAAGTGACGTGTGGCGGGGGCCGCCGCCTGCTGTGAGGCGGCAGGGGCCGGGCGGCGCTGAGGAGGGGGAGGAAGATGCCGGTGGCGGTGATGGCGGAGGGCGCCTTCAGCTTCAGGAAGCTCCTGGAGCAGTGCGAGACGCAGGAGCTCGAGGTGGGGCTGCGGGGTCGCGCTGTGTGCGTATATCCCTGTATGTGTGTCGCCGTAGCCGTGCTGCCCCTCAGGGCCCGGCCTCGCTGCTGCTCTGAGCCCGCGTCCGCTCCGCCGCGGGCCCCTCGGTGCCAGAAGGCCCTGCAGCGTGCCCAGGGAAGGGCTGCGGAGCTGGTGAAGGGCCTGGAGCACAAGTCCTGTGAGGAGCAGCTGAGGACACTGGGGGTGTTGGATCTGGAGAAGGGGAGACTCAGAGCAGACCTCATTGCTCTCTGCAACTGCCAGAGAGGAAGGTGCGGGGAGCTGGGGGTCGGCCTCTTCTCACAGGTAACTAGTGACAGGACCAGAGGGAACGGCCTCAAGTTGTGCCAGGGGAGGTTCAGGCTGGAAATGAGGAGACATTTCTTCTCAGAGCAGTCAGACATTGGGATGGGCTGCCCAGGGACGTGGTGGAGTCACCGTCCCTGGGGGTGTTCAGGGAGAGGTTGGACGTGGTGCTTATGGACATGGTGATACTGGTATTAGGGGGATGGTTGGACCAGACAATCTTGGAGCTCTTTTCCAAACTTAATGATTCTATGAAATGCTTCACAATGAGTGTGTTGAGGCAGGAGAGTGCCTCTGCATGCAGGGAACAGCTGTGTGGCCAGCCCTACCCGCTGTTTTATGCTCAGAAGCTCTATTCCTTTGCTGTAGGATGTGTACAGGGTTACTGCTGCTTCTCCTGGAGAACAGCAGTAGCTCTGGTTTTGCTTCCTTCAGTGGTGCAGTAGATGTATAACTGCAGATTGTCAGGCTGGTTCTTCTGGCGGTGGGTGGTTTTCTATCTCTTCTTCCAGACTTCTGAAAGAAACTAATGAATGCTGTTTAGTTTGGCATGGGGAAACACCAGAGGTGAAGTTGCACGGTACTTAGAGGTGGTATTGCTTGAGCTGAATTTGTTTTAGCAGTTGTAATCCAAAGAGCGTTTGCAGAAACTATTCAATTTGTAGGTAGGTAATGATCACTGGAAAACTGTAAGAATAGCTGGGGATGATATCCACTCTGACACAGCTAATCACCTCCTCTTGGCTTAGGTGAGCTTGTAAATCACATGTCATTAAATCAAGTAGCTGCATAATTGGCTTTCTGCGAGTGCTTGCTGCACTGCCCTTTTGCAATAAGCTTTTAGCAATTTATCAATCATTTCACCTTTTAAATTATGATGGACTATCAAAATTTTATAACTTTGTTATAATTCATTTTTCCCACTTGTATGATTTGTGAGGCCTGCTGAAGTGTGGCAGTGCTCAGGCTGGCTTTTTTTTTTTTTTGGAAGGGCAGCTCAAGTGAGCAAAGAAATTGTACTCTGGCTGGAGCTTCCAGATTGGGAAGTTCCAGAATGGATGGAGTTTTTCTTCCTGCATGGAACTGAAGTTCAAATCAAGGCAGATGAAATTGTGAGTGCCCAGAACAGTTTGTGAGGAGATAGGAAGATGGTTACCACTTCCCTGAGGAAGAGCTGGAACGTTAGTATGGTGAAGTGTCACTCTCATCCATGTGGCAAAACAAAGCTGTTTTCTAACTAAAACTTCTGGCATGTGCAAGTTACTCTGCACAGAAAGATACAACTACTAATGAAATACTGCAACTCTGACAATTTGTCCGCAGCCTTTACCTGATGAGAAAAACAGCAGCTGCCTTGGAATGTCTGGTTTTACTGAACTTAGCTGCTTGCTTAGTTTGTAAGATGTCTTGCTTTTAAAGTACTTAATCAAATTCCTTGTGCTTGTTTTTTAGGCCCCTGGAGGAATTGCAACACCTCTTGTTTATGGCCAGCTTCTAGCTTTATACCTGTTGCATAATGATATGTAAGTGGTTTGTACTAATCTTTAACTTCAGGTAGTGGATTTGTCACTGTTCGGCTGATCAGAATTGACCTGTAGCTGCCAGAATGCTAATGATTTGATGTGGGACTAACAAAATGCATGTAGGTAATGCTGTGTTCTTGAAATAAAGTCGACTTAAGCCTCTCAGCCCTTACTCTGTCAGAATATTTTCCTCTTTTGGCTCTTGCACACCTTCCCTAAGTGAAGGGAAAGGGACAGATTTCAGAAAGTTAAGTAGTGAAATAGGCTCAACTGGAAAGCATTGAACACTTTGTTATTTGACTTGTGGTTTTTCCAAGCTGCACTCACTTTGAGTAAGATTGCAGGCTGCTGCTTGTGTCTACATTGTGGTAGGTTAGCTTTAAACTTAAAAATGAGGGATACTGTGGCTTAAAGAAGTTAGGTCTGGATCCATCTGAATGAAGCTGTGATCCTTTCAGTTTAGTCTGGTGGGCTGTTACCGCATCCTTGTATGAACTCGATTCTTTCCGTTTAGTTTTATTGATGTGCTGCTGGTTACTTATTCTGGCAGAGTAAACAGCGCTGCCACATTCAGTGACAAAGCCAAAGCGAACATCAGTGTGGCGATTCCATGATTTCAGTGTTTTCTTGTATTGTAGCTGTATGTTATTTTGGGGCAGATTCCATTCTATGCTGATGTTGAATATTAGGTTTAGTTAATAAACCCTGATGTGGTGCTGTGGAACTGTGCTTTAATAAAATGCATTGAATTGTATTTCCTGTTTTGTGTTTTAAATCTTCCTGAGCATTTGTAATCAGTTACATTCTATATTTCCTCAGCTGTGCTCTGAAGATCAATGACTAAACATTTCAATATGTTCCTGCCTTTAAATGCATGTGAGAAAGCTGGGGTGAGAAGAGCAAGCAGTCTAAATCTTTGATCCCCAAAGCAGGGTGCAGGCACACTAAGAACATTTTCTTGTACTACTAACAAATAACGTTAATCTGGAATTGCATTTTTGGCTCATAATTTTAAGTTTCTATTTCTGTGTTTTATATTATTACTATAGTGCATGTGTATAACTTCTAAATATACATGTATTGGGGGCGGGGGGGTGCTTGGGAAGGTTTTACTGATAAGTGCATGATCCAAGTTTGGAGACCACCAGTCTAAATGACAACTGACCCTGTAAGAAGTTAGTTTCGCATGTGTGTATTCAATTTGCAGCTGTTCCAAAAACAGTGCAACCCTAACTTTTGTCAAGTTCTGATTGTGGTAGAAATGTGGAAAACCTCTTCTAAGATTGTATTAAATGAGTCAACTAATGAACTATTTTATTGTGCTATCATGTCTTCTTGAAATAACTTTTTTACTTCGTTAGGCATAGAAGGAATATTTGGAAGCACAAAGATTGTGTTAATTTTAACTCTTGAACAAACTTTTTGGTGTTCCCTTGTAGCAAACATTTGGTCACTCAGAAGCATTTTTAACTTCCTTTTTCTAGGAATAATGCACGATATCTTTGGAAAAGAATTCCTCCTGCTATTAAATCTGTAAGTACTTCATAAAATGCCAGCTGACATTAAAACAGTTTTGTGTAAGCTTGCACATGATGATTTTTCCCCCCTCCAATGATTCCATTTGGTGAGTAGCTTCAGGTTCAGTTCTTTGCTGTGAGCTGCATGTCCAGCAGATGGCATACTGGTCTTCCTAAGGTCATCTGTTGCAGATCTGATTTACCTCTCTTCCTTCCAAGGTAATCTGTGATGTAGGATTCTGTAAATCTAGAGGAGTTCTTAGCCTCATGGTAAGGGGTGGTCAGCTGGAGGGAAGCAATTGTTCTGTTCTAAACATCTGACTCTGCATTCCACATTAAGGTGTTAAATACCCTGTGCAGTGACATCCAACTTCAGATAAGTTGCACCATCACATTTATCTTTCTGAAGGCACTTTGGTTTGCATTGCATGTGAGTCAAAGATTTTAAGCGTTTAGTTAAATATTCTAGGAATGCCTCCAAACCTTACTTGTTTCATTTTGAGATTTCTTTCCAAATAAACAGTCATATTTTACAAGAAACAAGTGCTCTGTAGTCCTGAATTAAGAAGTCTCAGGGTCAAGACAGGACCTGTCATATGGTTCTGAAAGATTTTCTTTTTCAAGAAAAAAAAAATTAATTGCGTCAGTTCAGTCAGCAGTTGGCTGAACTGAATTTTATTTGGGCTTTCTCTGGAACTTGCTGTGTTTGAACAGCAGTGTTCTATGAGTAGCTGGTCTGTTTTTTAGGTGTAACTTGCATTTGGTATGAAGCAACATTCTTATTGGGGGGGAAATTTGTTTCATGAGTTATTTTGGGAAGGTTACACCTCTGAGAGTATAGTATTTTTCATTGGTAAAACATAAAATGGTCATCGCAGAGAACAGGCAACAATGGATTTACTGTTTTTTTTGTCTCAACAGGCAAATGCTGAACTTGGTGCAGTTTGGTCGGTAGGCCAAAGAATCTGGCAAAGAGATTTCCCAGGAATCTATACAACGATCAGTGCACACCAGTGGTCTGAGACTATTCAGCCAATCATGGAAGCACTTAGAGGTACCTTAATTTTTTTGTTCTTGACAAGTAACAGCTTAGTATAATTATAAACCAAAGGTATATTGTTGCCAAGTATTTGTTTTAATTAAAGGATCTCAGGTATCAGGGGTAAATGAAAAGCTCATTAGAAAAACTTTTAGGTATGACTTAAAACATTTTTATTTATCATGTCTGGTTGCGTATTCTTTCTTACTGGATTTTCACACTGTTTGGCTCTGTAATAGCAAAATGTGCTACTAGACACTCAACTTTATGAAACTTGTTTAACCAGGAGTGTAGGCAGCTTGGCTTGATGTTTCAGAACCTTGTAATGCTTATGAAAGTTTCTTTTAAATGTGGCTTTAAACAAATGTTTTAGTAGTTACAGGCTGTGTAACAGTAACTTGCAAATAAACAGTCTTGCTACTAGAGGGCGCTACAGATTGCTAAAAATCTTCCAAGGTATTTTGCAGTAAGTTCTGTGAGTTTTAAGAACAACTGATTTGGAGATGCTTTGGTATTAAAGCAGATGTGGGGGTAAAAGGGGTGAATGATTGTAACTAATTGCTATTTTTCATGATTTTCTGATTCTGAACTATTTGAGACAAATCCATTTTAAATGGCAAATGCAGTCAAAAGTGGAGTTCCTCAAACTGCAGTTTACATCCTCGTGGTAGTACCCAAGCTGCTGCAAGCAGCAATTTGAAGTTAAAAGCCATCTCTGAGAGGTTTTGCCCTGGTCATAAGCAAGCTATTGTCAGTATCTGCTGACTGAGACTTGAACAAATTGTGGTACGGAAGGGGGAACTTTGAGGCTTTAGAGGTTTTCACAAATGGATTGTGTGCTGCTTGGATTGGAAACATTTTCAGAGGTTTCTTTGCTATGGAGATTAGTATGTCTGATTACATTTATCTTTTTAGATGCAACCAGGAGGCGAGCTTTTGGACTGGTTTCTCAAGCATATACGTCAATAGTTGCAGATGATTTTGCAGCCTTTGTTGGGCTTCCTGTAGAAGAAGCTGTGAAAGGTACTTTCTGTTTATTCACTGAGTGTTTTTTCTGCAAATGATTGACATTTAGAGAGCCATAAGTGGTAAATAAATGTATATACAGCCTGAGTTCATTTTAAAGATAGCTGATGGGGCAGTGAATAGAGGTAAATGGCTTAGTTTGGGATAAATGTTTGATTTTTTTACTTGCTACTGGTTGCAATTATCATCCCCTTTCACATGTGGAAGTGTCAAAGGAATTCATTGGTGAACAGAGTGAAGGTAGCGGGTTAACCTGGTTTCATGTGCTATTACTTTCAAGAGCTTGTTTGTTTAAATAAATGTTTAAAGGCTTCTGAGACATGTCTGTAGCATATAAGCAGTGTACAGAGATGCTTTTCTACTGGTCTTAGTGTGTATCTGGTTTGTTTCTAACAATTGTATAAGACTTATTCTGAAAAAATAAAAAATGTCTTTTCAGGTGTGTTAGAACAGGGCTGGCAAGCAGACTTTTCCACTCGTATGGTAATGCCTAAAAAGCCAGGTGGGTGGAGCTGTTGTTTCATTAGACATTGAATTTACCATTCTAATAACTATGTAATAATTCCTAATTAAAATTTGCATAATGTTATTTCAGATATTTTGTGGACTTATACAGCTGTAAAACATGGGATGTTTATGAAATGTAGGAAGTACAGAGTAGTGGGTTTTGTTTGGTCTTACAAGCAGTCTGGATTAAACTAAATCCTCAAATTAACATTTTTAAACAAAAGCAGACAGGATATGCTATGACTTCTCCAGCTCCTCCTCTGCTGCTGGCTCTGACTCAGTGGAACATAAATTGGATGACCTCAAATGACATGTCTTAATCTAATAAAGATGAGTAAAAATATACCGTTTTTGAACCTGAGAACTTTTTCAGAAGTTGAACTTCTTTAGGCAGGGATTTAGTAGATCTTTGTTCTGAGGACCTCAAGTTGTTGGTATAATTTTCTTTGCTTTTAAAACTTTTTTTACTGAATCTTTTAACTGTCTTGGTGTTGATAATGATCTGTTCCTGCAAAGCTCAGTCTGCAAAAACACTTTCATATTGGTATCTATGGCTGTTTTCTGTTTGAGGCAAAGATAAATGTTAAGTTGTGAAGGCGGAGATAAAATGACTGCTCTTAAACTGTACAGTACTACGCTAGCAGCAGGAGCCAAATTGTCATGCATCTAAGGAGAACATAACCAACCAGAGTCCTGAGCTCTTTGACCATTTTTTTTCATGAAGTAGTTGCAAAATAAGCTGTTTTGAAAGCTAGTTACGTGTGGTTCTTTTCCAAAATAGAGTGCGAGAGCTAATATTGGGACAAAAAGAGGCAGGAGGTACTTTTTTCACTGTTCTGAAGCTGCATGTCTAATTCCCTGAGCATTGGGTATTGTGTGTTTTAAATATGAAATAAGACCTGGGCAATGAACAGGCTTAGTTTTAAAAACCTGTTTATCCAAGTTTGGCTTGATGCATGCAATCATTTAAAACTTGGCCACAGAGCTAACTTGTATTGTGTGTTTTTTCTGTAGGTGTACTGGAAGCTTCCTTTAACAGATTTATTCCTTCATCAGGTACTTCTTGTTTGTGTACAATTTGCTTGTGTATGTTGAAGACTTGCATGATTTAATATGATCAGTTTCATAACTCAGCACCACCGAATAGAAATTGGTTCCTAGAGAACTGTTGTTTCTCCCCCTCCCCAAAAATAAAGCTAAATGCAATCAGGCTGCTTAAGTGTTTCTCCCTCAGTCTTCTCTTCCTCTTACGTATGAATCTGCAATTTAAATGGTGCCCAAGATTCACACTTAAATAGCTGATTCCAGAGCAGGAGTAGGCAGTCTCTGTAAAACAAAAAGGGGGTTGGCTAAAATTTCTGATGAAAAGGCAGTTTCTTCACAAAGCAGCTCTGAGGAGGCTTCATTGCTTTTGTGAGGAAGCACTTCTGAAGTCTTCTGCGTATAAGAAAACAATTGTTTTTTTCTCAAAGCTTAGCTATAGGTTGAGGTGTGTTGTATTTTATCATGCTGATTCCCAAAATAGTTTTTTCTGCAAGAAGTAACATTAGATCTGAAGGTGGTGGCTTGTTGTGTCTAACACCATTGCCAGAAGTGTCTTCAGTTTACAGGTTTAATTTGAAGCCAATTTGAAGAGCTGGGGTCTTACTTTTTGAAACTATTCTAAGCAGTATGTCTTGTTCAACTACATGGATCGCTGTTAATTCAGGAAGAATAAGCAATGCAGTTTTCTGCTATTTTTTAAATTTGTGATTTTAATTCCTGATATATCTACCTGGTTCTAGTCACTTGTCTTCCAGCCTGTCTTTAAACTGTAGTCCCACATTGGCTGGTGTTTAAGCATCTGCATGTGCACTGCATTCTACTGCAACCTGTGCAGTGCTTTGTTTTGTTAGTCAGATAACCCAGCAGATTTGTGGTGTCTTCAGTATGTCAGCTTGTAAGGAAAGGAGCACCTGAAGAGCTCCATCAGCCTTTCTCCTCAAGTGGAGAAGCTGTCACTCTTCAATATTCGCAGATTCCAGCATGTACAAAAATTTCTTGAAGCCTACTGACAACTGGAACTTGGTAGAAGTATTTTTGCTGTTAGTAACACTTTGGCAACTTAATTGTGCAGATGATAAAAGTAGTCTGTCAGCTAAAGCTGCGTAGGTAGAAGTTATAGGTCAGATGTGCCCCCCTAAGATTCTCGTGTTTATTTTTTTATTTACTGTTATCATGAATGGTATTGGGGATTGATTTGCTTTCTTAATTCCATTAATGCTGTGTTTTTATTTTCATTATTTTTCTAGAATCTGCTCCTGTTCCACCAATTCCAAATGAACAGCAGTTGGCCAGATTGACTGATTACGTGGCTTTCCTTGAAAATTGATTATCCTGCTTCTCAATCCAGAGTAACTTGGGAATCCTGTGTACTGACAAGTCTAGAAATCTAAGACATATTTTGTATCTGTTAAATGTTGCAGCATCCCTTACTCAAATGTGTAAAGAATACCATGTATGTTATCCCAGTTTGTGTTTTGCCAAAGCCAAGATAGCAACTGAAAGTCCTTTAACTCCTGTAATATTTGTTCAGTAGGTACACAGCAGTATTACTTAGTTATTTTTTACTGACTTGTAGCCAAGAGATACAGAACTCTTTTTCAGGTGTATCAGAAATGGAGAAGAAAAGCTTTGAGGAATGAAGCAGGTTAAGTGTACTGGGGGATTAATGTCACTGGGTTACCTGCTTCTGTGGTGAGCACTGCAGTGCTTATCACAGGTCAGTTCTGTGTTGATCTAAAGTACAAAGTGTGGAAGACTGCTACCCTTATCTGTAGAGAGCAAATGTTTTGATGAAACAGTAACTTAAATAAGAAAACTATTTACGGTAACCCTTTTGCAAGTCTATTTGTGACTTTTTTTAATACTTGATCTTTTTTTTTTTTCTTGTTGGTCTTTCTGGTTTGTCAAATCTTCCTTTTTGATTGTGAGAAATTTCACATCAGGCATGTTTTTATGGCAGAATAATCGGAAGGCAAATGTTCACCTTGAGGAAGAATTTTACTTTTTGGAAGGTTTTATTTTTGAGTGAGCACACATAGGACACTAGATATTTTGCTTGGAAACTGTATACCTTAGAGCCTGTCATGTCATGGTTCTTTTCAGTACACTGAGCCGGGATCTGCTACCAATGGCTCTTACCTGTCTAAGCTTTCTGGATTGGTCCTGCAGTTACTGGAAAGAAATTTGAAAATCAGTAGGTCTTATGGAGGAGAGGCCAGTCAGGGTAGGGATGATATTTTATGCTGCAATATCAGTTTGAGGAATAGATTTCCTGTACCAGAGCACTGCTTTGTTACTTTTTAAGTTGAGAGTGGATTTTAGAAGCAAAAAAAGACTTGTATTAAGACTTGTATTCCTTGGCTTCTTATCCTTCTTACTATGCTGGTAAAAAGACTGTGGGAGAATACTGGTGCTCTAAAGGGCAGTGCATGCTTTCACTTCTCACCCCCTGTTCTTCAAACATCATATTCAGTGGTTTTGTCATTGAAGATGGCAGGTGTGTGATTGTTTTTCCAGTGTGCACTACCTACTGTACATTCTCTTGAGGGAATGTGTTAGGGGGGAATTGTAAACTGTGCACTGCTGCTTTCAGAGCTCCCTTTATATGTAAACATTTAGTCAAAATGATTATTTATTTGAAACCCACCTAAGACTTGGATTTCTTAATATGATGCAGATTTATTTTCAGTGATATTAAAGAACGCGTTTACACTGATCTTGTCTACTTGATTTTTAATTTTCCTCAGCATACAGTTCTGGTTTGGCTAGTTTTTTAATGGATTCTTATTGGCATAATTATAATAGGGCTAGTTACAGATTAGTGCAATGCTTGTGTGTCTAAACAGGTATTTAGAACAGCTTCGTGTACAGCAATTGTATGAGTTTATATTAAAAACAAAACACTGATGCCACACAGGAGTCTTGTAAAAATGTTTGAAGGTGTAAAGAACTAGGTGAAAGTTTCCCCTCCTGTGCATGTATTGGGCAACCCTGTTGCAGTTTTTGCGCAGGACACGGAAACAATCCTGCTTGCAGTAACAGAAGTTAGACATGACTGCTAACTTGGCTAAATATTTGGCTAATTACTAGCATGGCTCATTACTTGCACTTAAGTGTTAATAGGAAAAGAGTATTGTGTATGCTGGTAATCTAACTAAAATATAGATCTCTTATCCTCGTTGCCTTTTTTGGGGGGTTTCTGGTTCATGGTTTTAAGTCAATCTGCTTGTTACTCTTCCAATAGTAGATATAGCATGGCTTGTCACAGTGGCAGTGTATTTTGTTTCTTTCCTGATCCTTTTTAAGATTGTCTTTGTTCTGCCATCTCTTGAACACTGCTCTGTTCAGACTAATAGTGACAACTATTTCAGTATCTCTCATCAGTAGTGATAACTAATTTGTGCATCATTGCATATCTATATTCAGTTTTTTCCCCTCTGGTTAATGTGATACATGCATGGATAACAAACAAATGCACAGTGAAACAGTCAGTAAAATTAAGGTATTTCTGGTCTCTGCAATCAGAATTCATTTTCAGTACTTGAGTAACTTCTATTGCTACATTCTTGCCTTGCTAGTATAAATAAGGTTTTAATATAGCAGGTCTTGTGATTGATGGTGGTCTCCTTTGTTATGAGAACTGACTCCCTGCTACTCAACCAGTCACTGATATATGGAGAGATCTTTCCCATTAGCTTGCATAATTTTTTTTTTGGGGGGGGGGGGAATCACTATTTACGTGAAGTAGGCCGTTTAATCCATATCTGTTGATTCTTTCTGGAAAAAGCTAGCAGATTTGAAGCTGGATGCAAAATGCAACTCCACACTTCCTCAAAAATACTTTTCTCCTTTTTTCACTAGCACAAATGCTATTTGATTCTCCTGTATAGAAACTAAAAACTGTCTTGATTCTCAGGTTTAAATAGGCAGGTGAGGAGTAGGCTGAGTCTTAATACCTCTAGCTCCTTTATGAAGTCGTAAATGTTAGTGGTGGTGAGGTGTTGGAGCCAAATTAAATGTTCTGCTTAGTGTCTGAGCAAGGCAAATGGGGCAAGTTGTTGTATTCATGTTAATTTGGAGTAAAACTGGAACAGATCTTAATGTACTGCCAATGATACTGCTTAAAACAAACACCTTTTGGGGCAATATTGTTGATAACTGTCATGGGACCTTTAATGAACTTACATTAACTCAATACAAGCCAAATAAAGCAAACCTACAAACTTCGCCACATGCTCTTCAAATTAGTGAGCCTTTTCTCCTTTTGTAGCTGACTATCAGCTGATTCACAATACCTCCAAATAGGGAATTTACATCCATTGGCAGGTGTATCTTAGTCCTCCATGGAGACTGCAATGTGCTGTCCTGAATAACTTGGTTTCTGAGGTTAGTTATCCCATAGATCCTCAGAGTGGGAGGGAGGGCTATCTCAGAGTACTCTGAAATGATGGGGTTGAGTTTTAAAGTACTGGATCAGAGTTTGGAGTTACAGCAGATAACTAAATATCACTATAGATTTAGTGGCTGAAGGCAAATGCAGCTTTTCCATGTTAGCAGAGGGTCACTAGGTAGGGTAGAAGGAGGGACATTATTGTATAGCATAGTTTGGCTAACGAGATAACGATTTATCTCAATGTCTGAGAAAGCTGTGTATAGAGCTATTGTAAACCTAGCAAGCTGAAGGTAGGAGTTCAGTTCTTGTAAAGGCAGTGAGTAATCTCAGTGCAGGAACTGCTGTT
Organism: Oxyura jamaicensis; assembly: GCF_011077185.1. Taxonomy (NCBI): domain Eukaryota; kingdom Metazoa; phylum Chordata; class Aves; order Anseriformes; family Anatidae; genus Oxyura; species Oxyura jamaicensis. The sequence continues at coordinate 19,082,356 of NC_048899.1, forward strand.
AGGCTTGCTCTAATGCACATCACGGCTTTCAGTTGGTGAGTGTACTTGTATGCTATGGGAAAGTATAAACAACTTTGACACATAGCATTGCAAAAGTTGAAGTTATACATCTTTGCTTTTTAAAAAAAAGTCCCTTTCTCCTTTGGCTTGGGCCTATTTTGTTCTAAAATATTGTGGTCTCAAAGGGGTTAATAACAAATTCTGCTGAATGGAAACATTAGTCCATCTGTTAGATGTGATCCATGTTAAAAGATTTCAGTTTACACTTTCACTGCTTTGGCAAGCCTAGCATAGCTTTGTGCTTCTTTGTCCAGAGCCCTGTCTTAGTAAACTGCTTATGTAAATAAGTTCCTAAGGTAAGATCTTTTGGCATTTAAATGCTTAACCTGGGCTGCTTTAACCCTATGCTTTCAACTCAGCAATGAAGAGGAAATATTTTTGTGTTTTCATTTGTTTTTTAATTGAAGCAAGTAATGTGGGTTTTGGAGTTCTTCCAAACACTTTGTCAGCAGTGCTGGAACTCTGGAGTGGGAGGACCTTTGGATTAAACCATTAAGAATTCAGCTGGGAGCAGGGATTCTTGAAAGATTTTGAAAAAAGTTCCATTTTGACGTAGTGTTTTCCATTTTCATCTGCATCCCACATGTAATTGAAAATTGTTTCTTTGCATTGTGTTAGCCTCTTCTACACAGGTCAGTGATCACCTACCTGTGGTTTCAGTCACTGTAGAGAAAGCTGTCTTCAGCTCAAATATGGTTAAAGGAGAAACTGGATATGGAGCAGAATAGTACGGTATAGCTCCCTGCTGAAGATCCTCATGGAAACCTTCTCTGGGTTTGAAGAACAAAACTTAGTGAGTTTTCCAGGATCTGTTTGGAGATGTTAGAGACTCAGTTAAATGCATTCTGCTTCATTTTCCTGTAGAAAACTGTCTTGCTGAAAATTACATGGGAATAGCACTGATGTTGCCATGGTATGCTTGGATTCTGCTGCCGATGTGTTACTTAAGCTAATATTTTTCCATGGTTTTGTAACCTGGATAGATGGGAAAACCAGTGCAGGTTTTCCTTCATTGCTCAAATGCTGAGCATTTGAGAAGGTCCTGTTATGAAGGAAAGGGCATCAGCTCAGCCTGGTGCTGCTTATTCCTCAGGTGGCATGAGAATTGCTGATTGTGACCAGAGTTTGTTCTGGTGATTGGACCCAAGACACGCACCACTGTGCTCTGGGGGTCTCATTGGGTTCTTTTATCTCACTATAACTTCCAGGGTTTCTGAAATGAGTGCTGAAGATGATTCAAGGTGGTCATAAGACTTCTGTCTAGGTAAAGGAGAGAGCTAATAGCGTTGTCATTATGTCTGTATTCCAGCAGCCTGCTGTGTATGTGGCAATAAAGCCCTGTGAGAGAAAGTAGGGCAGAATGGGAAGAAGATCTTGGGTGGGTTGTTATGCCTGTTTCCTTCCGTGTTGGAGTTGGCTGGGCTGTCAGCCAGCCAATGTGTTGGTGTTTCCTCCCATGCCCTGCAAGGACTAGTTTGGCCCTTCCACCTCCATAGCCACAAGCATTTCAAAGCATCTGCTGCTCAGAGCCTGGCTTCCTGGATTGACAGCAACCGTTCTGACGCCTTTGTAAGATGTCCAAAAGTAGTTATTAATGTTTGATAATGTCCAAGAGCAACTAAAATATAATTGTAAAAAGAAACTGCTTGGGATTTTACTCTGAGTAGGCTTACTCTTGTGAAGACTAGAGCTTGTAAGTTACTGTGCAAGTCCACAAGGAAGCTTTTCTCTTCGGGTCCCAGCTGATGATCACATCTGTTTCCATTTACTTACATGTTCATCTTCTAATAAGTAGTTTCTTGAAACATTTCTTTGTAATTTAGTAAATGATTAGTAAGCTTCATGCATTTAAGAATGTTAAAATCAAAGCCTAAGTTTATTTGTGCTTTTTTATCAGTGCTTTTTTATCAGTGCTTTTGTCAGAAGCAGTGGAAAACAAAAGTAAATGGCCATTCTGTGAAGATGCCTCAAAGTGCCTAAATCTTGAGATAATGGTCTACTGTACTTTGACAGCACCTATCTTAAATCTGAGAAACACTGCTGGATGCTGCTGATGGACCTTGTGGTTCTGTATTTTGGAGCTGGTTCACTGTAAAATGATGCAAGTTATGAGCCACCTTGCTGCTTTGGCAACCAAGTACACTGAAACTTTGTAGTTTCAGCCTGGTTTGCTGCTGATACGGCTAAAACAAAATAAACCCCTGCTTTCGTCAAGTGTCAGATTTCAAACAAAAGAGGGTTTTGCAGTCAGCTGCCAATGGATGATGACAAATGGAAGGCAAATGACTTTCTGGTTGGTGATGAGAAGCAAACTTTAAAAAGTAGTTGATTCTCATATTATACCAACTAGCCTGGGAAGTTTGCTACTTTTTCTAATATATTTGTGTTGAGCAGCAGAAAGTAGCTTGCATTCCTGGTGTCCTGTCCTTGGTGTGGGTTATTAATGCTTTCACAGCAAAGAACTCCAGGTGGGATGGTAGGGCTGTGTGCCGTAACTCTATGTAAATGGTGAGAGGACTTGTTAAGTGTTAGAGATTGGGATGCTTACAATCGATCTTGAAGCACTGCAGTGAATGTGGATGTCTCAAGCATGTCCTCAGGTTAAGTAACAGAACAAGACTGGGAAGGAATGAAGACTTTTGGAGCAGGAGCCCAGTTTGTTTATTCTATGTGAGCCTTTTGTTATGTTGGGATAACAACTGATAGGACAGTGGTGAATTAACAGTGCTGAATCATGACTAGTATCTCACTTTGTGTATTATAACAGCACAGCCAAGCTGAGATTGATGTAAAAGTATGTGATGAGAATCCATCTGAGGTGAGAGGACTTGTAGATCACTGACTGCACTGAGAACAGGACTTGACCTGATTTGCAAGGTAGGGCACACTCCCTTGTAGGTATTTTAATCTGACAGATGCTTGAGGTATATGAAGCCCATTTTATTTCTTTGTCTGTTTACGTAGACTTGAGCCTGCCTGAGCACACAATCTCTGATAGCAGCCCTTTGCTTCTGACCCTTATGAACTCATGAAAGAAAGATGACACATTGTGCTTTCCTGTCCTGTTTGGGCTCTGACTTTAGACTTCAAGGGTATGAATAAACTCATGTGACTTAATGAAGTACAATACATAGTGAAAGTCTTGCTGTGTAACTCAAGTCAACAGCAAACAAAGGGAACTGTGCTTCAAGCATATTACTTTTGTTCCAACTCACGTACTGCATTTTTAGTCAGTACAGTGGGGCTGATTCAAGGTAAATGGAGTATTCATTTTGTTCTGAAAGAACTAATTCTGGTACCTCTGGAAATAACTAACATCTGATTTAATGCTGAAAGCAAGATTATGTAGTTGCACTTTTCATATACTCCTATATTTTTACAAATTGGTTAGCTGCGTATATACTATCTGCTCCCATGTATTTAATGCTTAATACTGTTTGTGTGATAAATCACAATGGCAAATGTGTTCAGCTGTAGTCTGATGCATCACCAATGCTTGATCTTCTGGAGTTGGGCTCCTGGGATCTAGCTGACAAAATCTGTGGAACTCCATATGTATTCAGTCTTCCAGGTGAGCCTGTGCTAAACTTTGAGTGGAAAACACTGGAGATTGCCTTCTCTTACTTTGTGGAACAGCACCTACGTGAGAATAACATTGTCCACGCAAAGGACATTGGTCATGGTATGTCTGCAAAGGCTGAAGCAACATCATTACTACAATGAAATCCAAAGGTAAATCAGACCACCTGCCTTATCAGTTGACTCACCTACATTGTCAGTTGACTGGCACATGAATTTTGGGTGATGGAACAGGAGCAAAGCTTGCAAGTGCTTCTACACCAGGTGGAGAACCTGAAAAAATACACAGTAACTAAACTGCTAAACATCAAACAGTCACCCTACTGTAACATGCCGGAAAGGTCAAGGTAATGTTAGCAGGCCACAAGCATCACAGGAGAAAGTGGGATGCACAGTGGGATAACAGTGTAAAAATACTGTGTTTTAAGGTGGGACTTACTGTGAAATCATCATGGCTGAAAGCCCTCTATTGCTTTTTTTTTTTTATTACCGGGACACTAGAAATATATCCTTAAGAGCAGAAGGCTGAGAAAATGATTGGGACAGATGGTAGTGGTGGGGTATTCCCACCTCATGGACAGACCCCAAAGTCTCTCTGGGGTGAGACGTAGAGAACTTGAATGCAATCATAGTTGCAGCCTAGATCAGCTAGTGGTAGATGAGAAGACTTTTTTTTTTTGTTTCAGTGCCAGTTTGACAGATGTTAGCCAGAGATAATAGCTGTATGATAGCTATTGTAACAAGATTAGGCTTCAAGTGTGGTTGGAGAGAGCAGACGGAAATGTTCTTTTTGAACTGTCAGAAGCAAGATGCCTACAATGCATCTTGCAATGTACAACCTGGATATTTAAAACAATTGTCTTAGAAGCCCACATAGAACATGCCTTGCTGCAAGTAGAAATCTAACACCCCTCTAATAGCTTGATGGGAAAGCTGAGGAGGTGTTTTGGGAAAAAGATTGGCATGTTAAATAGAAAGCTTGTGTAAACAAGGAGCATAGAAAAGCCTGTAAAATGTGGAAGATCAAATGTAAACAGGAAATAAGGGCAAAAACAGAAAGTAGTTTGCAAAGGGTGCTTGAACATATGGGACTATAGGTCCTTAAATGTATTGCAGGTGGGAAGTCAGCAAGGGAATTTCAGGAAGGTGCCATGGTAGAGGAGGAAGTTGTAGGAGCTTAATGACTTTGCATCTGTCTCTGCTGCTGCAGAGATTGGATGGAATTCTACCTCCAACATGTTCTCTGCATTGGAGTAGCTCTGGGTACCTGGATAAACATGCAGTAAATATACAGGAAACATCAGGCTGTGTATGCAAGGGAGATACCAGGAAGTTGCCAAGACCACAATATTTATCTGAGAATCCTGAAAGAACTTGAATATTCAACTGGAAAGTTGCAGGCAGATGTCCAGCCTTCCGTTGCAAAGAGTTACTGTGTCAGAGGCCTTAAGGGTCTGTCAGGGTTATTCCTTTCATGGAAAGGTCTCTGGGAGCTAGAAGCTGTCAACTATCTTGCTGTGAATAAAAAAGTGGTAAAGATAATGAATGCTGAACATAAATATAAGTACAGTTTATTTGGGAAGAGTTAATATGGCGTCTGTAAAGAAAAACCTTTAAAAAATCCAGCCTCATCTGCTGGAACACTAGCAGTGTGTCTTTAGGCACATAGATAAAGGGGGTCTAGTCAATGTAAGAGGTGTGGGACATTGTCAGAGGCCCAGTATTCACCAAACATTGAGGAAATAATATTGCTATAGGATCAGAGAAAAGTTTAAGTTCTGAAAGCTGCCTAAAGGGTAGAAAGCAAAAGGTAGGGCTTACTAGTCACTCTGCAATAAAGAAGAGTCAGATTTGGGGCCCCAGAAGCAAATACTCGGACAAATGCATTTGGTATTTTTATTCCTAGTCCCGGAGAAGGCATTTCAACAATCTGTTTGTCAACGGTAGTAAGCTCTTACAGGTAGTCAGTGCAGCACTGGTGGCAAGAAGTGAAAATCTCCCCAAACTCACTGGATGACCACAGCGGTAGCAGGTGGGTTTCAGTGCTCTGTAGATGAAGGTAGGACAGCATATGTAAGGGGAAAATAGTCAACAAGTGTGTTCGTGTGATGCTGAACTTGAAATTGGTACTTGTAAATCTGGAAGGAGACTGGAGAATCTTTACTGCTAGATATCTGACTTCATAATCAATGTGCAGCAGTGGGGAAAAAGCCAAGAGGGTGCTAAGCATGAAAGAGTATTGAGAGTAAGAGGGTATCATCATCTTGTTAGGTAAGACTTTGGTTTACTTGCACAGAAGTTTGCTTGAGTGTTACGTTTCAGACCTCAAGAATGAGAGTGGGGTTGGAGAAGTTGTAGAGAAGGACCTGCAAAACGATGAAAGGGGATGGAGCAGTTGCCTTCTAGGTAGCCACTGAAAATGCTGGGACGCTCCAGTTAGGGAGAATGTATAGAAGAGTGTGAAGCTTATGAAGGCAGTGGATAAACTGAATGCAGAGCTACTTTGGTGAATCACCTAATTCCAGAGGTAGGTAAAACTTGAACATTAGTTTAAAGTAAATGAACCATACTTATGTACAGCTCATAGTGAGCTTTGGGAACTTGTTACTGCAGGAGGAGCTTCAGGCAAAGCATGTAGTCACAAACTCAGGCATCAGACCTGTATATAGAAACTAAAAAGAAGAGGTAAAGATGTGCCTTCTAGCATCTCTATTCTAGTGCATGCTGGAGGAGTCTGAGCAGAAAGATCCATTGAGAATAGCCAGGGCTAAACAGCATCGGATTGGCACTGTGCTGGGCAGGTTAATGGGCTAGACTAACCTTAGGTCTGACCCAGTGTGATATTTCCTATGCTCCTATCTTTCTGAGCCCCTTTCTCACAGGTACTGTATTCCTTTTTCTGTCTCATCAAACAACACTTGGAGAACAGTACATTTTTCTTAGCTGATTTGGGCAGGAGCCTGTGAGTTTAGGAGGACAGTTGTGAAAGAGCTGGTATGGAAATATGAGCTGTGGATTTCTAACATCCTCGGATGCTGGTTGTAATGAAGCGTGCAGTTACATTCTGACATGTCCAAGAACCTTGCTTGTTTTCTAAGCAGTTATTTACTAGATTAAGGATTACTTACTAGATTTTAGACAAAAAGCATCTTTCTGTATGTTCAAGCAGTCAGTGGATGAAAAGCTGCTTTTGGAACGTAAAGACCCAAAGGATGTGAATCCCTGCTGATCTGTGGGGCATGTCTTAACGTTTGGTTGCCTCCCATGGCCCTTGCGTGTTTGTGGTCCTTTAACATCTGGTGAGTTAAGTTCAGGATTAGTAAGTGTTCCCATGGGTTTCTGAACAGCAAATTCCACTTTCATGTTAAAATACTAGCTGGTTACAAGATAAATGTCTAATTATTAGAGAAGATTCTGCTTTCATTAACACTCTAGGTCTGTGCTGAAGTAAGTGGTTTAGATTTCCAACCCCGTCTCACTAATGCAGTCTACGGTGTGTAACTTCAAGTAAAATCAGTGTGAGAACCTTTTGTATGCTATTTCAGATAGCTGGAGAGGAAAGCTTAGGTCAATGGGAATTCCTTGAATGATGTCCAAAGGTTTAGAGTGTCTCTAAGCTCTAATGTTGGGAAAACTGTGACCACGGGAAAGTCAGTCAGACTTCTAACACACTATCTATTGGGCTCTTTGTCAAGGCAGAGAGTTTCTTTCGCTTTCACCACTCCTTTTACCATATGTCTCCTCCGAATGTCATTTTATATGTATATATGATGTCTGTCATGATGTAGTTGACTCCTGGGATGCTCATGTTCTACTTAACACTTTAAAAAGTAAGGAAGCATGTGGGAGTAGAATTGGGAGTGGGAACAACTTGGATATTCAAAAAAGTTCAGATTTTTTTCCCCCTTGCTGCTCAAAGTGACTCATCCAAACCATATGCTGTGTCCAGTTGTTACTTGGTTTTGCAATAGTTGATTTCCATGGGACTTCTTAAATGCTAATCACCTGAGGGGTTTATCTAGACTCATTCTTTCTTGCTTTTTGGCTGCCTGCCCAGGTCTCAGCTGGTTTAAGGATTTAACGGAGCACAGCTGAACTGTTAATTGATTGTGATGAGTTTTCTTTGGATGCTGGAGGTGAGCACACCTTTGGGAACAGAAAAGAGAAATTTCCCCCTTTTTTATAATGCAAAGTGATTAGTTTGAAGACTGCAGTAAGAATGGCCTGAGGGTGGACAGATGAGGCTTTGTTTTGAAACTCAACTAGTTGATGGTCTTAGATTGCTTGAAGTGGGGACATGGTTTTGTGTGCTTTCAGAACTTAAGGGAAACTTTGTTTCTCATTCAAGAATGGGATTTGCCTTACTGCCTTTAGGTATGTGCCAGAGAAGGTGCTAAGACCACCAACAGCCCTGGAAGCGAGCAAAAGTTATTCTCCAAGCCACAACGTCCTAAAAATCTTGGAGAGTTATTAGGACGGATAACCCTGTCAGCAGGTGTCTTTGATGTATTTTTCAGTTCAGATAGAACCTTGCTGCTACAGAGAGAGAGATGCATTAAACTTGTATAGTTGTTGGTTAATTTTCCCCCAGAATAGTTACATGTCTTAAGGCAGTTATATATACCTGTATCTTCACTGGTATCTCCCAACTAGCACCCTGATCCAAGCTTGGAGTTTAGAAGATACTGAAATCTTCAAACCAGCAGAGAAGAGACTTGCTGCTGTGAGCACCCCAGTGATTTGTCGGAAACCCCTGACCTAGAGAGGGAGATGAGTTTTGCTGATGTCTGGGAGGTGAGAGGCCTAGGCTGAAAGTTGATTATGTTGCTGGCAGCACCTGTGGCTCTGCATACCTTTGGTTGTTTGGTGCAGAAAGAGTATCGGTGACTTCCCCTTTAGCAGTGTCAGTTCTCAGCCAAGGATGAAGGAGAGCTGTGCTTTCCTGGCCAGTCAATTAACATTTTTGTGAAATGTGTTTTGGGATGCTTCTGTAGCATGAAATAAACTTTCATTTCTTGAGTTTTTTTTCCTTAAAAGAATGCGTTTGACAAAACAGCAACTATAAGCCAGGCACTGCAGTTTTTAGCTGATTTGGGGGGTTAAAATGTGTAACAAGTAGCTCTTCCCATCTTCATGGCTTGTCCAAGTACCCTAGTTAGGCCAAGGCTTTCAAAACTTGGCAAGCTTCACATTCTGACTTTGTGGATCTGAAAGATGGATGGTCTTCAGTGTTTGTTGTGAAAGACTGAAAAAGCTCAAGTTCTTCTTGGCTGAGAAATAAAACCTGGTAGGGTTGCACTTAATGGCATCCTTTTTAAATTTCCCTGTGGATGGGTCAGTGCCTGTGACCACAAAGCCTGGTGAGAGGAGAAAGTGAGCGTGCTTCTGGTAGCCTGTATGGTTTGTAAATAAATCCCCAGTCCCCAGAGAAGTGACAGGTGGTGTTACTGACAGCTTTGAGGACCCTCTTGAGGCTTTGCTGATGCCCTTATTGTTAGGTGGTGAGAGTGTGCTATTTCCTCCTCACAGAAGGGGTAGCTGTGGAGTGCTTTACCACCTGCCTCGGGATCACTCCCAGATGGCCTTGGAGAGCGTGGCTGTGTCCATGCGGCAAATGGACATCGAGTTATGTGCATTAACTGCTCCCATGTCTTCTTGCAGCATGCTACACCTTGCACAGAGGTCTTCCACTCCATTGATTTATGGGAGGTTGCAGATGTGCTAGCACATGCTGTAAATAATGTCAGCAAGTCTGCTGCTCTTCCAAGGGAGCTTCAGGCTTTCTTGAATCAATGTCACCCATAAGCAGCACTTCCCTGAATACACAGAATGCGTCTGTAGAAATCCCAGGATGGGGATGGATTCTTTTAAGTTATGATGAGGGAAGGTGTGTACAGTGTGAGGCAAACCAGGGCTCGTGAAGCTTATTAATCACCACCAGCTTCCTGTTCTGAGGAGTAATAGCCAGAGAGTGGGGAAAGAGAAGAGAGGGGAATGGAGTTTGTGCTGCAGATGCTCGTGGTGGGACAGGAGGTCTGGCAGTAAGCATTACAAAGATGCAGTTGTGTTCTCTCACTGGGAGGTGACAGAGTAAAGGAGGAGCAACTTGGGCAACAGCATTTTTTCTGTTCAAGAGCATCTGGTAACCTGAAGATGTGAGATCTGCCGTTTCACTGCTTGGTCTAGCATAGTTGATTCATGAGTGAGTTGGCTTTTAAAAACAAACCGAAACCCAAACTGTGGGTTTTTAGTATTTACCTGAGGATGAGATCAGCGAATGTTTGCTTTGCTTAGTCTAGTAGCCAAGGGAACAACCAGGTCTAATAGCTGGAAGCAGCCTGTAGCGATCGCGTGTGGTTTCTGGGGCTTTCTTCCCCTTAGGCAAGAACGTTGAAGGTTTCTGGAGCACTTATTGTAGTGGCAGTCCAATTAATGCAGCTGGCCTTGGTGTGGAAAATGCCAAAACATTTTCCCTTCTGTCTCAAACCAACGTAGGTTTTAGATCTCAAGCAGTTTATACCTCAGAATACAGCATCTCTTCTGACCTTTGAGATCTGAGTGTATGCAGGTGTTCACATAGTCACCTATGGTTTGTGAGTGGCAGGTGCCATGGTATTTACACCCCTGTGTAAATGATAATCACTAAAGAAAATGATCTCTATCACTAAATCACTAAAGTAAATGATAATCACTAAAGAAAAGGTCTCTTATTGGGTGATACTGTGGTCAGACGACTATCACTAAAACTGTTGTTCAGAAGCTCATACTCTAAACTTGTTTTCACGAGTGTCATCTTAGCAGATGATTCTCCATGTGCTTGTGGGTATGAGAACATATGTTCACTGTTCAGTTTTGTCTTCCTAGTAATGATTAAAGCTTAAGTGTTCAATTGTTGCAATTGTTTTAGTTAAAATTATGGTGTTTTTTGTTTTTTTTTTGTAGTTAAATCTAGTAATTACTCCATGTTAACGCAGGTCATAGAGGAAGGTTCTATGGTCACTCTTTGTCACACAAGCAGTGATTTTTGTGTGGGAGGATCACTACCAGAAGCCACCACTTCTATTGCTGTGTATTTGGAAAGACAAGCTGTCAGGGAGCCTTGTTCTACCTTCTTAGACTCCTCTCTTGACAGACCATGGTGGGTGATCATAATGAGAGCATGACCACTGCAGCAGACCCTTTTCTAAACTTAGTAGCTCCTGGACCTGCAGACATGGACATAGAGGATATACAGAGAAAGTGCAGGTGGGAATTGCAAGCAGACAAAACTTTCTCTAGAGTAACTGCAATGTAAAAGAGCCAAGATAGCAAGATAAAAATCAAAGAAGAAACTTCATGGTGGTAGAGAGTTCATTGCTTCCATTTGGATGCTGATAAAGGAGAAAGTTGTGGTACAGTTAAACCTGAAAGGGAAAAACGTAAAAGTCTGTATGCTGAGGGACAGCAAAGGAGTGAACCTATTGTTCAAAATTCTGCCTGTTCATTCAGCCACCCTTCTCTGGAGTAGTTCACCTTGGTACCCAGGTATTATTCTGTCTAGGCAAGAAATCAGTTCTGAACTCTCAGTTGAGCAATGGAGGGTTTACTGCAAGGACCTGACTTACTGTGTTTTGTGAGAAGTCTTAGTGGTTCTCAGTGCTCATTCTGCACCCTGTGCATTCACAGTGCAAGAGGAGATGCTGATGTAAAAGAATGCCAAGCCCAGCCAGAGGAAATGGGGAGATCTGGCCTTGAATGTGAAGTGAAAATACCTAGCTGAGTAGAAGAAAACTGAACATCAAATTAGTGGATTATAGTGTGGTTCTGAGTCTGCTGGTAACTTAAGGAAACAAGACCTAGCTTGACCACACTCAGAGCAATTTAGTGCTGTGCAGTTCTCTCCTCCTGCATCAGCAAAGTAAAATGTTTCCTTAGATTCTCCCTGTTCCTCTGCAAATAGGAAGACTGTCTTGTGAGGATTTATTTTAAGTTTTGGGAGATCCAGATTAGTGGAGTTGATACAAAATCTTTACAGATTTTGAAGAGCAGTTTCAACTGTTTTAATTTGTTTGGACTTGGCACGTTGGAGGTCCATTTATCTTGAAATAGGAAAGGTTCAAATCTGGATCTGCTTGCACACCTGGCTTTTACTTCTGTTTTGAGAGATTCTTGGTATTTACTTGGAGCTTTTGTTGTTACAGATGGAAAACCTCCAGTTCTGTCCTCGTAAGTTTAGAGGTCTTTCAACTTTGGAAAAGGATTCCTCCCCTGCAATTTAGTGCAAGTACTGATTGGATATTTGAGAGGTTTGAAAATCTCTTTATTAATAATTAGCTCACAGAGAACATTAGGGGCTTCATTTCCAGGAATGCTACAAAATAAAAGCTTTCCTTTCTTCTGTATTAGCTGAAGCTGGAAATACTCTGCAGTGATAGCAAAAAGCCAGTAGGATATTTCAACTGAGCTAATGTCTGGGGGAGGAAGGGAAGTATCTTCTTTTACTGTCTTAGATACATGTTTGTTTTAAATCTTTTGGCCTCAGCAGAAGGCTGAAAAAGAACAGTGTGTTTCTGTAGTTTCCTAGGACTGTCTAGCCTTGGGGGCAAGAGGTCTCTTTAAAAATCATTTCCTGTTCAGTTTATCTCCTCAGGGTTCTGTCCAGTTCGCACTGTAGCCAGTTAAAGTCTTCTGCTGACTTGGTGCAAGTTGATTTGGATCAAAATACACAGTTTTAAGTGTGGAAGAATTTAATAGATCTGACTAATTAATGCTTCAAAACAAGGCTGCGTATCTGATACGACAAGTAAAATGGCTCTGTCTCTTCCAGCTGCTGTGAACACCAGTAATACTGGCTGTGGAGCTTTAAATGTCACTGATATTAGTTCATCAGTGGAAGTAATGGACAATCAGTTTCAATACTTGCATTAGTCCACTGGGAAGTTAAATTGCCCTGTGTGTTTTTTCGTAGAAGGGTATTAATTGATACCACAATGCTCTTTTTCTTATAAGCAACTTCACTGCTTTACTCTTTATAGAAATTAAACTTTTATGTGAGTTGAATGGTCTCACTGTGACATTGGCATATGAGCTAGGAAGCATATGGGAGTCTGGTCAAGCTGAGAGAATATTTTCACCCTTTAAAAAATTCTTACTCTAACTTGCACCTATCTAGTTTTCAGGAGATTGGCATCTGAAGAGCTTTTGAAGCTATAATTGATTTAGTTGTGTTTTTTTTTTTTTTTTTGAGAGCAAGACTCTTTAGAGGAACACTTGCAAATGCTGCTGTCCCAACAAAAAGCCATTAAAAGGAATTTCCAGTTCACTTGAAATTTACCTACCTTCTGTAATTACTACTCGGAATGCCTGGCTGTAGGAAGGGTGCTGCAGGAGGTGCAGTTGTGGTGGGAGTGCACTGCTTTTAGCAAGGGGAATATGTTAAAAGGATTCAAAAGGTAAGGAGTGCTTGTAAGCTGTGACCCTGCACGTATCCCAGTGCCTGTCCTGGAAAGCACCAAGGTACTCTGGTGGCAGTGCCTGTACCAGATTGTGGGCATCCCCCCTCCCCGGGTGACCCAAGTCTCCTTTGATTCCACAGTACCACCCTGGTAAAGAAATGGAGGCAGCCCCAGTCCCAGTTACTCAGCCTGTCTAAACTAGAAACATGATTGTGTGTGCTGAGATTTTCAGAAAGTGAGGCAGAACATATGGGAATCAATGAAAAAAGGGGAAAGTGCATTAAAGTGATTAGTCTTTAATAGCTTCTTCCAGCATCTTTGCAAATATCGACTGTGAGTCATTCTGAAGGCTTGTCATTTTTCCTGTGGTTAGAGTTCCCAGACTTTTGTAAGATGTGTCCCATTAGAAGTATGGATCTTCTCCAGCCTCTCTTAGTGATCTAGGCTATTATAAACAAAAGTCAAGAAACTGTAGCTCAGAGCTTTTACAAAATATCTATAAACGTAGCATTGACACAGCCAAGGTGGATGTAAGGAGCAGTGTCATGATTCATGCATGGCTCTAACAAAAGTTTACTTGTGCTATGATATTTGTAAAAGGTACACTTTTTGTGCCTTGGTATAGCAAGTGCCAAAGACTATAAACAATATCACTTTGCCTGGGCTCAGTGTGGAACCAGATGTTTGAATTAACTTGCTCTTGAGCACCCATATTTCATCCTTTTTGTCATTCAGAATGCCAAGTTTCATTATTCCCCAGATTCCACTATTCTTTGGGGGGAGCAAGCACAATAAAACTTAGCGTGGTTAAAAAAAATAAAAAAATTAAACCTTATCAGAAAATAACATTTTTCTTTCTTAATAGAAATTTGGGGTTGGGAGGGAACATTTTATAATTCCTGCTTGGAAGGTCTCATGGGGTGTTTTTGGGAAGAGGATAGGAACTGAGAGTTGGCTACACAGTCTACATCTTAAGACCCAACCAGACAGTAGGAACAATACATCTTTCAGAGCATGCAAGACAAAAGGTGGAGTCATGTTCCTGCTGAAGCCCAGGGGAAATCTCCCACTGACTTCACAGAGAACAAGAAGCCACCTCAAATCTAGCACGACATCTAGACAACGCATCTGGCCAGATGGCAAGAGAGCTGTGGGAAGGAATTGTGCAGGCTCTGATTGCTTGGAAGATGGTAAGAAAGACTGCCTAAAGCATAGAAAACAGCAGAGGAAAAGGGGGGGAGGGAATGGAGTTGCAGCAATACTGGTATATCCAGAGTCTTGTCACCTTAATGGCATACAACAACACCACTTTCTTTCCCCATGGCATCATATCCAACACAGTGGTAACTGATGTTTTTTCCATTGAGCCTTCTTGGGCAGCAGGCGTGTAGTTGAAGTAGTGAATTAAAAGAAAAAACTCTTGACTCAAAGAAAGGTCTTCCTGCCCAGTTACTGGAGGGCTCTCCTTGTATGTTACATGCAGTTGGCAAACCCTAAACAACTCAGCTTCTTGTCCCTGCGGTGTGTTTAATAGAACTCGACATGTTGCTCAGAGATCCTTCAACATGCATGTTTGAAAGCTAGTGGTTTTTGGTTTTTTGTATTTTCCTGTGTTATTATGTTTGGAAGAACTGATCCCAGCGCTTGCCATTGCAGTGATTGTTGTCCTGCATATGGTAGTGGTCAGCTCTGGAGCAGCAAAGTAAGTCAGTAGGAGGCATAACTGGGGAAATTCAAGTCCTTATCACATCTGAAGTGTTATAGTTACAATATTTTGGCCTGGTGACTTGCTTATTTAGGTAGACCCACTTAACTAAGAACTCATACACATTTCTTGCAGATGAAGGCAGGAAGTGTGAGGTGTGATACTTGGTGGTACCTTCTCAACCTAAGTGTGTGATTGAGAGAAAGGAGAGGTAGAAGGCATGTTAAGAAATGCTATGTTTTGGAGTATTTCTCTCCCCCCACACTTCTTAACATGATTTGGTACAGTTTTGTGTAATTCTTCTGGCAAGTGTGGAAAGGCACACCTGAGATAGAGGAAATGGATTTAGCTCAAAGGAGCTCAGAATTGGAAAGAAGATGAGACAATATGCACCTAGAAATTTCTTGGCAAGGTTATTAGATCAATAAAGACTTGCACTAGGTTTGATATCCAGGAGAGAGCTTGTTCCTTTGAGTTATTTTTTTTAAACTAGGCCATGAGCACTTCTGCACTGTTGTAACCCTGCCAGGGTACATGTTATGGACAAAATAGAAACCCTTGTGGTTCAGAGATACCATGTTTGCAGCACAAACACAAAAGAGAACCTTATGTTTAATTACGTTTAAGGCTCTAGATCATGTCTGTGTTCAGGCGGAGGCTGGCTGTAGCCTGGGTGCTGACTTCTTTCATTCCCGATGGCAGCCTTGTCTGTGCAGCCCAGTAGCTTGCCTGGGAATGAATCAGTGGGGAGAAGAGCTGTAATTGATACCAGCAGACAACTTTTACCCAGTGCAAGACAGAAGAGCTCCTCTGATTCTTGGAGCTATGCTGACTCATAGCAGGAAGAGACCTCCCTCTCTAGTTTCTCCTGACTGTCTCCTGGGCTCATTTGTTTTTCATATAGTGGTGGGTTCTGCTGCACGGACTGCAAGTTGAGAGCTGCTTTCCTCTGACATCTCTGCTTTGCGCTCCTCCTGGAGGAGGCCACTGGCACAGACCCCTCTCCTTGAAGAGGTTAAGCAAATGGCTGTATTGGCTTTGTTGCAGGATGGAGCTGGTAGGAAATTGAGTGGTGTGCAAGTGCCAAACCCATGATGTGTGTGCTCTTTCCATTGGGAACACTGAGTCATAAAAGGAAATAAAAGCTGTTACATTTCTGTGTGATGAAAAAAAACGGGCTCCAGTCTAGCCTCGTATGAATTCATACGATTTCTGTCCAGTGAACACTTTCCCTATAAGTTATGAAACCTGGCTCCCCTTGGTAGAAATTCAATTTATTTCAGCCGAAAAGAATAGGGCGTCACCTTGGATAGGCCTTCTCCTTCCTCACCCCCCAGTCAGGGCCAAACACTAGTCTTGTGACTTTCTAAATACAATTTGTGCTCCTTATTTGCTGTTATTTTAATTTAGCTGAGAAGAGCTTGGCAGCATCTCATTTTGGCTGTGTTGTCAGCTGGTTGTGGTGTTGGCCAGTTTTCCAAAGTATGTTTGGTAGAAAGTAGAGAAGGAAGTGCTTCTAGTAGCCATGGGTCCCAACTCTGATTCCAGTTTCAGGTGCAGAGCAAGAGTGTAAGATATCACCAGGAGAAGCAGTATCAGATACTTTGAGGCCAGGAGTCTTAGGAAAGCATGTGAGCATTCTCACTTCCTACACCCCAGTGTAAAGTGCAGTAGGTAAGAGCCAGGTTTTACTGCCTGACCACTTACAAAGAGGTGGTGATCTGATGCTGTTTTCTTCAGATGTAGGCAAAGCTTAGTCAAAAAAAAAAAAAGACTTCTGACTATTGCAGTTGTGAACTGGTACGTAGTTGAGTTTGTTGTCCACAGACTGCTATGGTAACTGAGATTTCTGCAGCTGCTTCTTTGTTGTCTCTGATGTGAATAAATGCATAATGTAAACTGTGACAGAGCTCCAACGTTGGAAGCCTTTGGTAGAAGCAGCACAACAAGTGTCAAGGTGAACAGACCATCCAGCAAGAACAAACAGGCAATGTTTTGCTTTGTTAGTGCTCAGATGTAGCTGAAGGACTTGCTGCTGCTCACACACGCCATAACAGTTGATAGTTGTGCAAGTTTTCTTGTGTCTTAGCTGAAACCTGTTATGTTTTGTGCATTCTGGGCACAGTTGCTCAGCTACTGTGGTTTTGCTGGTGAGAGGCTAAGTTCTTGGGGTAGGGTCACTTGGTTGTTCAGAGGTTGAATAACAGGATCTCCTGCGTGAGGCCATTTTGAGGTGGCAATGTGACCGACCTATACAGTTGCCAGCTAGCTGGAAAGCTTGGAGCCCAGCTACTGTCTGAAGGCTTCATGTCAAGAAGCAGCCAGCTGCATAACTAAAGATAAGCTCTGGAGCCTGGGTGGGAGTGCTGTGCTCTGGCTGCTGGCTCATGGATGGATGTTACCTTTGTGGAGTTGCACTCTGCTTTTATTGGCCAGGTGATGTGGACCTTGGGCATGGCAAACTGCTTGCTTCCTTGTCTGAGCGAATTCAAAGGGTTGGTGGCAATCAGGTGCTTGCTTCTTTTTGTGCTGCAGGTTCACATCACCAGTAACGACTTCCTGCATGCGGTCTGGGTCCAAGCAGTTGCGAGCAATTCTTCCAGGAAATGGGATTCTTCCAAACAACATCTCCTGTGGTGTGTGCTTAGGGGAGCTCTGCTGTTCAGCTCTCCAGTGGGATATACGAGCAAGATTAGACACTTGGTGACAATTGGACTTCTCTCCAATGTCCTGCTGGGCAACTAAATTCCCTTCTAGCTACCTAATGTTATGTTAGTGAAACTTTTTGATTTGATTGGACTCATTTTAAATGGTTGGTTTTCTGTGTGCCCTGTGAATGTACTCTTGCTGAATAAAATGCTGAAGCTATCGGTGCATGTGAATTTCTGGAGGGCTTCCTGCCCATGATGGGAACAGAAATTAGAACCAAGAACTGAGTTAGTCCCTTTCTTGTTAGGGGAATGCACTGTGGCCTTTAGCATAGCAGTGCTGTTCCCAAACTCTGCTTCTCAGCCTGGGAACTGGAGGTAATTATGGTACCTACCGTTTGCAGGAACGTGGAGGATTACTTGAGATGTATGCAGCTCCTTTCAAAATGTAAAATGACATCTGTTGAGTATTATTGTTTTGTTATATTTGAGTACTTTGGAGTTGTTGGGTGAAAGACCTTATATAAATGGCACTTAATTATTATTACTACTAGAGAGGGACTAGTACAAAAACAGTTTATCTGGGAACCCATGAAACAAAGGTCTAGAGCATACTGCCAACATCTGCTACCAGTTAGAACTTCAACCCACTTACAGCGTGAGCGACTCAAGCTTGGAGATGCACACAGGAGTTGCAGCAGTCCTTTGGTCAGGCTGCTTGTATGTTAGATAAATTCTCTACACCCTGCCCTGAGGGAAATACTCTGTCCTGGTAGGACTGTGACAGGGATCTCATATTTGTATCACAAGTCTGCTGTAAGCATTGCTGTTTCGCTCCTCACAGAGTTGAACAGAAATGTGCACTGATGTTTTTCGTTTGTGACCTCAAGTGTCCTTCCTAACACGAGCAGAATTGTACTGTACAGCACAGTGCAAAGTTTTCCGAGGCAGGTAATGAAGCTTTCTGCTGGCTTGAAGCCCTAACAGCTTTAAACTGTTGGGTTTCAGCAAGTGGAAAAATCCATTAGTGTGTTGTTTGGCTTCATGTACTCAGCTGCTTTGCTTCTGGAGTGGTGGGAAGGTAAGCAGAAGCTCACCCCTAGGCCTGAAGGGAAATGGTAACCTTGTACTACCCATCTACTGTGAGGTGTCTGCCCAGTGCCTTCTGAAACCTTCTGCCCCTAAAGTTGGTTGCTGATTACTGTGGCAGTCTCTTTGGGCCCATTTCCTAGCAATTTGACTGATCCTATAATGAGTTCACTGACAGGCTTGCTTGCTTCTAGCTCTTTCTGCAGGGTGGGAGCAGGTAGGGCAAAGACCTTTGTTTTAATGGTGCTATTTCTGTGCGTATTGGTGGCCAATAAACCATCACCAGCTTGTTTCTGTGAGCAAAGCTGTTGGCCATGAGGAACAGACTATAAATAAGTGGTGCAAAGGTTTTGTATGGTGACTGAACTAAAATAACTAGATTACCCCAAAGAACCATTCAGATTCATCTGCTGTATCTTCCAGCAGCAGTTGTAAAGGTATTTTATTTTTTTGTACACATACTTTAACATTTTTAAAATACTTCTGCATTTATACTTTATTTAGGGAAACCTTTTCTTTGGGATTTGGGGAAAAGAGAAGTACTGGTGAGTACTGATTCTTTTCCTATGAGATCTTTCTTCTGGCCTTAGCAGCTCAACTACACATGGAAGCAGCAAGCGTACCCAAAAATAAAAGCTGTGAATAATGTAAGTACTTGTACTCCTGTTTGTTCTTTCCTGGTCTTATGACATGTATTTCTTGTTGTTCTTTCCACCTGAATACGTGTAGAGGAATGTTTCCTCTAGCAGCTGCCCACCAATGAATGCATACAAGAAAAGACTTGTGGTTGCTCAGCACACTTGCATCTGTAATGTTTTGGCTAGGAGTAATGCCAGTCACAGGAGTGCCCTGTGCTCAGGTTTCATCTGTGATTGCTTTTGTATTTGCTTTGTTAGAATACCAGGAAGGAAGATTAGAAGATTACCTCAATAGTTTGCAGTTCCATGCTTCAGGAGACAAGTACCATTCTCCGTTCCTTGACTGGGCTTTTTGGTGGTAAAAGCTGGTCAGCCTCCCTTCAGTCTGTACAGGAGAGCCTTGCAAGGGTAAAAAATGGCAGGGGTTAGTTCCCAGTTAATCTCATGGTGACAGGAGCTGTAATTTCTGCTGATAAATCTATGGGTTCTGGTTTTGAACGTGACTCTGGCTTCCCACGTGCTGGATCATAAGAGTGTGTGGCAGGGGAGATATTAATTTAGGCATGGGAGATCAGTCCTTTTGCCAGTGGCTCAGTAGAATGGAACTTAGTATGTGAATTCTTGTTTTTGCAGAAATCTTGCTGCTTTTTAGGTCAGTGGATCCAGCTTTCCTTCCAAAGGCAAGTGAGAACATTGCACTTAATGGCTTGTCTATATCTGACTTTGAGGACTGATTACATTTCAAATTGCATTAAGTAGTACTTACCACATCATTTCTGATTCTAAACTGCTTGGTTTCAGTGCTTCATGATCTGCTTTACCTAGTTATTGATGTTTAACAGGATAATTTCCTATATTAATAAGGAGCTCATATTCTTCCTAGTCTTCCTAAAGTTTCCCTTTGGGAGCACTTAAAGCTGGCTTCTGATATTTTAACCTTTGTACTGCCTTTGATACTTTTCTAACCAAGGTCTTAAGTCTTAGTTCCTGGTGGTTTTGAAACTTTAAGTCAGAATCACCCAGATCGAAAAATTGAAACACTTTTTTTCTACGTATTATCTTTAAATTTTTAGGGCTTGTTAGTTCTTAAGGCCTTACTGAACTATAGCTGCAAAGTTTTGTTTTTTTTTGGTAAAATAATATGATTGCAGGAGAAGGGTCTTAAATAAATGTTAGATATTGCAAAAGTTGACAACACTGTGCGGAGTATTGTTGATTTATTAGTCCCTGTACTGATTCTAACAAGTCACTGATGCTGGATATTGCTCAGAAGCTGATGAAAATACTGTCATCCTCAAGCTGTATATATGGAAGAAAGTTACACAGGCTGAAGTTCAGGCTGATCAGATGGCCCTGCTGAGAGCTTTCTGGCATTTAAAATCTAGTCTGTATGGGGAATACACTGCATATGCACCCCCTAGCAGGGGAAGTGAGATCAGGACATACCATACACCACTGTGCTTGGGAAGGCCATGGTCAATCTTATGCTGATGGCATGTGCTGCTAGGGTAGCCCGTAATGCTGGGGAGGGATAAATCCTGGTACTGCTCTAACTCAGTTGGCACTCCCGTTTTGTAATGCCTGAGAACTCCTAAGCACAGCTACTGCTGAATTTATTCCTCAATACCCTTGAGCAGACCTATATTGGGTATTTTATTTGGAAAGGAGAGAAGGCCTGGTCCTTCTGAATGCTGTACCCCTGAGCAGGGGCTGAGCAAATTCTTTGTCTTCCTTGCAGTAGTTTCACGAACGTCATTTTGTTCTGGTGATAGTCCATCAGGGTTGCTTTGAGGAGATGCTCTGGCTGGCATTCAGCTCAAGCCTTGGCACTTGCTCCAGAAGTGCTTCTGCCAAATGCTTCACCACTGTTAGTGCTGCTGAGCGCCAAATGTTTGTTCTCTGCAAGGTGGGGAACTGCTGGGGAGTTAACGTGTTCAGTGATTCATAACTCCCACGAACACATCCCACTAATTCCCAGCCAAAATACTTTCACCCTTGCTCACACTGGTTATCACCTTTACTCCAGGATCTTTTCCATCAGTCCTGCGGACTGTAGTGCGTAAAGGTGATAAAGGGTATAGTGGAGAAAGAGGCTCTGGGGGCTCCACTGAAAAAAAAGATGGTTGACCTGAGGCAAGAAATACCTGTGTGCAGTCAGCAGGCATTCAAGTTACTTTGGTAACTTCTGTTTTTATCTGTTACTGCTGCTAGTTGCTATCACCAACACAGAGGAGATAGCAGAAAAAACAGTTACCCCTTGATTTGGCTCTAGGAATATGTTACAACTCAACAAGAAGCAGGATCAATTTAAATAGGTGCTTTGAGAAGCTTTCTCAACTTTCTCAACTATCCTAGTTGTCAGTGGGATTGTGCTAATCCTTCATTGGATCTATATTTAATAGAAAGCCAGACATATTTCCTCTGGATCTTTAGCTTTGCATAGCAGGGATTTGTTATAATAGGACCTATTTTAAGCACCTTAAAACATGTGCTGACACTAAAATGGTTCAACTTTAAGATTCGTGTATGTTGATGCCAAAACAGGACTCATTCAGTCATTCATCTGGACTATTAGACACTAGAAAAATCATACTCAACCAGATCGTACTGCTTGTGCTACTGCTGTGAGTGGTTAAAATCCATGTTTCTCACTGATAGCTCAGGTCTGAGGTAAGTGCCTCCTGAGTCTGCACAAAACCAGCCTCCAGAAGTGAGGCTGAATAACATGCAGTCAGCAAATCGGTTACATCTGTTTTGCCTAGGGAAGTGAAGGGGGTGAAGTGGCTGCTCTTTGTACCACTGAGATTTGAGGCAGCAGGATGAAGATCCAGGGTGGAGGCAGCACATGTGGAAAGCCACAGCCTGGAGACACCAGGCCTGTAGATCCGCCTTTGTAGCTGACCCTTTCTTCTGGGCCTGGATCACGGAGCTGGTTCTTGCCTGAGGGTCAGTGTCAGAACACAGCACCAGTGTGAACCCTAATCTTCCACAGGATGGAAGCTCATCCTCAGGAAATGGGGAGCATCAGGTCAGATGTTTGCTTCTCCCCATAACTATTTGAGCTCACTGTAGAGAAAAAGGAGGTAATAGTGTCTTTACTGGCACAGTGTTTGAAGGACCTGGATGTGAACATCAGGCAATGCTTGAAGCTGTTGTGACCTAATGATATTAGCAGAGCCTGGAAAGGAAGAAATTGTTTTCCTGCTGGTGTGAAGTGGTGGAAAAATGTAGTAACATTAATCATGAAGCTATGGGTCTTGATAGCCACTTTCATCATACAGAGAGATGAGTGTTCTTTTCATCAGCTCTTTTCTTCTGTTTCTCATCCGTGAAATGGGGATGATTTTGCTTGTTAATTTTCCTAGATGTAATGGAAGGCTATTTGTCCTGTGCTTTGAACTGATATTTAGATATCTAGTGAAATGGATCGACTTTTAACTGACCAAATCCCATTAGGCATATCTAGTCCTCAGGGAGATGCCTGGGACTGAATCTGCTAGCTACAATAAGTACTGCTCAAATATGAATTGGGCCATTTCAGCTGGGCTGATGATGTTGAAGGCTGTTGGGAGCAATGGGAGCTGGCTTATGCTTTGAGGGGGCAATGCCAGGCAGGAGTTGGTCACCGAGTGACTGATACTGCTGCATCCGCCCTGCTCCCCTCCCTCAGACTAAAGCTTTCCATGGAAACTTTAGCTATGCTGGCTCTGGCTGGGGTTCTGGGCTATTTATGGAAAACTTAAACATCCTTGTACTTCTGCTCGCTTTCAGGTCTTCAATAAAGCACAGCAAAGAGCCAAGCCCTGTCAACTTAATCTGGTTAATGTGGCCTTCCAAAAAGTGATGGATAAAAAATTGGCCTCAGCCCCCCAGTTGGTGGTAGTTATTTTCTTCATGGCCATGCCTAGCAGTCTCCAGGGTATTCAGGTTACAGAAAAGGGGTGACTCAGCTATATCAACACTTGAACTGCCTTACAACGTTGTCTGTCTCTCAACCATGTGAAGAGCTTGAGTAAACTAGGAGTGGAGCTAATGTGTGTGGTTAGCTGGGCTGAATCTTGGCTACAGCGAGAGACGGCCTCTTCTCTTTTACTTAATGATGAACCATTGACAAGCTTGGCTGGTACTAAAGTTTAGCAACCTTTGTTTTAGAAATTCAGAATTAAACAACAGTCTCAAGATGTTTGTTTTGTTTGGGATTGAGATAGAGAGAACTTCAGCATGTTCTGACTTTTTCTTGTCCGTGAAGTAATATTTTATTTTACAGCTTTGTTCAGCATTAGCTGGAGTCATGGCTCAAGAATCTGCCTAAGCTCACACTGTATCTGTGGCAGAGCTAGAAATAAGCCCCGTGTCTCCAGAGACGTGGCCTTCGTGACAGTCAGGCAGTTCTTGAGGTATTTTGTCCCCTCCTGCTGTGTGAAAAGAAGGCTGGACTGGAGCGCCTGCCTTGACGGAGTTTTTCCTTCTGCAAGGAATAAAGGAAGATTCACTCCTTCCAGTGGGAATGAGAATTGCCTCTGTGCTAAAGTCCATGAATTGCGAGAGATGAAGCTGAACACTATGTACAGATCAGAAATGTAACTTTGCCTGAGAATTAAAGATGCAGGAAGAACTGAGTCATGGCCTTGGCAGTGGCCTGGAACATACAGCAAGTATTTATGTTGGGTGTGGGATGTGATGCTGCTGCTCACTACCATTGCAGTAAAAGCTTTAAGTCTGTCTAGTGATGATTGCTGGGGACTTCCTGGGAGCAGAGAGCTCAAGAAAGGCTGTTGGGGAATGCTGTGGGATTTCTCTAAACCAAATCAGCTTACTAGCCATTGTCGTAAATCTGTAAACCTGCGCTGCTCCCCAAGCTGAACGCACCCCATTGCTCTCAGGCTAAGTCATGCAGTTTAGGCACTTGGATTAGAAAGCAGGAGGCACACTTTTTTTTTTTTCTGGGAGATGGAGGTACAAATACATCTAGTACAAACAGTTTTTTCCCTTTGCTGTCTGGGTGGGGAAGAAGTTTTTAATAGGAATGAAAAAATGAGGTGTAATTCTTTTTCCATGTGGAATCTGAGGGGGTAGAAATCACATCTCCAATAAAAAGAGAAAAGTGTGTTTTTGGATCTGCTGAGGACGTGAAAATTTTCTTATTTCAATTCAGCTTCAACAGCTGATCTTGGAAAAAAATCTGTAGAAGAAAGAAACGTCTTAAATAAAGCCACTTAAGGCTCTTAACTTGGAACTTTTCCCTTGAAAAAAGTTAAAATGAAACATCTTGAGAAATTTGAAACTTAAAGCTCATCTGGAATAACCCTTTCCTGTGAATATGTTCACGAGGTCTGTTTGCTTCCCTGCTTTGGTGAAATATTCCTAGATTAATCCTTCAAAAAGTCTCTTCTCTGCACTCAAACCAAATGCTATTCACAGATGTTTCAATGGAGGGAGAAGATATGTCAAGGTGTATTTGTATTAGGGAGCACCTGCAGTTTGAGTCAGCTGAGTGATGCTATACTTGAGACTGGAGAGACCAGCATGCTGAAGGCTGAGTGCTTTGTGTTTTTTCCCTACCTTCCTAATTTCTGTCTACAAACATAAATTGTTGCCATGCTTTGAATGCTGTTGAGATTCAGGACATGATCACACTTTGCTATCACTTGACTTCAGGTACCCAGGTTACTTCAGACCAGTGTGGAGAGAGGTTGCTGGTTGGGACAACTCAGAGCATCTAGAGTAAGCTTCTGCTGTGCCTTGCCCTTGGAGCAGTCTTTCTCTGTTAAATAACTGGGGAGGGATTCTGTCTGGCTGCATTTGATCCCTAGAAAAGCTCAATGTGATAATCTCCCCATGAAATCCTGGCTTGCTGAAATGATGAAAACATCCCTGTTGACACTCTGGATTTTACCTGCAGCCCTACAGTGACTGACCATGACATTTCTTTTCAATCCAGTTCTTCTGGGGGCTCAGCTTCTTAAAAGCAAAGCCCCAAGGAAGACGTCTGGCACTGTGCTTACTAGGTAATGTAATGGACTGTGATTCTTAAAGGCTGCTACACACAGGGAAGAACTTGATCTTGTACAAACAGGACAGCCACGTACAATTATGGCTAACTTATGCACTCTGATATTCATCCGAGACGCATCCCTCTTGGTTTTGCTAGCCAGCAGTCTTCAGCTGACATCGTGATCGTACAAAGGCCACACCAAGTAGGAGCGATATCAACCAGTTTATTTTTTCCTCTGATCTTCAAATTTTGCCATCTTCTGTTCCTCTCTACCTGTTGTTTTGTATGGAACACTTTTGAATAGAAACATTCTGGGTTTTTGTTTTCAGCCTGTTAGCTGCAGGCAGTGTAACACTAAGCATGCAGACAGCAGGACTGAGCTGGTGCTGGGATGACAGGACTATGATTCTGTAAGTTTTAACCAACCTGACTGCCATCATCTGTGTAACTTCCCCCAGGTCACCATTGCTCAGGAGGTAGAAGCAGGATCCAGTGTGAAACTTCTCATATGCTACAAAGCCTGTGGTGTGGTCACATAGTGACTAAAAATTCCTGATGAGTTAACTCCACTGATGTGGAAAGTCTTGTGTGTGTCCCAGCTGCTGGAGAGGGAGCAGTGGCTCCATGCAGCTGGGGATACTTGGTGCCCAGTGGCTCCCCTGGGAGCTGGTGACACTGGTGTCCAGGTACCAGTGGTGGGATACCGGTCAGAGCTCTGCAGGTTATTGCTTCGGCACAGCTAGATTAAAGCACCGACTTGCAAAGGCTGTGTGAACTCAACTAATCAGGCTCAAAAATGGCAGAGCAAAATTAGTGTGAGCCAATAATAGGAGAAAGCAGGTAGAAAGCAGGTATTCTCTATGTTTGAGAACATAAGAATGGCTCTGCTAGATCAGATTACAGGTTTGCCTGGCTTGGTGTCTTGTTCCTCACATGGTGCAGGGTTAGAGGTCTGGTGAGAGCATAAGAATAGAGCATGTAGCAATACATCATCCAGATACCCTCCGGGTCTCCAGCAGCTGTGACTGGGAGGCTTCCTGAGCCAGAAACGGTTTCTTTGTTTATTAATTCTCACTTATTTCTGAAAACACTTATCTCCTCCAGCACAGGGAATTGTAGAGGGTCCTGCTGCTTCTACCTGCTTCCACAGCCTGGTGTAGCAGGCCTTCTTGGGTGCAAAGTGACCTCATGTGTGCAGGTCACCGTGGTCCGGCCGCTCTTCCTCCCCATGGGGCTGTGGTTTGCCTGGCTTGGAGGACAGCCTGTGCTCACAGAGTGAGCAGGAAGTGCTTGGCTGCCTTTGGCTTCTGACTGTGGGGCCAGTGTAGGTCTGAAGGGTGGCTATGGGGAAGGAAGAGGGCAGCACTCAGCTCTTAAACTGGTAAGGGAGGAGGCTGTGGTTTATCTGTTGAAAATAGTGCTTTCTGCAGAGGCAGACTTGGCTCTTAAGTGAAAAAAATCAGTTTACTGCTGCCACAAGCAACTGTGCATGTGCTGTCTCGTCACGACATTACCTTGGATGCCCCAGTTTCCATGTCCATCAGCTGGAATGGGACCAGTCTGTTGCTGTCACTGGGACAGCAACATCCCCATTGCTTTTACAGGTACTTTGCATTTCAAACCCAATCTGATTTGCATTACGTATCACAGACTAATGAAGCTGAGCACATGCAGGGACAATGCCAAGCACTAACCCTTGCCATATCCCAGGACTGCACTAGAAGTCACTCTTGTTCTGTACTGAGGCTGTTCTGGTAGCTAACTGACAGTGAGTAAAGAAATATGTCACCACTAAGGATGCCACAAAACTTCTTTGTATGATGATGGAGACATTCCTTGTCTGGTTTCCTTGTGAATCACAGGGAGAGTGAAAATTTACTTGCCAGGCCTCCTACTCAAATGTTTCCTGAGAATATTAGTCTAGGGTCCTCATGCTGTTCTCCAGAAGTCTCCTAGGCAGCCAAGCCAAGACAGCAGAAGGGACTTCAGGAGCTGGTCCAAGGTCCTACAGCCTCCAACCTTCTTTCTGCATTATGAAATTTCCATTGTGGCTTTGCAAGACCAGAGTCCAAACACAAAACTGACTAGTGCAGAAGGTGCAATTCACTTGTTTCAGTGCACTGCAGTGGTGTCAGTGGGATCCAGGTAAAAGCCACACTCTTTCTATAAAGAGCTTCAAGTGTGAGTCCCAGAAGCAGTGTCTAGTTCTTTTCCAGTGTAATCACTGGGAAATCTACTCTACTCTGTTTATCTACCCCTAAAATGCTGCAGTATATACCTCCCGGGACAAATTCTTAGTATCAGTATTTAATGTTCTTGGATGGAAGAGGGGATGAAAATGCAAACCTGAATAGGTGGAAGGGTGTTAGGGTCGGAGTCTGAATCAGTACTCAAGGGTGACATAGATTTTTCTAGGGTGGTCCTAAGAAGATTAAGGTAAGTACTTTGCAAAATGAATGGCTTAATTTCTTGTTTCTTTTTTTCCCCAGTGTCTTGATCTGCCATGCTAATAGGAATACTGTTACTTCAAAATTTGATGCCCTCCTTTCCTTCTGGCGCACTCAACTAAATGCTAGAGCCTTAACCACAAGCCTTGCTTTAATTAGGTCTGTTTTGAAAAGCAGACATACACACATGCTGTAAAGAATTATGGGCTGTCCCTGCCAAGGATGCCATCAAATGACTGAGTGAAAAAGAACTTTTACAAACAAATAAAACTTGTTACTGGGGTGAGGTGTTACTAATGAAAGGCCTGCAAGCAAAATACACTCTCTGTCGTCCCCAACCACCACTGTTAAGGTGGCTTTTTTTTTTTTTGAGCTCATTTCTTTTTAGTAGACTACATGGAAAGATAAATACCCTGCACTTCCTCCAAAGACAGTGCCTAAAGAAGCAGTCAGCATCAGATGGGGCAGCTGTTTGGGACCTGCAGGTTTTGCAATAGCTCCTGTCATGTCTGTCTGTCCACCCTTGCTGTTTTGCACAGATGCAGTGACCTTCAGTCTGCTCTAATGAGCACCAGGGCTGATGAGCTGTGGAGTGGGAATTCAGGAGTGGGGGAATGGAAAAAGATAACATTTGGTTTGGGCTAGCTAGGAAACACGTTGATAGAGCTGGAAAAGATGACTTGGCACTGAGGGTTTTGTTTAGAGACTGGAGGTGAATAGCTGAGAAATGGGAACTGGTTTGTCTTCCTGGCTTTTGGATCATGTAGTCAGTTTTCTTTGTGTGTTACCTTTGTTTGCCTTGCTGGCTATTAAGGCTTTGCAGAGCACTGAGCTGACACCATGAGAGCAGCAGCTCTTTGCTGTGGTTTGCTGCTGGGAAGTCACTGCTCCCTGGCACAGCAGCACTGCTGTATCCTTCCCCAGAAGCTCCAGCTCCTTAACCAAAGCAACTGTTACTTCTTAGTGAGGGCAGGTTGGTGACACCTGGTCTGTGTGCCCAAGAGTTCTTCATATCCTGGGCTGGATGTAGCAGTGCCTGAGGAGCAGGCACTCTTTTGTGCCATCTTTGCCATGGGAAGAACTGGGAAGACAGGCCTCTTTAATTACTCATCTTGCTTCTGTTGAGAATCAGGTTCTGTCTCAGAGCAATCAGACTAACCAGATGAGGAATGCTAGCAAAAGAGAGGAGAATAAAGAAGCCCTGGTCTTTTCCTAAGCCTTTTCAGCAAGCAAGTGGCAATGTGAAGAGAACCCACATCTCTTGAAGGTCCATCTGTATGCCTGCTTACCCATCACTCGTGGTCTGAGTTACAAGGTCACCGTAGACCCCTTGTCCCTGTTGCAGTATTCAGTTCCTGCTGTCTATCACTTATTTCAAAATAAAGCAAGGTGGGCCAAGTTCAAAGCCTCTTTTTGCATGCAGTGGAATACACTGGTGTTGTGGAAAAGGACAGGTCTTGCCATGCGATCCTGACTGCAAGGGCAAGGTGATTCTCTCCCCTGTGCTTGTGTGCTGTAGGCAGGACGAGAGAAGCCCAGCTCTGAGCTGGAGGCTGGCTGGGGCTTTCAAGGGCAAACTGGAGTGGTTTGGCAGATATCTGGGGGCTGGAAGAGGTACCCAAAGGAGGAAGGTTGATCAAGAGAAGAGAGAGGGCAAGGCCAAAAGACCTGGGATGGAGGAGGCAGCATGTGCAGCGTCAGTGCTGGTCTGATGCTGGTCACGAGCTCTAACAGCTGGTAGAAAATGGATGATGCAGGAGCAGCATCACTGGGGTTGGAAGCAGTCAAAGGCTTGGCTTCTTCCACAGCAATGTTTCCGGGAATCGCGATGGGGGAAAAAAGTTCAGCTGGAGCAGGAGTGTGCAGCTGGGAGCTTAGACCCTGCCAGTTTTTCCCTCCTTGCTGTCAGTGCAAAGAAAAGCAAGGGAATGCATTTAAAGGGATTTCACATGACGCAATTACATCTTTCCTGAGGTTTGGGAGGCAGATGCCTTGCTGATATGTCTTGCTTGCATCCTACGCAGATTGCCCCTGAGGGCCGTATCCTGGTTGCTCTGTCTATGCAATCCAGCCGTGGTTTTCTCCAGATGAAAGCCTCTGCTCTAGAGAAACCAAGGACCTAAGCTGCTGCTCTGAATGAAACAGCGATACTGGACAGCTTAAATGAGGGGGAAAATGGGAATAAATAGGATTAACTCTGCTAGTGCTCACTGCTCCTTTCCTGCTATCTGCATAGCCTGGTAGTGCCCTCACTACTTAGTGCAACATGTCTACTTCTAGCACTTCTCAGCACGTATGTGCTGTGTCACTGAAGCTGTGCAGCTCCTACAAATGCTTGGAAAACCCCCATACTGGGTGTCACTGAGCTGGCATTCACAGGAGCCGTGTGTTCACCAGCAAGTGCCTTGTGTGTGTGGCACTTAAACTGCAAGTTTAGGTGGCTGAACACAAAACTCTGTTCAGGAGCTGTCTCACTTCAGAAGCATGAGCAGATAGCAATATTTTCCATGTTGTACCATTAGAGCTCTTGCATCTGCTGTGGCATGTGCCCAGCAAGGCTGTTGTTAGGCAAGGCGGCTTGTGCTCAAGGATCTGGATGCAGCTGCCTGCAGCAGAAAAGGCCCCAAACCCCCACAACCTGGCTCTGTCCCTTGCTGGACCCAATAAGGCAACCCCAGAAGTCAGGATTTACAGCTCTGGCTCCTCCAGATTGATGTTTGCTATGTGCAAGAGCCTGGGAGAGCTCAGCCTTGCATTTTGGATGTCCAAGATGCAAGGCTGATACAAGGTCTCCATAGATACAAGGTACATAGGGCTCCATAGATACAAGATACAAGGGCTCCATACCAAGTCCATATATTTCAACGAGAAGCCCTGCGAGCAGCCTATTTGCCTGTAGCCTGGTAGTTACTGCGTGTCCTGCCCAGTGTTTGAACGCCTTCCAGTGAAAAGAGGATCTCACGGGAGGTGTCAGAACAGCAGGAGCAAAGTGCCTTTACCTGCTGGGGCTTCTGACTGGTGCCAGGAGCTGGGCGCAGGTGTCTGTCACAGTGGAAGATGTGGGCGGAGAGGTCTGCGAGTAACTTATCATTTGGGAATGTTTTGCTGCCTTCCGTACTGAGCAAGAGGGGAGGATCATAGGCACAGCCTGCATCCTCTGGACGATGAGAAGGAGCAATCCTCCAACAGATGGCTTTCACCCCTTCTTAATAGTGCAAGATTATCAGGGCAGCTGTGCTTTAGGCCTTCCAATTTCAAGCCATCTCACATTTATTTTGAAAACGTTCCTGTGTTGAATGCTTGTGGTCCTGTTTGTAAAACTGTGCTTTCTGAGATTCTTGCTTGTAATGGTCTTCTGCGCTTTCTTTCCCTTGGGGCTTGATGCTCTCCAGTTTTGCTTCCGGGTTTACCTTCACTTTCTCCCCATCTTTCTCCCCATCGCCCCATCTTGGCACCCTTACACTTGATTGCATTTCTCCTAGCTGTTTGTTTGGCCAATGTCTGAGCAGCATGTGTTTTCAAATGACCTTGACACAGTCAGCAGAGCTGGGTATCTGCAGCAGGGTGACTTAGGCTCCTTGTCATTACACTATTGAGTGCTCCGTAGCAAGCTAGACCAGAAAGCAAGGCTTCGTTAAAGGCTGTGGGGAAAACACTTCACTTTGATACTTCCTCCCCTCAGGCTCAGCCTTTCCACTCTGTTCCAATCTGTGTGCCCAGTGTCAGTGGGTGCATTGCAGTGACTCAAACAGATTTAGGTTAATGCACAGGAGGTCTGCAGGATCCCCTTACACCTCCGTCTGGTTCTGCCGCCCTGGGTAATGCTTTTGTGGATGAAACAGATGGATGGGCTTATCTGTGTAAGGAAGGATGGCAGAAGGGAGGTGTAGTAGGAAATAAATGCATCATTAAAGACAATGATAAACATACCCACGGGGATCCACTGCTCCATATTGTAGTTGTGTCTGTAAAGTGGGGGACAAAATACCAATGGGGAATGTATGGGGCAAGTTTTTCCATAGGTATGGTTCTTTAAGACCTATTATTTGAAAACCTTTATATTTAACAAAACAAAAACATTTTTTTCTTAATTGCATCTAATTGATTGCCCAGTTACTTTTGGGAAAAGTCTTATTCTAAAAATATCTATTCTGGTCAGAATAAACATTTTCCACTGGAGTAAAGACAGTTAGATGTGGAATGTTTTGACCCATTGTAGTCTCAGTCCTGACTTTATGTAGTAATTAGTCTGGAAGTATAAGTTTCTCTAATGGTTCAGACTATTAGAAACATCTGCTTTCCCATGTATCATGAAACACTGCAGCATTTGAAAATGGAGAACATGCATCATGCTCATCTTAGCCCCCATAAAACGTCGGCTCCACAGTTTTAAGTTGAGGGATTTTAATTACGGTGCGGATATCTTATTCAGCCCAATGCAATGCACTTTTGGTTGTGCTGTGGGGATCCCTTTTCCTTGGCTGGACTGGGGCCAGCTGCCCGTATTTGGAGTGTATGGCCAAACATCAGATGCATCCGAATAAGCAGAATAATCATTAGCAGACTAAACACATTTCAGATTTGTTTAAAATGTTGACCGAGCTTAATGACTGGGAAATGTCTCTTCTGTGACATCAAGCTACTCTGTGTCGCTGCCAATGCCAGTCTTTCTTGTGGTTAGGTCTAGAAGCTCCGAGTCCCCTGAACTGTACCAAAATATTCCTTTGACTGCAGTAACTTCTGGCTGAGGGCCAGTCCATCATACGCCTGAGCATCTACAAGCATTAATAGTTAAGTCTTCACAGTGGCCCCTGGGGAGCAAAAGGTTATAGCTGTTATCCTCCTCTTTCAGATGGGAAAGCTGGATCGTGAACAGACAGTTCTGGTCTGTTTAGCTTGGGGTGACCTGGGGGAAGCTGGTGGCAGAGCCAGATAAAAGCAGAGATTAGGCATTAGTTGAGTTCACTACATGACCCTTGTTTCTTTAGCAAAACTGGTTGGTGATTGCTGGTGGCCAAGGAGAAAGGGAACCAGAAGTGCTTCAGATCTCAGCTCTGCTGGAAGGGAGCAAACAGAGCCCATGTATGCGGGTAACTTGTATGCCTTCCTATTAGTGCACCAGGTAGGTTATACCTCCTAATAACTAGTTTCATGGTTATGATTTTTAAGGCTTTTATCTGTTTTGGTTCTTAGTCCTGGTCTTACCCCCAACATCACGCTCTGCTTCTTCTTGATTCCTTTGCATTTGTATTCAGTTTTCCAAATCACGAAGGTGGGAGTATCAGCACTTACACTGATTTGGAAATGGAGCAGTGAGAGCTGAGATGAACAGCACATGTGCTCCATCCACCTAGGGGCTGATCTGACCATGTCTCACACTGGTATGTCTACACCATAGGCAGTAAAGGTGGCCAGCCCTTGTAGGGTCTCATGCAAATGCTCCCACAGCAAGAGGATAGCAGTGCTGCTGTAGATCCTGGCCCAGAGGTGTGCCACTTGGCTAAAGCTCTGCTCGAGGTACAGAACAGGGGTATAGGAGTGCAGCCCTCCTGCCTACATATCTGCTCCTTTGTTAATTTGACTGTTTTCTCTCAGGCTGCGGTTTTGGAAGAGTTTATAATGCATCTGTGGTCCATAAAGATTCTCTGGCTCCCTGTTTCTCTGGAGCTAAGGATGTTATTAAATATAGCCTCCCACCAAATTCCAGTGACTAATCGCACACAGGCCTTAGTCACAAACCAGCCGTACCTCAGCCTCTGTGAGTAATGCTGCAGGCAGAGCTAACACACTTCTTCCCTGGCCTTTCTCAGACAATGGGAATGCTGAATAAGAGCAGAGCAAATAGCAAGGATGGTTCTTCAGCCAAAAAAAAAGGTGCCTGCAGTCACTAGGTATTGCCCAGCATTAATGCTGAGCTTTCACAGGGCCACAGCTGAAGCACGTTGAAGATACTGAGCACAGATCTTGTAAAGTCCAGGAGCAAAGCTGCTTTTCCCTGGGCAGTCAGCTGGTTGGCAGGGCAAGAGCAGAAGTTTCCACCATGAAACCGTCCTTTGACGTTGAGCACATACCTGCTGGCAGAGGTGAGGCCCAAACTCTGGCCCCAACGTAAGCAGGGATGCTGCTTGTGTTGAAGGTTAACCATAAGTTTGAGCATCCTGCTGAAGCAGTGCTTTGATTGAGAATTATAGATGAATTCCTGAACAAGCACTTTCCTACCCAGAGATTTCATCCTAGTCTTAAGTTTCTTGCTGCTGATCCTTGCCTTCTTCTTCTAAAAATCATTTATCTTGAATAGCAATGTAGCTGGTCATTTCAACCTGCTCCTGTAATGTTTCTGCCTGCTGCAATTATTTTTGTACACTCAAAAGTTTAATTTTTCTGTTTGTACCCACATAGTAAAAGACATGTTGACAGGGGCGAGATGAGAACTATTTTTGAAATCCTTTGAATGGCAAGAATGAGGATGTAGAATTTGTGGCAGGCTGCTGTGTTTATGAACAGAAGGACCCAAAAGAACTATCTTTTCAAAGCAACTGCAGCCATTAAAACATCCTTCTAATTGTTTCTGGCTTTTCTTAAGACTTAGAGCTTCTTCAGAGCTTTAATTTTGTTAAGGACAGGGCATTCAGAGCTGAAGCTGGATGTGTAATTTCATGTTATGCTTATGAAGTCATGAAAGCATCTGGATGCAGCATGAAAACCCTCAACCAAAAACTTTGATGTCTTTCTAATAATCACAGGGCTTACTCCACTAAACCATGTGTTTATTGGACTTGGTTGGAAGACCAGGTAAGAACCGAGCTGCTATTGTTGAATTTAAATGTTAAGACTAAATAAATCACTTCAGGGATGGTCAACTACGAATGTTATCCTCTCTCAATGCCTAGTTGGTTCTTTAACAATTAATTCACAACAGCCATGCGTATCAAACAAATTAGCTAGAGAGCAATGTGTGTAGTGGGAATAGGCTTGTATATTAAATGTGGATTCAAAGCAGCATTGTTGGCATGCTCTTATCCTTAAGTATCAGGGAGTAAAGAAGCAGTGAACTGTGTGTATAGCCCTGCATTTGCAACACATCATTCATGTTTAAATTCATCAGCATCAGTCCCTTAGTTACCAAATGGGGATATGTTTACAAAATATGTAAATTTTTTGTTTCTGTTAATTATTTTTTCTAGAGATCTTAAAAATAAGTGCTCCCAAGTACCCTTGACTTCTTAATGCCCTCCTTTATCTTTTTGTAGTCTTCAACTTCAGAAGAACTGCAGCCTGAGCGTTTAGTTTTTTTGTTTGTTTGCTTGTTTAAAAAAAGCATCTCCTGCTCTTACAGGCATCAGAATCTTTGGAGAGACACTGAATGGCATGTTTGTCCTGACTCATTTGCCGCTAATTTTCCAGTGCTTTACATCACTTCTAAATAGGAAAATTCAACTAGAGGTAATAAAACCTGAGGCACCACCTATTATGCATTGTCCCCGGATGGAGAGCTTTACCCTGGTTTTATTGCTGGATATTTCTGTTGCTGCTAAACCTGCAGTTTACAGAATAATGCAAGATGTCACATACAGATGACATGTCCTTATCATTTATCTTTTCCCGGTCTTCTAGAAGCTTCTCAATAATGTTTCTGCGTTCTTAATGTCTGATATGTGGTAATGCTGTTACTGGCAGGTGTGATGATACCTGCTCTGATGAGAATAGCTCTAGCTGCTCAGTCTGAGGGTCCATTTTGCCCAGCATCACGTCTCCAGCAGCAGCCACGCATGGATCTTGTAAGCCAGAGCTCAGTGTTGCTGTATGTGTTGTTTTCCCCTTATACTTGCCTGGCATTCAGCAATTTTCAGTATGACTCCTATCACTGATAATTGTGCTTTCTGTATTGTGTTCTTAGGAAAGCACCGTTTTAAGAGAAGCTGTCCCATGAAGAAAAAGTAGCATTATTGGCTGATTATCTCCATGTACTTTCATACATGCTTTTTCACCCCTGTGTCTCTGCCTTAGAAGTTTTGTAAGGTATCAAAGACACCCCTAGGAGAGTTTGTTTCTGAGCTGAGCAGAAAAAGTTCATTAAGTTTCTGATTATAGTGTGACTTAATTCTGCTTGTTCACATAGCAAGGTCACAGCTGTTTAGTCCGTGATGGGAATTACCCCTCTAAGTATTTCCAAGGAAGTCCTTGAAGTGAACTACTTGAAATGATGCAGCGTAAAAAGAATGCGATAGCTATAACATTTATTTCTTCCTGTTTCCAAGGCCAAAAGAAGCTGGAAAATAGGGAATGCAAACAAATATATTGGAGTGTGACCCTCGTTGGATAGTAACTTTATTCTTTATGTGGGGAAGCTCTCTGCTATCAGCCTCCTTCAGGATGGCTGGCAAAACATCTCATGTTCCTTGTATACACAAGCCCTGCACTGCATTCAGCACAGTGAGATCCTCAGTGATCAGTAGAAGGATAGACAGCAATGAAATGGCGTCAGTTTGTGCCAACTCATCTTTGCATCTACATTTTGGCCTTGTTTTCTGTGTTAAACAAGTAGCTCACAGCTTTGGAGTGTTTCTGTTTCTTGCACACCAGATGAACTCTGCTGTAACTGTGTTCTGTTGTGCTCTGCAGAGACAAAAGATCTTCAAAGAGAAGAAATATGTCCTTTACTACAAGATAGGAAGCAACCTGGGATGTCATCCAAGGATCTGTGCCTGAAACTGAAGCCAGCTGATGACTGGAGGAGAGTTCCTAGTCTCTTGAAATCCCCCTTCAGTCCCCACCCATCAGCTTGGGGGGGATGTTGTACTGTAACAGGTAATGGGGACCAGAGCAAAGAGCCTTCTGGAAACTGCTGCGGGATAATGGCTTGTGTCTGAGCCGAAAACAGGTTGGGGACTGGTGGATCAGCATCCAGCAGCAGCCATGTGGATGGCCTGGAGGAAGCAGCTGAAAGCAAACACTGTTTACTGTACTGTTTTTAAAGGATTGGCTAGGTCGCCTTCTTATCTGTGATTTATGTATCTCTTGAATAGGCTGCTCATCTGTCTGTATGAGGGGACTCACTGCCTTGGGATTAAAGCTGGGAAGTGCTTTTGGAAAAACTGAAGATGTGCTGGATGCAGATTGTGTCTCTGGCCTGGCAGGTTCATGCTTTTTTTCCATTAAGAGGAAAATTGATTATATTATTTGGAGAGAGGTACTCCTTTGAGGGGGAGATCATAATTTACTTACAAAACATGCACGCAATGTCCTGTTGCTATGATCTCAAGAGAAACAAACACGTTTCCTATTCAGTGAACTGTGCCCCAAGAGCTCTGTCTTCTTCATTACACAGGCATGCCTCCCACTTGAGGCTTTCTCCTTTCCTTAGGTACCCAAAAGACAAGTTGCCTTGTCCTTATCTAGGCCTGATTATCTGTGGATCTCAGAATCAGATCTTACCACCTTCCAGAGCAATTGTGAGTTTATAATATCATGGGAGGATGAAGACAGCCCTGGAGTAAAGCATTCCCACTGACCTTCTTTTACTTTTGGCTCTTTAGACTATGAATAGATCTTTTCACCAGCTGGTATATTCTTCACCCCTTGTGGACTTTAGAATAATATCAAAAGGCAGTCAAGGTAGAGGATAATTTGATTAAAAATAGGGTTTGGTGAGATAATGTGATGGTTCCTTGTGGTCTTAGTCTCTAAGTTTATAACTGAAAGACATGCAGTGCCTGGGTGTCAAGGTTGTAGTGAGAGTCTAGTGCTAAGTGTGGAGGACAAGGAGAAGGTAGCACCAAACTGCAAGAGAGACTGTGCTATAGCAGGGTGGGATAATCTAGCCCACGTGGGACCACATATGCTACCCCCAGTGTCTCGAGCACCATTATTACACGAACAGTGGTCAATGAAATAACTGCATGAGCTGGCCCATGCTCATCCATCTCAGCTCTCTTCTGAGGGCTGATAATGGTGAGGAATTCTGTGCTGACCACACCTCCCTGGGGATTTCTCGGCTGTTTGTGTAATCCCTCATTTGCTGGACCAGATGATCTCCTGCAGTGTGGGGCCTCCCCTTCCGAGGGTAGCTGCTGTTTGCTGTAGGATTTCCCAGCATGTTCAGGCAGCAGTGAGTCTACTGCTTGCCTGGAAGGCTCAGACCTCTTGTGGATGCACGAAGTGGTTGAGTGGCACACCAGCAGCCCTCTGAAGAGAGCTGAATTTCACTGCCAATAGCCATTGCACAGGTCTGTCGGATGCCTCCTGGAATTTGGCTAATGGAGAAGATCTTAAATGCCTTCTGGACTCCGCCTCTGGGCAGGATGGAAGCACAAATCCAAATATACTCAGTGGGATTTAAAAGAGATATAGGTTACAACTAATTTATATCTTGTGGTGTAACCTGGCCCTGCCTGAGCTGCAATAGGAAAAAATTTGCTTTGCAATCCGAGTTGTTATATTCATATCTATTTCTGTCAATCCAAGTGGGAAAACCCTTGGGTCCAATTCAACGTGTTGAGAGAGAAATGACTCAGTCACCAAGCTTGGAGTCCCGGCTGAGTCTGTTGCCCTGCCCCACTGAATGCAGTATTTGACAAAAACATTGATTTCTGCTGGCTTACTGGGAATTTTTGTTCTGTGTTGCAAAATCATGTCCTGATGGCTTCTGTTCACCACTGTGCCCTGAGCTGTGAGCTAGACCTTCAGCGCTCTCAAAGCGTGATGAGGAATGGACAGTTTCTAACCTGCTTATGTGGCCTCTGTCTCTTCATCACCAGGTTTCATGGGATATCTTTGCAAGCATCTTGTCTCTTATGTATACCACAAAATGAAAGGGTGAAGACTTTTGTAAATTCTTATCAGCTGTGATATGCAACGTGTTTTTTTCAAAAGCACTTGCCCTATGATGAACACCACTTCTCCTGAAACCAGTGGTGAATGATCTTGATGTCTGTGGGTTAGGGTTAGAGCAACAATAGGATTTTTATAAAATCCCACAGATTCAGCCAAGACTTCAGCATTCACCATCCTGAATTCTCTTTAAAGACAAAGAAAATCTCAAGAGAGCTTAAATGAACCATTTCCTCCGTTCATTTCAGCCCATAACATGGGAGGAGAGTGTGCTCATGAACTTGCTTTAATATTCAGCCTAAGATTATTGTGTAAAAGAGAGAACCTGAACAAAAGTTGATGAACTTCCAGATAGGAACGTGTCATCTTAAGTTAAATGAAACTTATCCATGAAGTATCAGGGCTCCTTGTGACTAGTCTCTACCCTAAAATAGTGATAGTAACATTAGTCTTAGGGGAAACATTTCTGCTAAAAATTATCACCAGTAACAATGCTAACCCCAAAATCCACGTTATTAGGCTATAGAGTTAAAACCTCACTAAAATGAAGTGGTTAGGTTATCTTTCTCAGGTTTTTTGTTATTCATGTGTTTTATTTCTCTCTCAACAGGAGATCAGGGTTTTCAAGTTCTGTGTGTGTTCTGTATATGACAGTATATGAGACTCACTCTCATATTCCCTGAATGGACAGATAACTGGCCTGGGGAATGACAGCCACTGGATATGATGCTATCTCACCTCCTTTGCTGCTTGCTAGCCCAGAGGACCATTAGGCACATTTGACTGGGCTCAGCTCTTGGAGAAAGACAGAATTTCCATTTCACTGTTCCTGGGGCCTGACCCTTGAGTCCCTGCTGGAAAGTGTTTGTCCCTCAAAAAGAAATATTATACCCTTTCCTGCAGCTGATTAAAACAGTTCAGTGTCCTCAGCATCATCTGGCTTGGCAAAATACTGCAGCTTGATTGAAGCCTCCAAAGAAGCCAGCTTTTAAGCCCTCCATCTCCTGGAAGTACCACTGTAATGACTGCAGCTGTCAGACCAGACAGAGCAGAGCTGCAGCTCCCTGTCTGTGCATAGCGTGTGCTCCTGGCTCTGTATTTGTGTG
Organism: Oxyura jamaicensis; assembly: GCF_011077185.1. Taxonomy (NCBI): domain Eukaryota; kingdom Metazoa; phylum Chordata; class Aves; order Anseriformes; family Anatidae; genus Oxyura; species Oxyura jamaicensis. The sequence continues at coordinate 19,121,887 of NC_048899.1, forward strand.
GTAAAAAGCGATGTTTAATATCTATGGGAAATACTAAGGATTTCATTGTCATCTGCTTTGGAGCTTCCTTGAGCTGCAACTGAGGAGATAGGAAGAATTTGGCTGCTGTTCTCTGCTCCTGCACCACCCAGCCCATACTGACAGCTACAGCAACTCAGTGACTACCGTATTTTTCATGGCCTTTCTGGCAGGAAGAGATGAGAGGGAATGCAGCTACTTCAATACCCCCTTGTTCCAGGCATGTCTGTCTTTCCCCAACAGCCCCCTTGGTGGTGCATAGCTGTTGCAGAAGCTGGCTTCATATGAAAGAGGGAAAGCAAAACCTATTTATAGCCTGCTGGAGCGGCACATTATTCAAGGGTAGGCTGTTGACTCATGCCCATCTGATATCATTTAACGGATTAGATATTGCCAGTTAAAAAAAAAAAAAAAAAAAAAAAAAAAAGGTGTTTCTCCCTTCTGGTCAATAGAATTAACTTTTCTTAAGCTGGTATTTGCTTGTCCAGCACAACGGTAGCTCTCAAGGATTCTGCTATAGGTGTATGCATTATTGGGAAGGTGCTAATCTGAGTTTCCTGGGGATTATGATGATGTAAAGAGAAGTATGAGTTCAGCAAAACTAATGGAGAGCCTTCAACTTTGTTACTTACCTTCAGTCTCTTTTAAAAAGATGTGCAGAATTCAGGGGGACGAGACAGAAAGGCAGCCCCGTTAACACCAAGGATTCCTCCTCTTCTATAGTAGAGTCTTAGAAAGGCCCTGCTCTCCTCCTCATCCCAGCCTGTCTTGGGAGGATGCTGTTAAAAAGAAATTACATTCTGTTTCCTGTCTGTCTTGAGCCGTTTGCTCTTGGTGTCAATTTTCAAGCCCTGAATCACTGGGGATGAGGCCTGGAAAGCTGATGGGAACTGATTGCCTATCAGCAGCTGAGATGCAGTTCTTGGCTTCGCTGTTCTTGGGACTCACACAGTGCAGACCAGGACAGCATCATGCACATAATGTAAGAGAGCAAACACTCCTCATGGGATGAGTGCATAAAATCATAAAGCAAGCACTTACTGCAGACTTTAGGACATGAAAGAGATGGGAGGGAAAAACACCAGCTCCTAATGCTTTGTCTTGTTGCTCAGGAACAGGGAAAGAAATACAAAAAGAATTAATGTCATTCCTTTTCTTTTTTTTTTTTTTTAGGTCACAGCTGAAATTAACAATGAGGTATTTAACACTGAAGTGGATAGAGCAAGTACTTGAAAACTGTTGCACCAAGTCTCTTCCCAAAGAAAAACATGCATGTCTTGCTTGGTGTGAGGTCATGCTTATCAACAAGGTCCTTGGCTTCCTTCTTGCAGCTGGGATAAAGAAGCCAAGCCCGCACGCATCCCGCTGCAATGTAACAGAGGGGAGATGCCATGGGCAGGTGAGGAAAACTGGCTTTGGAACAGGCCTCTCATACAAACCTTACACCACTTCCCCTCCGGCTGCTCTGGGACAGGTTGTCTCTGTGGAACCAGACCAGCAGACAGATGAGAGACTGAAATTTGGGACTGTTTTTATCCCAAATGAGGATGGAAGCAGAAAGAATGAAACTCAGAGCTAATGTCCTAGCTGATGCTAAACCTTCATGGGGTCTGGAAAGCCTCTAGTATTCTGCTATGTCCCATTAGATGGGAAGTGCAAAATCTAGTCTTCTGCTCTCCAGGTTAGCACTGCATATGCTGGGCTGTGCTCCTGTTTAACCAGAAAACTTAGCCTAACTTAGCCTGGATCTGAGGGAGAAAAAAAAATCTTCCCTGAGAGAAACTTCATAATAAAAATGTATTTTTTTTTCTTGACAAAATAATATTTTTTCATGGGGTGAGAACTCCATCCAAAAGCACACAGTAAGAAAGCACATCACAAGAATACAGGCAAAGTAGTCATCAACAATTAGAATAGTCACTTGGAGAGGGGCCTGAAATAGCTAAATAAATAAAGCTGCTGTACTTGTGATATGTTGATTAATGATGTGGTAATAGCTGAGACATGTCTGTAATAACTAATTGGCTTTAAAAAAACTAAGCAGAGCCAGGATCCTCTTTGGGCTGAAGGGGCATTTGCAGTTTGCCAGCAAGGCAAACACTGGGATCATACCCAACAGATCTGGGAAATCACAGCAAAGCCCAGAAAGCACATGCCTGATCCTACCCTTCCTCCAAAAAAATTGATACATATATAGATAAAATGGAGCAGAAAGAATATTGCTGCCATTGGAGAAAGGGTGAAAGACTGAGGTGTCCAAGTCAGGCAGGAGGCCCATGTCAGAGCCAGGAGCTGAAATCACCTCTCCTGAGGATGGTCTTTAATGTCACTGCCAAGAGTGATATTAACCAAGAGCTGACCTCCCTGTGGCTCCTGTCGTGTCAGATCCCCATGCTCTGTGGGCCCTGAAATTTGCATCCAGCTTCTTTGGTTTATCATTTTTGCTCATCTGCCCTCGGTCTGCTTTCTGAGTGGGTAAGCATCACCAGGGAAAGGTCTGGGGATGGATTAGTGTGGGGAAAAAACCTGAGGTTCTTTTCAACCCAAAATTCTGCCAAAGTTAAATGCTGTAGTGGTAGAGGGTTAGGTTGTGCAGTGTGGTTCAGAAGGTGGGGAGGAGGACAGCAGGAATTAACCCTGGGGCATGAAGTGAGAAGAGTCCTCAGGACAGCCTCTGGGGACTGCTAGGATCTCAGGATCTGCTCTGCGCAGCCTGGGGGAAGCAGAAGAAAGCTCAGCCCTGACAGTAGGCAGGAGGGATGGAGTTAACTGATGACAAAATTTCACCTCTTTGCTCTTTTATTCTTTTTAGGAAATCCTTATCTTGGAGAAAGGAGCTGGCTTTACAGATACATGTGGCCCTAGAAGTTCAGGGGGCTGCTGGAAGCTGGCAGAGGCTGCTCCATGGAGAAGAGGAGATGGAGGGGGTGAGTGAACAGGCTGAGCCACTGTGTTTGGTTGTATTTGGTGGTGGTGAGGAGCATGTCAGCAACAGGTGCTTCACACGTGCTGGGTGGCAGCGATCATGCTGGAATTAGCTGTCTTTGTGCCAGCTCAGATATGTTCAATGGGAGGGGTGGGCTCTGGCCCCAACAGCAAAGCAGGTGTAGGTCTGCACCCTGGTATTTTGGTAACAGACCCTGTTCAAATGGTAATTAGTGGGAATAGGAGAAGCAGTGTGAAGGAAGTCTAACTTAAAAGGGGACACTTTCAGAGGAGCTGGTTCCATCCTTCCAACGCCAAGACGTTCACCTTGCAGACAGGTGTCTTAGACGTGTCTTGTCCCAAGAAACGTGGTAAGGAAGGAACAACTTATGTGAGGAGAGACCTCTTCCCTTAGAAACAGCCTGTTTCACAGGGAATGGCAAAGCCACTTGAACAGTGCTGCTTCACCAACTCCAGTCATAACAGGCTTTTCAGCAGCTAGTGGGGATGCGGTGCCTGCCTAGTTGCATTTGCCCAATTCCTGACCTTTTAGGTCAGTGGGAAGAGTCCCAGGCAGTTGGCAGGCTTGAGAAAGAGCCCCAAATGACAGAGGAAATCAGACTTCGGGATCTTTGAGCTGTTATTGCTGCTTGACTCATGACTGTGGGTATTTCTGTGTGTATGCAGCTGTTGGGAGAACTGGGGGTGGCTACTGGGAGATGATTATAAATGCATGTGACATCCCTGAGGTGAAAGAGCTCTGTGGTGAGGATGTAGAATGTTACAACAACCCTAAGAACCAGTAAGTCTGGCAGGCATTACTATCTGGCAGGACTGTACCCTGAGGAGTAGATATTGGCTCTGCTGTGAGATTTCTTAGGCTATTTGTGCAAAGATAGCACCCACCACTCCCAGTCTTACATGAACAAGGCCAAGAGATGCTCTGTTGTCCCAAGGAGCTTACTGCTTAGAAAAGAAATGAGGAGAGGTAAAGGGGCTGTTTAAAGCTTGAAATCCTAAAAGAAACAGGGATTGCTCAAATGTGGGTGCTAAAAGCCAGACTCTTCCAGCCACCTTTAGGTGCCTTCTTAAATGGGTCTCTCCCCTCTAAAGTCAGGGGAGAGCTCATCTGCTCCAGCAGCCTGGACTAAGGATCACAGCAGCCTTGTTGGCCTGGTCCTCTATCAGTCGTACAGAGGAAGAGAGGCGCTTAACCTCCCAGGAGGGCTCAACCCCCCTGGGGTATCTGTCTTTATTGGTGTCAGGGGCATAAGGGCAGGTCTTAAAGCCAAATGGTGGAAGTCCTGGACTTGAGACCCAGTGGGAATGCTGAGACTTCAAACCTTCTTAGGAGAAAATATCTAAGAAGCCACAGGGTTTATTATTATTTTTTTTGTCTCCTGAGCTTCAGAATTAAAGAAAGGGGGGGTGCAGGCTCAGAAATCTGTTGGTCTGTAAATCTTCTGGCTGCTGTGGAAACTCCTGCTTTCAGGTGTGCACTGTCAGGCAGCAGCTAAGTGAGATACATGGCTGGGCTGCTTGCAGCTGCTGGCTCCCCTCTCTTCCCAGCTCTGCTTCTAAAAAGGGTCAGAGTCAGGGCAACAACCAAAGTGCCAGGGAAAACTTTCAGTGGAGATGGCTGTAGTCCTCTATCTGCAAAGCTGAAAATGGAGAGAGACCAAAAAAAAGTCTGAAACCCCACAATGATAATAATAATCCCCAATTCCCTCACAGTCAGTCTCATCTCACCCCACCCTTTATTTTCTTCTCCAGCAAGAAAACGCTCCCCCAGCACCGCTGGCACCCTTAGCAGGACAGATCTGGTGCTGGGGGTCAGGCGGAGAGATAGCAAGAAGGACTGGGTTTCGAACAGGACAGTGAGTCCAAATCATTGCTGTGCCAGAGGTTTTTTTCCATGTGACATTAAGCCTGCCTTTTAAACCCTTTTCTGTCTCAATCCTACAGTTAAATGGGAGAGTTCTTTACCCTTTAGCTGTTTGGATTTTAAGCTCGTGAAACAGTTTATTTCTTATGGCTGCATACATCACCTAGCCTGCCTGACCCTGGCTGTGACTGCTCCTGTGACAGCCCTTTTAATGCAGCAAAGAGCACAACACAATCAGCCAGTTCACCCCCGTCAAGGAGGATCAAGGAGGCAGGATTTGACTCCAACTTGTCCCTGCTGTCAGGTGTGAAAGCACAGCACGTGTTGCACCAGGCTTGTACTTGTACTTCACAAGTACATCTGAACAGCCTTGCTGCACAGCACGATTTAGCTAGGCACACTTACAAAAAAAAAAAAAAAAAAAAAGAAAGAAAAAAAGAAACCACCACGGGGCGGTCTCTGCTCGGAGAGGGAGTTCCCTGAAGGCTGCATATCAGCCCACAGCATGCCCTGGGACGTGCTGTACGGACGCTGAGCAGCTGGGTCCCTCTGGACCGCTGGGCTCTCACTAGCAGAGCTGGCCATAGGACTCAGAACAGGTGTTACGAATTTTGGGGCTTTGTTTTTTTATAAAGCAGTGCAAGAGCATCTGGTCTGTTGTGCTCTGAGGTCATTTAATGATTTCCAGGACTGCCAGGAAATAGAAAATTCTTCTGCAGTGTAGAATGTGTAGAGCAAACAAACATATATTATATATATATATATATATATATACACACACAAGAAAACAGAGCAGGGTGTAGTATTTGAAATATTACAGTGAAGCGGCTTCCAGCGATTTTGCCTTAGGAAGCCGTGCAGCTGTTTCAAGCTGTCAAGCGCTCAGGGAGATGATCTGTATTTGCATGACAGAGGCAAAAAAACAACATAGCATCTGCATTACTTCTTTCTTTGTGTGCCATGCTGGGGTGCCTTCCAGCTCCTGTCTCAGATAGGGGATAGGACTCTCTCTGCTGGCAGCCAAGGATCGCGGAGGTGTTACCTTGTCGCCAAAACCCACCTCTTATCTGGAGAACGTGATGCTTTGGGCTGCAGCCCAATGACCCAAATGGAAGTTTAATGAAGCCAGTGGGAATTTTTCCATGAAGTGCTCAAGGGTTTGCCTTGGATTTCATTTGCTCTCTGCAGATCTGACCCCAGGCCAGTGGAATGACTCTTGTTTTGGGATATGCACATTGTCCCTTTGAGGAATGTTTCAGAGGTTAGGAAGAGCTCGCATCCGGATGAGTACCAGGGTCTTGGTTTTCCATGGAGTATGTGGGGTCCTACGGACCTCATCGTCCCTGAAACCTTAACAAGGTGCTCATATGGGGCAAGGGCATTCAGTGTTGCTGCCAGGGGCTCCTGGTACAAATCACCCACTGCCTGTAAGGCAGCTGTACATGCTCATGCTGTTTTCCAACTGGCCGTCAACATCTTTTTGTCAATGTATTGACTTTTTTCTTAGACAATTCACTGATGAATTTCCACAACGTGTGGAACATTTTTATTTAATTTGCCTTGTTCTGTCTAGGAACAAGCAAGTATGTTGTAGCTTTCCAGAGAAGAGAAACTGCGCTTGCCAGCCCACCTGTGTTCGGCTCTTTTTGCAGAGATAAGGATGTATTCATTTCACTAGTGCGGGAGTACCTTTATAAAACTCTCCAGATCCATGTAATCTGGCATTTAAGAACCTACAATAATTTAGCATTACCACCTCTGTAGCAGTTATTAAATGTACCTGGATTATAACAGCACCCAGGGGCTTTAGCTGACCCTGAGGCTGCATACTATACAGATGGAGCTGAAAAGATCCCCTGCCTAGTACAATGGCATAAAATAGCCAAACAAGTTACTATTAATCCTCCTGTTTTATATCTCAGGGACTGGGGAATGGAGAGAATTATTATTTTCCAAAGTTTGTGCAGAGACGAAGCCGTGAGTGCTGCTCCCTGGACTCCCACACCATAGCACCAGGATCCCCAGCAGGTGCCACTTGTGTTTCCCATTTGGTCTTGTTGCTGCCTTCTGTAGATCCTGACCTTTTGTAGTGGGAAGCCCTATAAAGCTCTTTAAGGAGCAACCACTCCGTTATGTTGTTTAAAGCTTGGCTTTCTCCTTGAGGAAACAGAAGTTTTCCTTTCACTCTTGGAACTTGTGGTGTCTTCAGCTGTTGCATTACAGATCAATCAACATGATCCTGCATGAAATTTTCTCAATACCTCCATCCCATCCAGGATTTGTATTTTCTGAAAGCTGTCCCAAGAGCGATGATGAATACGTGCATCACTTTGGATTTGCTCAGAGTGAGCGGCATGCCAGAATTATTCCAGACTTTAAAAATCAGATGTGGGAGTAGTAAAATGCTTAAACAGATTATCGTGGTTTGATGGTCCTGCTCACGTAGAGGAGTGCATCTTTGTGCCTCTTTTGCACACATGACCTCTATTCCCATTAATCCAAAGGATGGCCGGACTTCACTGCCAGCAAACTTTTGGGTTTTTTTTTGCTCCATCTGTATGAAACTGGGTGAAACAGCAAGGACTGGACAGTCTGATTGCAACACATGGAAAGGGGCTGCAATTTGTGGTATGCTGGAGCCGAGATCGGGTGCAGTGGAGTCTGGCTTAAGGCAGGGACTATAGATGCACAACTCTGCTAATACTTTGGGACAGATTTATACATATGGTGATTGGAGACAGACTGCCCTGCAGCATGATTTGTTTGGGTTTGCAGATTTTGAAGTGCTCTAATTGCCTTTTACAACAGCTATTCCTTTATTTCAGGAAATCTGCCTCAGGCTTTCCCAGTTTAAATTCCAGATTCCCATGGAAATCCAGGAGTCTGGGAACATTTCAGGCTGGTGTTTATGCTTTGTGGTGTCTTGGCTTTTTCTATCAATGTTAAATGCTACATGTAAAGCAAATACTACAGAAAATACCAAAGTAAAGATCTTAGGAAAGGCTTCACCTTTAATTTTGTTTACCAGATGGGAAATTTACAAGATGGGAAACATAGTTTAAACCCCAAGCCTTTCATCATGTTGTAGTTACCCAGGCTTAGAATAAACAGTCTGAAGACAGTAGGATAGCACACAGCTTGCCAGTAGTTTGCTTCATTCAAGTCTCACCTACCGAATGTTAGGGCTAGCCCAGCTCTGTTCTTTATGTATTTTGTAGCATTCTGTGAGCTTTCTAGGAAAAAAAAGTTTCCCATTACAAGTTCCTGCAACCAAATACAGTTCTAACTCCTACACTAAGAGCACTTTTGATGTGCTGTTGAAAGTAAATCCATCGAAGCAGGATCCTGTTAGTAAAACTCGGGAGACGCGAGAGGTCAAGTGACACAAGTAAATAGAGTTTTCTGTCTGCTTGGAGCTCCTATTCAAATCCAAGAGGAACTTGTCCTGATGAAAAAGCTAGTTTAAAATATGGAGGTTGCTCTTTGAACCAGAAAGAACTACTTCGTGCTTTTGGATTGCATGAAGACTCACATCCATGTTTTTCCAGTACTCCCTAATCTATTCAGGGACAACTCCTATTTGTTATTTACTTTCAATCAAAAGGAACTCCAAACCTTAAACCTTTGGTGTTCTTTAGTTTTGTAATGGCACTCTAGCAAGTTAGTAACAATCATTTGTAACATGAGATGAGTTGTCATTGTTTACATTTATCACCTATTAAGAATTTATCATAGAATCATAGAATATCCTGAGTTGGAAGGGATCCATAAGGATCATCGAGTCCAACTCCTGGCATCTTAAATCAGATGGTATCAGACAAGGCATCAGTAATACAAACTCTCCCATTTAGGCAGCAGGAAAGCTCACTGAATTTAAAAGAAACCAAGCTGGCAAAAAATTGCTTCTTCCTCAAGTTCTTCCTCAAGTCTGTCCATTTTCACCTGACAGCTTTTTAGGGGAGTAAGCAGGTACCTCATGTAGCACTCATGGATTCATAGCAGAGGTGAATGTGTCAATGCGCAATTCCAGCCTTTTTTTGTTATTTCTGAGGTTCATACACCACTTCTGAATGGAGTCCGAGGTATTTGATGATCTCTGTAGGCTCGTGATGAAGACACATTTCCCCACAGATAGGTGCAAGCTCAGCTTAATGAGTCTCCCAGGTCTGTTACAGCTTCTAAACGGTTGTCTGCAATCATGTCATCAGCTTAAGCTACGTCAAGCTTTTGTCAGGCAATTTTTGCAGTATTAGAACAATGCTAAATTGACCTCATTTACTGTCCTTAAAACTAGTCCCACATACCTGAAATGCCCGAGCAATTAATGTTCAATGTGTTGTATGCCTTTGGCTTGAGCTCAGCCAGACTACAATGCTAATGGCTTTCATATGGCTTAATTTCCTCCCACCCTGGAAAGGAAAAAGAGTAGCTCTGCGTTTACATGCTAGGAAGATTAACGCTGATTAGATTTTGAAGGCAAAACTTCCCCCAGAATGAGGTATGATACCAGGGCTAGCTGTTAATACAATCCAAAAATATCTGGTGCTGTGCCCTTGGTCTAGGGGTGGGAAAAATCAGGTTTGCTCAGTCAGTTGGCCGTCTTCAAGCTGTTCTTGCAGAAGGACGGCGCTGATTTCAGGGGCGAGGGCCAGCTAGTGGGCACGTAACCTGGAGAAAGGGTCAAGTGGATAAAGATTTCCATGAGTATATGCTGATTTTAGGATGATGTGTGGACAAGTGGAGGAGATCCAAGTTCTGGCTGCATCAGTAAACAATTTGGCATTTCACTGGTCAAAGAGAAACTTTGGAGGAAAAAGTTCTTGATTAAAAAGTGCTTGAAATCTTGTCTGTTGATCTTTCAAAATAAATGTAAAAAAAAAAAAAAAAAAAAAAAAAAAAAGACCAAAGTGTTCTGGCTTTAATTAGGTATTTAGTTTGTGAAGAGATTTTTCTATACTGTTGAAAGCTAGTTCCCTTGTTTAACATTAGGAGTGATTTGTTTTCAACAAGAATTGTTTCACAACTAAACGTTAAACTCTTAATTTTAAAATGACCCAAGTAAAACATTTTGGCTTTATTGACAATGTTTCTAGTGTTTTCCCAAGCAAAATAAATTTGATGAATTCTGCACAAATTCATTAATGACTTTGTTCAGCCCCCATCTGTAGTGTTGATGAGGAGCATGGGAATGAGATAGTGAGCCAACACACTCTTTTTTGTTCAAAGCTTTTATTTTCAATATTTCAGTTAGGTCCCCAGAGACATTCTGTGCCTGAACTTCTGAATTTTAGACTCCACATCTTCAATACACCCTTACTGTATCTCAGGAGAGACATAACTTACATTGAGAGACAGAGGGCAGGGCGGTACTAGTCACTGCTGGCCCTGAAATGAATTCAGTGGGCAGGAGCCTTTCCAGGGACAGAGACTAAGACCCAGCTGGATGTGTCTTCGGAGAAACATTTCTTCACTGCTCCCTACATGCTAGCTGGCATAGAAAAGCTTCTGTGAGTGTTCTCCAAGCTCTGAAGACCCAGTGTTCCTGAAAATGAAGTCACTTGAGTCTGCCTGGAACGCAATGAATGTCTTCCTAGCTCAGCATACATTTATTTTCCATGTTCTTCCTGGAGCCGGGCTTGGGTTTGTCTTGCTTAGCCATAGGCATCTAGAAATGTGTTACTTTGCCCAACCTCGTACACGCTGATAGAGCCAGAGGTGGAGATGGTGCCTTCAGGAGGTGCATCCTGCTCCTGCCAGGCTGGGTGACTGTCTTTGATGTGTCTGTCTCCATTCACAGAGGTTAGCTGTGCACTTTCTGATAGATGCCAGACTTGTAGACATCTGGCTATGTGATGATGAGGTCCGTGCATCTTTCTCTGCAAGATATAGTGGAAACCCTCCTGTACATCTTTAGACCTGGTATTTTTCCACCTCCCTATTTTATCAAATGATTAATAGTAATAAAATGTGGCGATTTATCATTGAATTTCTGGTGTACAACTGAGACTCCAGTCCTTGTATTCCTCCAGTCAGAATCATTTTTAAAGAAAGTGCAGACAGATGCTGCAGACTCACACGTACCTAGCTGGAGGAGGTGCTGGTGATTTGCAGAGGATTGCCCTGGATAGCAGCTGGCCAGGGCTATCTTTAGCTGAGGAGGCTCTATTTTTGAAATGTGCTGGACTTTTTTTTGTTGCTCTTTTTCCCGGAAAGAGATTCATGATATCACTTTCATTTGCACATAGTCCGGTGCTTTCAGCTGGCTTTCCACCCTCCCTTTCACTTAACTGGGGTAACTCCAGTGGGCAAAATACTTTGACAGAATGCTTATGCCCCAGATGTTTTATATGGGAGTCCTGCATGTGAGGTAATCACCTGAAGGAGCTGTTGCCTGCCTTGGGGAAGTCTGCCCTGTATACTGGGTAGCAGGCAGCCCACTGGGCTGGGTTCCCTGCATCTGCCAGGTTTTCACCAGTTGTATCTGTTCTAGTTTCAGATTTTGGTTGGTACCAGCAAGATTCACATCTCCCATAGCTGATAATGACAGCTGCATGCAGGGGAAGCCATCTGTACCCAACAGCAACGACCTGTCACGTTTCCCTGCAATACACCACACTGGGGGATTCATTTGCTGCTGCTGTTACACAGGTAAGGAAGCTAATTGCAGCTGAAAATTTTATTTCTGATGGCACAGCCGGCCCCATGATTTGTTTCTCTACTTCTTGTTGTTCGATAACCCTGAGCTTCTTGTCAGAGTGCTGCCAGCAGTGATGGAGAGATGTGCTCATCTCTTGGCACAGATGCTTTATGTGGCCACAAACCCAGAGGGCTCCTACAGTGCTTGCTGCTCCCTCTTGCTCCTGCCCCTTCCCAACATCCAGAAGTGACTCTGCAGGAGCCACTTTCCTGGTTTTTCAGGACTCCAGCAAGGTTATCAAAACAGCTTTATCAAGAAAAAGCATGCATCACCACATAAAAACTAGAAGATTTGGCTTTGTTTGAAGACCTTGGATCTCGTTGAAATACCTCAGCGTGGGCACAGGCACTGTGTCAACCATGTGGGCCATGAGCCTCGTAAAATGCATATTGTGTGTGAGCTTTTGTGTGCCCTGAAACCTCAAACCCACTATTTCAGTGTAACCTGAACTTATAATTTCTGGCTAAGGAGTCTGAATTAAGAAAAGCCTGTGGTATTCTTCAGGGATGGAAAGGAGTATTTTGGAAAACCTGAACTGGCCACAGCCTGCTGAACATCCAGCGAATAGCTGCTGACAGGAAGATAGCACATGGTGTGTGCAGTGGGGACTCGCTCCCTTCTTCCCTCTCCTTTGGCTCCGTGCCTTCTGCTAGCAATTTCCATGGCTATCATCCTGATGACGTTCCTGTCTCATTCCTCCCTCGGCTGTTGGACGTGGTCGTCAGACTCACAGAGCAAAAATCCTGACCTGGTTTGGCTCAGGACCTAACTGGTCACTGTTCCCAGCCCTCCCCACAAGCCCCTACACAGATTTCTGTGGCTGTGGACGCCTACAGCTCTTTGAGTCTCACAAGCAGCACTGAGAACCAGCTCCATCCACAGCTCCAAGGGGACCTCCCTTTCCTCCAAGTGACTCACAGTCAACATCCACAGAGGCCCTTTCTTCCAGAAGGCACCCAAAGACACTGGACATGTTGCAAAAAAAGGCAAAAGTCATCTGCAAAATTGCTGTAACATTGGGCCAAAATGTAAAAAATTGCAAAGCGGGGTTTGCCTCCCCAGGGAAGAGGCTGGCTCAAATACACGTTCCTCCCACCTACCTCCAGACAGACTGAGTCATGCTGTGCAGCTGCTGCTCCCCCTCTGTTGGCTGCAGAGTCCTGCTTACCTAGCTTAGCGGGCATTTTAACTTCTAGAGTCCTTGCAGGGTTCTTTATTATCATATTTCTCTTTTCAGTGGAATTTGGTGCACTCGCTTAGCAAGTCAGTAGGCCGTATTTCTGGATGCTCATGCGACATGTTGAACCATAGCCTCAACTCAGCCTAACACAAGGCACAGAGATAAAAAAACATTGGGAGATTGCTCCTTTTAGGCTCCTGATTTTGATGCGTGAGGGTGGAAAGGAAATTGCCACTGCTGGGGTGGATGCACAGGGAATGAGCAACTACTGGTGGGCACTGGACATCCCTAGTGCTGTTCTGATGGAAGCACAGGGAGAAGCTCCACAGGTCTGTGAAACCCCAGGCTTTGAAGTTTTCAGGTAATCTGCAAAAGTCATATCTGTGAGAAGTCCCAGAAGTGCAAATACTTTTACTTCTTATGGGCCTCCTTGCTACTGAGACAGGCTGAAGTGCCCCTGGTCCCTCTGTGTGGTGGTAGGAGCTTGCCCAGCCACCGAGCAGCTGGTTTGTGCTTTAATGTAACACAAGAATAGACTAAAGAGTGTAAAACTTATGGTTTTAAGGCAGGCAAAAATTGTTTGGGCACATGAGAAGGATGCTTGCAAATTTTGGTTAACGTTTTGTGTGTCTGAAGGCAGAGTTTGGATTTAAACATCAGTTCTCTACAATGCTGAGTGAGAGGAAGCTAATTTTAACAAAGCTATTTTTCCCATAGCATTTCATATTTCTGTGACTGCACATCCCTCTGTACTCAAAGTACAGTCCTCACCGCAGTTATTACATCATGAACTTAACATCTCTCCCTGGGAAACAAAACACTTTTTAGGAAAAAAAAATAAAAAGGGGGGGCGAAAAAGAAGGAAGTGTTCAAAGAAGTCCAGAAAGCCTCTGATTTCTCTAGGGTCCCCAGCTGTGCTGTGTGTTGTCCCAGCTGAGCTCCAGATATTTCCGCTCTGCACGTTAATGCATTCATCCAAGGAGAAATCAAAGCGCCTGTCCTGAGTGTGCTCTGGGCCCGGGTTGTATGTCCTACCTCGGAACAGCCCTGATCCCGGAGGTTGCAGTCCTTTAATCTTCCCTCCTTATGGGACTGGGGCTGAGCGCAAGCTTTCCAGAGCTCATTAGGGCTCTCTGCCTGTCAGTGTGTGAAGCCATAGACAAATCTTCAGATGTTTCATGTTCCCTGTGGTCTGGAAGCCACATCCCCTGCCAGATCACTTCGGGTGATGCAGCGATTTTTTCCTTCCGTGGTAAGGGGAGGAAAAGCAGTGCTTCTCTTGTCACCATTGCGTGTCTTGTCACTGCTGCTCTCCAAAGGGATGGCCTCCTATGGAGGCCAGCGCTGGTGGGTGGCCAAGCACCGATGGCCTCGAGGCAGCCCTGGGTGGCAATTGATGCAGCACACCAAGAAGGAACTGCGGAATGCCTTGCCTCATGAGGTTGGTTCAGTCTAACGCCAGCTGAACCCAGCCCTGAGCACGAAGCCAGGGTTTGGTGAGTCATAAATGGAAACCCTTGCCACGGTCCCCTCATCCTCGTGTCCTTAAGGAATCTCTGCGCGGGGTTGTCACCATGAGGCAAAGCAGAGCCTTGTGCCACAGCACCACTGCTCCTGGGGCCGGCTCTGCAAGGTGGGAGCCTCCTCTCCAGCCTGGTGCCTGCATCCCTGCAGAAGCATTTCAAAGCAAAGCAGGAGCGTGATGAACTGAATGCCCAGCAAAAATGATCTGGCTGCATCCTTGATGAAGATGCAAGGAGCTGGACTGACCTTGACTGGTGGATTCATGCACGTGGTTTTCCTGGTTCGTAAATCTCTGAGTTCTGAGCTGCTGTGGCTGTCGTGCAGGCATCCCCCAGCCCTTGTGCCCTGTGCTGTCCCTCAGGCTCCAGCAGGATGGGGTTCATGTCCTTGCCAAAAAGCCCCTTCTCTCCAGGCTCCCTGTTCCCTCTGATTGTTTGCTTAGATGGCAAGTTTGGTAGCTGAGAAAAAAGCCACGTCACTTACCAGCTAATAAAGGGAAAGCTGGAATGGCAGGCAAAAGCCATCATGTGGATTTATTTTTTTGGAAGCCTGCCTACATTTGTATGTATTCTACGCTTCTATGAATGCTCAGATATAGGATGTCCTCACGTGGATTTTCCTCCAGCAACTTTAAAACATTCTTTCCATTGACTTCAGTGGCAACAGCTCAACTGGAGGCAAAGAAACAAAGCAGTTTGGAGAAAAAATGAAGTGAAAAGTGATAAAATGTAGTATTACTTGTGTAGGATTGCATTTCTTGGAATTCGAGTGATTTTTATCATCGGCTACGAGACTGCAAGCATTTAGGCTATTGCTTCATGATTCTGCTTTGAAAATCCTTGAATTCAGTGGAAATAGCTGAAAGCCAACAACTGCAGAAGCATTAACACTGAGAGCAGCTGACAACAAGGGAAGAAAAACTGCTTGAGAAGGGCGATAGTCATGTTGTTGGGGGTTCAAGAAATACAGGCTTTATCCCTGGTTTTGCCAGGGACTTTCTGAATCATTTTTGGTATATATTGATTGATCTCAAGGGTTAAGATGGGCTGTGACAGGGCCTGAACCACATCAGGGGTTCATTTCTCTGGAACAGCCCTGAAACTAGCTCAGGTTCCTCATCCAAAGTGAAGCCTTTCCCCAGAGGATTTGTATTTCCTTCCAGGCTTGCGTCTACTTACAGGCAAAAGGAAGAGAAAGGTGGTTTTGAGGGCACATGAATTTGGGAATAGAAAATTATGGCGGTGTTTTGATGAGCTTCTTGTGCTCTGCTGAGCTCCAAGCTCACAGTAGAGGTAGGGTTAAGGACTGAGTGAGAAGGGCCAGATTTGTACCTGGTAGCTCAAGTGCTGGGTTTAGGTATGAGAGGGATGGTCACTACAGGGTAGATGCTGTTAGGTGTCAATATAAGGTGAATGCTGAGGATCTGCGTGGCCCTGCTTTTCTTTCTTCTCCTTCCCATGCCTAATTGCCATATTCCAGACAGGGAGAAACATACCTTGCTAATTTCTTTTCTTTATTTAGGCCAACTGAAAGGGCAAAGGCAATATATTGGGTCTTAGCCTTAATGCCCTTCTACCCCAGTCACAAGGCGACAGGACGGGATTGCGTAGCTGGGGGAGGAGGTCCTGGAGCTTTGCCCCAGCATACTTTGTTCGGTAAGCCCCATCACACTTTCAGTAGCTTTTAGGCTATTTTGACAAGCTGTCCTCCAAGCACCACCAAGTGCGAAGGAGTCAGGGAGATTTGCTGATAATTC
This sequence comes from Oxyura jamaicensis, assembly GCF_011077185.1. Classification (NCBI taxonomy): domain Eukaryota; kingdom Metazoa; phylum Chordata; class Aves; order Anseriformes; family Anatidae; genus Oxyura; species Oxyura jamaicensis. Next base: position 19,137,872 of record NC_048899.1, read on the forward strand.
GAAGTACCGTGAGGAGTAGAACATGTCGTGAAAGGGCTCCAAAAAAAAAAAAAAGTGAAATAACGGCTCCCTTCCTAAGATGGAAATATCCCAGTATGTTTTTCCTGGCAGAGGACTGCTGTCAGGGTCAAGATCAGCAAGCAGTGCCCCTCGCCACCACTGGCCTGCGTGGTGCTCAGGGGAAGGAGGAGAGCACTGCTTGCCATACATCTGACACGTAGCAGGGGACTTCACACCTTATAAAATCCCCTTAATTTAGCTGTAACTTGCAATAAATAAACTTCAACCTAAATAGCGTATCTGTCCTGTAAAGAAGCTACTGTTTTCTGGCATGCAACGTCAGGCCATTAGTCTCACTGCTCACGTTGCTCCGATCCTCCCTGGGGCTTAACAAATGTTTTGGGCACGTTGTTAGCACAACAAATTAAAGTGGGAACTTGGGAAATGCTACACTGAGAATTTATTTGCACAGTTTAGCAGCATAGACTCTTCTTCAGCCATGGAGCACAGGCATGGGTCCCTCCCTGCAGCATAGGGAAGATGGCAGTAGAGGAAGACCGAATACACCGTGGGACTCTTCAGCATGGCTGGCCCAACATGGCCAGAGCAGCAGCTCAGAGCTGTCTCCATAGCAGCTGACCTCTCTCTCTGTGAGATCCCAAGATTGCAGGTATTTTTGGTTTTATTTTTAACCACTCTCACCATTTTTAGCCCTGCCCTGAGGCTTTGGGCAACCTGACCTATGCAAAGCATGGCAGGCTGTCTTGCCCACAGCTGTCTCAGTCTTGCCAGAGCCTGTGGACAGCATTTATCCCAATGTTGCTTCCACTTATATCCGAGCATTTTTATCCATTTAAGGACTAAGGGTTTGAATTGCGTGTCCCTATGAAATTCCCCATAGTTTAGCCTCTTGACCTATGCAAGCTTTTATTTTATAGTTCTTTTCTCTGCGTTTATTCCACCATTTAGGCTTTGCCCAGACCTTCATTTCTGCAGAAGTTTCTTTCTCCCAAAAGTTTCTTGACAGTGCCTGACCACCCGATGTCTCAGCTTGCTTGAGGAGTTGGATGAAACTCATCTCTTTCAGGTCATATCAGGTGAAGTTCCAATGGCTCATGCCATCTAGCTCAGCGTGGCTTTTCATATTTATTTGTCACCCCAGCTCTCAGCCCAGCCTTGCTTTGTGCCACCCAGCACCTACATTTCTTGGAGGCTTTTCAAAGAAGGTCTCGTGTCTTCGCAAAACCAACCAGTGTGATGGCATGACTTACTGGAAAATGTAAATTCAGAGGTGGCAATCGTGCCTTATTGGGAAACACGAATTCCTGTTGCATCTCAGAGGTGGCAGTCATCTTGCTGAAGGTCTCAGCTGCGTCCTCATCCTGCTGATTTCAGAATGAACAACCAAAACTATACAGCCTACAATCAGTAGGAAGCACGTGGCCGCTTTGACATCATTGTTCCACATATTTTAAGATCACGGATCACGAACAGGGAAATTTGTTACAGAAAAAAAAAATCGCTGGAGCCATTCGTTCACATCCGACCCTGGTTACTGAGGTTAGTCTGTGGATTAACACATGCATGCATCGCTAGGTGTAGGCATGCACACACACATCACTTCAAGCCAGGGTGGTTCTCCTGCAGAAAAAAGGGGTGAAGTCTTGCCCTGATTCATGCGATGGGCATTTGCAGACGTGTCTCCCAGCACAGCATCCTGGCCAAGCTGTGCACGAAGCTGGAGGGCGGAGGAGTGAGGCTTGGTGCTGAGAGGCTGAATTTTGGCTGTCCGTGCTCCATGGCAGACCTGGCTCAAAAAATCTCAGCAACCAAATTAGAATTGCTGCCTTAAAAGCCAGGGAAGCATCTGACGGGGTTTGCTTTTGCTTTGCTTTCTTCCTCTTTTCTTTCAGGAGTAGGAAAAGTGAGAGTGAAGCCAGAGTGGTCACTGGGGTTATGGAGCTGCCCCGTTTTACTGAAGTCACTGGTTCTGCCCCAAAATCCCAGTCAGCTGGGGCTTGGGGAGTCTCTGGTCCCCCGTGGGAAGGATCAATGGGAAGCTCCAGCAGGAACCCCCTAAAAACCCACTGGAATAAGTGACGGTAGCTGTGAGGAACAACAACTCTGGTATTTTCTTAAGAAACCCTAACTTTTAAGGTAACAGCAGGACTTTCCTGAGTTTTGACTCATCTTTTTTGGATGAGCTGTGACCAGAGGTGGAAGCTTGGCTTCCCATGGGGTGGCTACGAGGTCCCTGGCGGAGGCCACTGCAGCAGGCAGAGCACAGCTCCCACGTGCTTGGGTAATCCTTGATAGCACGGATTTCTTCAAAGTCCTTGGGCTCACCTTGCGGGTTTTTCGCTTTTTTTTTTCCCCTTATTTGCTTGCTGGCCTGAAAGCTTAATTTTTTTGGAACTGGATGTTCCCTTACAGAGACAACAGCCGCATGGCTAATTCCCACTCGTTGGACACCTTTCCTGGGGTAAATTCCCCCTTTTTCTGTGCCTCTGCAGCTCATTAGCTCTGGGCTGGGATTTAGGCCATCGGCTAGCTTTGAATTTGGTTGTTTTCTTTTCTGTCCTCCTTGGCACAGGAGGGACACAGGCCATGACTAAACTTTTCTGGTTCTGATGCCAGCACAATCATGTGAGAGGTTCAGAGGCTGAAGAAAATGCTTCGGAATCTCATCTGAAAAAGCAGATTTTGCAGCTTTTTGTACATTGGGCTGCAGACGAAGAGGAGGCAGAAGTCAGACAATGGCGATTCCTCCTTGGCAAGGCACAAAAACCATCAAGCATTTTCCAGCCTGGTGCATCTCTGGTAGCAGCCAGAAGTAGGTACCCTATGGCAGAGGAATGGCAGGGTGAGGAAGGAGCTGACAAAAACCAAATAAACCTGGGACCTGCTCTCGGGAGCTCCTGGGTTCGGGTTTTCTGGGACATTTATGGGAAATGGGTCCCTGCTCACAGAGGTCGGTATCCCAGCATCTTGCTGCTCACAAGCCCTGACCACATGCAGGAGGAGGCAGCCAGCACCCACCACTGCTTCCTTCATCCTGCTTCCCCTAGCGAGGCTGTTTGTAGCCTTGGGCATCGTTTCACCCACATTAATTGTTTCCCTTCTCCATCCCAGGACAGGAATGGGGGCATGAGGGACGTGTGGTGCATGCGGGCAGCCCTGGGCTCTGGCCCGGTGCCCATGTCAGTGCTCTCTGCCTCCCCTTCATGTTTTCCTGCACACAGATGTGAGGCTTCTAAAAATGCCGTCCCTTCCACGTTAACCCAGCTCACACCTCTGCTTCTTCCAGGGGCTTGGCTCCAGCGGAGCTCAGAGCTGCAGGAAGCTCCCCAGCTTTGAAAAGAAAGGAAAAGAAAGGAAAAGAAAAGAAAAGAAAAGAAAAGAAAAGAAAAGAAAAGAAAAGAAAAGAAAAGAAAAGAAAAGAAAAGAAAAGAAAAGAAAAGAAAAAGGGCAAATGGGGCTGGTCCTCTGGCTGTGCAACGGGCAGGATGCTCCTGTGCATGGGTCTGGGATGGCAGTCCCCACCTCACCTGTCCCAGGCTTGTGAGACTGGAAGTATTTGGCCAAAATGTAAGTATGTAAATAGAAGAAAAAAATATATTTTTGTTCTTTTTTTTTGTTTGTGTCCCTCCCCTCAGGTCTAAGCAGAGGTGCAGAGCCACGTGGAGGGTGGGTAACTGGGGTTTTGGACACGAAGCATCATGGGTGGTGTCCTGGCCAGCCGTGTGCTTAGATCAGCCTGGACCTGGAAATGTTCCTGCTCCTCGCCGGCTCCTTTTTGTCCCCCTCTGTCCCCCTTTCACCACCTGCACAAGCGGGGTTTGGGGACCCTGGAGCCGGCAGGAAAGAGAAGAAACCCAAAAAATGCATGAGCACCCTTGTTATTGTCCTCACCTGATGAAACAAACTGTTAGAAGCCCCGAATGAAAGGCATCTCCAGGGGGAGGCTTGCAGCCAGCTCATAAATCAAAAGTGCACCTAACTTTTTCCCTCCCAGCTGTGCCAGCTCTGTTTGGTTTGGCAGCCCATCCTCATTTTCAGGGCGTTAAGGAACCGAATTAAATAATTGAGAACCTTTTCCTTTGCTAGTGCTGTCCCTTGGCCTGCCACCAGGCTTGTTGAGGGACGGGCTGCTGGGCTTTGCCTGCTTTTTATCCGCATCCACACTGGGGAAGAGCTCAGGATGTTTGCTGCCACCCATCTCAGCATCCCTTCTCCTCCACCTGTGGCTGGGCTGCATTTTCTGGTTTCCACTTTGAGCATTGATTTTCAAGGCTGAGCACGGCCGAGTTGTTTCCATAAATCAGCCTGCCTGGGCTGTAGGGAAAATTCACATCCATATCACTTCTGTTCTCATTTGTCTTTCTCCTGCCCCTGTAATGAGCAGTGGATGCAGGCTTTTATTATTTTTATTATTATTTTTTAATAAAAAAATTGGTGTTCATCCCAAGGGGTCGGGGGGGGATGATGCCCCTTTTCAGCCCCGAATCAGTTGCATCGGTCCAGAAGCAGGACAGGGAGGATTTTTCCAGAGCATCCCAGCAGCGTGGCTGCCAGGGACATCAGTCTCTCACTCCTGGCTTTTATTTGCTTTGAAATATTGCCTGAACATTTCTGCTGAAAAACCAGGGGGAAATGGGCCAAACAGCGAAGGTTTTGGGGACGCGTTTTCAGCCCAGCACTCAGCCCTGCACTGCTGGGAGGTGGAGAGCAGGGGGAGAGCAGGTTGGAGAGAGGCAGAAAGGCAGAGGTGAGGAGTTTGATGAGAGGGTTTGAAGGCTGTGAGGGCCAGGCTGGGTATTTTGGGGCTGCTCTCTAGCAAATCTTTAGTGGCAGTGACAATTTTAACATTCTGTAACACAAAAACCCATCAGTGCTGCTCTCCAGCTCAATGTTCCCCTCTCCACGCTGCTGCACGAAGGCAAGCAGGACCCTGGGAGGGGGCTGAGGCATGCTGTGCCAAGCAGGTACAAAAATTGCTATTAAATGACTTAAATTCCCCTTAAATAACTTTATATTTCACCCCACACAGCTTTGGCAATGATGAAGGTCTGAGCTGACAGCAGTGGGTTTCTCCAAGCCCAGCTTGCAAGGAGCCATGGCGATGCTTTCTGAGAAACTGGTGTAAATGAAGGAAGGGAAAAAGTAATAATTGGAGGAAATTACTTGAAATTCTGCCTGGGATCGCCTGGTAGCTATCCTCCAGCCTCTGGAAAACGTCGCCGCGTGGCTGCAGCGGGCTCGGCGGCTGGGCTGCCGCGGGCGGGTGAAGGCAGGAAGAAAAATGACCCCGTGTCGCTCTTACAAACAGCTTCCCGAAAGCAGCCTGCAGCCAGGAATGCCGCTGGATGCAATCCCTTAGAGGAGGAGGAAGTGCAGGGTAACGTATTTTTGTCTTTCTGAAGAATAAATCATCTGAGCCTGAGGCTGCTCTGGAAAAGGTGCATCTCCAGGGCATTGCTGGGGGGCCGGACAGGGAGGATCTCACACCCCGTGATTTACGGTGGGGCTGAACCCCCCTGGGGCTGCGAGGAGGTTTCCTGACATTTGCGGACCCAAAAAAGGTCCCCCAGGATGCTGGCCTCGGAAGAGGGGGTCATAAAATATTTTCTGTTTCAAACAGATCTCCTCCTCCTCTTCCCTCCCCAGCCACAATGGTGCTTGGCTCTGCTGCTCACCATCCCGGGCCCAAAACCAGCCTGCTGTAGCCGAAATCTGGTTGGCATCGGTGGGCTTTCAGCGCTGCCTCATGCCCTCTGAGCCCAGGTGAGTGGCCGTGGCATGGGTCAACCCTGCTCAACCACTGCTAAAACAGCAAATACATATATGTATAACTGCTCATACAGCAGCAGCCTGTGGCACCCCTCCAGGGCTGCACAGGAGTCAGGGAGCTGAATCCCAGGGGTTCGGGCCCCCAGAGCAGTGCAGGTGTTTGGGGACGGGGAGATCTCAGTGCCTGAAGCTGCTGCGCTGGAAATTGGTGCTGAATTCTCTCCTGGTCCCTAGCAAGGCTGCTAAAACAGGACAAAAAAGCCATAATCCATCCTGGCTCCGGGACAGCGGCAGTACGGGCGGGATGGGTTTTGTTCCCAGTCCCCGCCATGCCCACACTGGTTCCTGGTCCTGAATAGCACCATGATAATTTCTTGAGGTTCTCCCAGCCCTGGGGACATCCGAGCTCAAAAATAAACCCGCTGCAGAGGCGGGGGAGCAGGGAAAGGGCGGCCGACCCCGCTGGCAAAGCTTTGCGGCCGCCAGCCGAGGCTGCCTCCGAAGACGATGCCAAGGGAGGAAGGAAGGGCTAATTACTGCTAATTGCATCGCAGTGCGGCTCGTCTGTTGGGGAAGGGCCCTTCCCCAAGGAAAGGGGGGCTCCCTGTCTGCAGCAGCCCCAGGGGCTATGCGGGATGGGGCTCTCCTCCTCCTACCCCACAGAGTAAGCTCACAGCTGGGCTTTCTCCTGGTGGACTCCAAAGCTGGTGCTATTTGCACAGTTTGCAGGGTCTGACCAAATTCCCCTTCTTTTCCACCAAATCTTAGAGCAAGAAAATAATCAGGGGGATCTGTCCAGTGGGAGCTGTCTGACGGACCCCAAAAGCACCTTCCCAGGAGCTAGAAATGCCCCTGCATGGTGTAGGGTTTGCCCAGCTCAGTGACCTCTCCACTTTATCCCCTCCGTAAGACTCTGTAGAGCCATCCAGGCTTGTCCTTAAGCTTCTCCTTTTTTTTTTTTTTCCCCTTTTCAGCCCTCCTTTCCCCCCTCTCCCCCTCCTCCACCAGGCTGGCGGCGCCCCAGCCATGAGCTCACGCCGCTCACCGCTGGGTCCCGGATCTGCGTGGGAGGCAGCGGGACAGCAAAAAAAAATGAGTGCAGAAAAAAAAAATGAAATAAATGAAGCTCTGTGCAGCTCCTGTAGGGTTTTTTAGGGGGGCAATAACCACAATGATGTGTGAGTGGTGGGAGCTGGGTCTTGTTTCAGGAGGACCACCGAGGTCTGAGCCACAGCTTGGGTCCAGGGGTCCGCAGAAGGTGCAGAGCATCTTTCAGGAGCAGGTCTGTGGGGGGGACAGGTGGTACATTTTAATCATTATTTTATTTTACTTTATTCTCCCCTTTTACAACTCCCCAGGCATGGCAACTTGATGTTATTCCTGCGGGGGATGTGATCAATGGTAAATCTGTGGTCACGGTGTCTCCCTTGGCGTAACCACCTGAAGGCATGTGCAAGTGCAAAGAAGCGCAGGGGGGGCTCTGAATTTCACCTCTCCCTCCTACAACCTCCCAGCACCAGGCACTGCACCTTTTCCTGCATGCTGCTGTTTTAAAAGAGTGACCCCTCCATTTTTCTGGTGTCCTTTTCTTGCAGGAAAAACCATGCAAAGAGACATCAGGGCCTTTGAGACAAAATGGAGATGTGCCGCTTGTTTTTGGAGCAGGGGCCGAACAGGGGGGCATCCCGATGCAAAAGGGTGCAAAATATTCCAGGAAAAGCCCCCCCCCCCCCCCCCCCCGTGTCATCCCAAGGTTCGGGGGGTGCTCTGGTGCAAATATAATGACTGATGGAGCGTTATTTGTGCTCCGTGCTCTCCGAAGCCTCCCCTTGGCACTCACCAGGAGCTGCTGCAGGATGCAGCTCGGGCACCGTGGCCTCGATTCCCCAGCTCCTCCAACCCGCTGAGGGCTGCTGTCGGCATTCCCAGGGCTTCCCAGCTGGGAAATAGCAGCCATCTCCGCGGAGAGCCTGATGTCACAAGATTTTTCATCCTGATTTCCAGAGCAGCGGTCTGGATGCGCTTCAAACCTCTGACTGCTTTTTCCAACCAGCGTTGTTGCTTGGGATTTTGGGGGGGATTTTTTTTTTTTTTTTCCAGGCTCTCCCTTCCCCAGCTCTCAGCCTGTGAGCTGAGAGCTGTCGATTGAGCAATCGGCGTCTGTTCCTCAGACACGTCGCCGTGGAAATTCCTGAGATTGCTGGTGGGGACTGACACAAAATTAGCCCGGGCTGGGAAGGAGGAGGAGGAGGAGGAGGAGGCAGCCACCCGGGAGATGGGTTTGCTGCGGGAGCAAATCCTTTCTGCTCATCCTCTCTGGGAGCAGCCACTTCCAGGGGCTGGCTGTCAAGAAGATTTGCAAGGGGCTGTTCTCCCCTCTCCTTTTTACGTGACCACCAGCACCAGCCGGCCCTGCGGAGGAACACAGCTTGCGTGGGGCTGACCAGGACACAGCGCGCTCTTTTGCAATCAACTTGGCTCTGGATTGCAAGCAAAAATGCCTTTTTTAATTTTTTTTCCCCCCAAAAAAAATTCCCCAGAAAAAAAAATTAAAAAGGAGCTGTTCCAGTGGCTGCCTGTCACAATGGGAAGAGGGGTGGGAATGAGGTGCCAATTTCACTGCACTTCTTCCTAACCCAATGGTGCCGAAATTCTCCCCTCCTGCTTTCAGGATGAAGCCAGGCCAGGCACTCGGGGGCTCATTTCGCTCTCCCCAGCAGCAGATACTTCTGTGCTTGGCGGCCAAACCCAAAAATCTGCTTTGGCCTGCTGGGAAGTGGGAGGAAAGAGGCTGTTTGGTGAGGACGCCCTGACTTGTCCCGCTTCAGGGAGCATCCTCCCTTGGGAATCTCTAGCTGGGAGAATTAGCACGGGTTTCATTTTTTCCCCTACCATGAGTTGCACTTGGTCGATGTTATACCACTGCGGTATGAGATGTAGCTCCTCTGTGGTCCACTGAAGGGTTTTTTTGTGTTAACACCTGCATTTTTTGGTTCCTCTTTGGGCTATGTGCTGCTTTTAGGCCCATACGGGTGCCTCCAACCTGCTCTGCATCTGGGTTTTCAGGTGCAAAGAAGGGATGCTCCTAAGGGAGCACCCTCACAGCCACAAAAAAAGCACAGAAAGCAATAAAAGCATTTGGGGAGCTGGGTGTGCACATCTTCGGGGGCTTTTCCAAGCTCATTTTTCACTTCCAGCAGTTTTGGAAGTGAGAAGATAAATCAGTGAGCGTGGCACTGCCGTGGGTTAGTGGGGAACGTCAGGCTCGCTGCAGTGACCCTGATCAGTTCTCCCCGTCTGCAGAATTAATCACTTAAAGCCTTTCAGGTTTCTACGTCCAGTTCATTGACCATGCTCAAAATCTGCAGGTTCCCTACACAGGCTATGTAACATACATTAATCACATACAAATTAAATCATTCCTGCCTTGTTTTCAAGCACGGTAATGCCTTTGGCCTTTGCCTTTCTGCAGTGGAGCCCCTCACATCTTGGACAAGGACCTCAGCAGCATACTGGGGTGGTTTCACCCCACAAGCTGTTGGGATAGAAAGGGGATTTGGGGGTTTTCCTGCATTTTTCCCTGCTGGAGAAGGGAGCTGCAGCTCACCCAAGGGGTGCAGGTGGCCTCCGGGAGCCAGGTGTGAGCTCCAGCATTTTCCACCTGCTGAAGCAGGTTTGGAGGCTGTTTTTTTTTGGCAGGTTTGAGAGCCGGGTGTTATTCCCAGGGTATTTCCCTGACCAAGAGCTGAGCTAGGAGGGTGCACGCCTCTGGCACAGACCACTTGGGTTGGCATGGTCCCTCCTTGTCTCATCCATCGCAAAGCTGTTCAGCACGGGTGTCCCCAAATCTCCCCTTCCCTGGGATGGTGAAACACCCAAGCCTTGTTTAAAAATATAGGCGGCATCCCCAAAGCTTCATCCCCCTCTATCTGCCCTCCCAGCCCCTCTTTCCAGGAGGCCAAAGGGGTGTCCATGTGTGAGGCTTCAGACCCTAATCCTCGGGGTTAATCTCCGTGATAGCGGGATTTCAGGGAGCAAGGCGGTGAGGTCACGGCAGCCGGCCGCGCTTTTATTTCAGCGGGGTCTCTATAGCAGCCAGCGACAAAACAAAGCATATATTCCTCCGAAGCAGAGTTTCCTGGCTGGTGGCGCTCATTTTTCTTTACGAGCTGACTTTGGAAGAGAGTGGAGCGGCAACTCATGGAAACTGGGATGTCTTTCTCTCCCGTCGGCTCCTCCGTCCCGGCAGATAAAGGTTAGACATCTGTTTCGGATCTCCTCTGTTCAGCCGAAGGACAGACCCGCTCCTGCCATCCCATAAATCATGCAGAGTGCAGGCCCTGCTAATCGCTGGGGCTCTTTGTCCCAAGATGTTCAGCGTAGCCGTGGGCAGGCAGTGCCCAGCCTGCTGTCTCCTGCCTTTCCCTAGCGGTCCCTGGATGCTCTGAAGCCGGACACCACCCACGCGGGTCAGGGCCTGGGGACTCCCACGTGCCCAAATCTCACTTGGGTACAGCCCCAATTTTCAGGAGCACCCCGGGTGAAAAGACAGATGTTTCCCTAAAACCTTGACCCTGCAATGCCAGCGCTTACAGCATAAGGCGTTGCTCCAGCGTGGCACTCCTGGAAAACCCACGGAGATGTGTATCTGTGCATTTAGGTTATTGTAGATTGGCTTCTTGTACCGACGCAATAAACTTAATACCAGCTAATAAAACATTTCAGAGCCACTTTGCCTCCCCTTGTAAAGGTTTCCCAAGATGGAGATAATTAAATGCAAAACTGCAGCGTTAAGAAAACCCAACCAAGCACTCGAAAGCTGGTGCTTTCCCACATTTAAAGGTCTGGCTGCAAAGCTTAACTCTGCTGCATATCCTCTCCATTGTTACGGTACCGTCAGCACCACAAGGGATTATGTCTCGGCCCTGGTGTTGAGTCCTGCGGTTTTCACCAGCAGACTCGTAGCTCACTCGCATCCAGGGGCAGCATGGGGATCCATTTGGGGGGAACCATTTAGACAAAGCTCTGCAGGGCTGACGTGTGCCTTGTTGACCCTGTGTTGGAGACCCGCACCCAGTCTCAGTGAGTTAAGACCACGCAGATTGGAGCAGGATGAGGATGCCAAGTCACCTCTCCACTGACAGTCAGCGTTTTTACGAGACGTCCTGGCAATTAGTGGAAGAAGTGACACAGCTGTTGATGCAATGAGAGACAGTTTATACGGAGTGATAGTATCTTTTATTAGGCCCCAGAAGGAGGATTTTGGGCACACGAGTCCTGTTCTGAGCCACAGCTGAGGGTGTGAGAGCATCAGCCCTGCCATGGGGCACGTCCTCCAGGGACTCACCAGGGCTCTGCACCCCCTGGGATGGACCTGAACTCCCCAGGGTGCAGAGGCTTCACTTCCAGGGGGGCTTTTATTTCACCTTATGGGGAAATGCTGCTTTGAGACCAGCTTTTAGTTCTTCGCTGTCTCATTGTAGAGCGGTTGCTGAAGACTGGCACTGTACCTCTCAAAACAAAGGCCTAGGCATCATCAGATGGTGCCCGAGACCTTTGATATTAAGGGTGGAAACCTGTCCTTTGAACCTAGTAAGCAAAAAACTGGGAAATGAATGGCTTCTCAGGCTTTTAATTTTTGATGCAGATTTAGATGGGGTGTCCTGCTTAAAGGATGGTGTCCCTGGACTGCAGCATCCTTTGCTTCACACGTCCATCCCTTGAGTTCCTCAATGCAGTGACTACTGTTTCCTGTAGGATGCTGCGAAGCAATGGTTTCACCTAGGGCAGCTTGTACAAGAACACCTTAATTAGGATTGAGTTTGTAAGGAAGGGAAAACACAAGCGCAGAGTTTAGAGAAGCATTTGGAGGTTTTCATGCCTTTTTTTTTTTTTTTCCCTGGCAACAAACCCGAAGGGGAGAAGCGCATCACTTCGTCGGGGCGGTGCTGAGCAGGACGCCTGCCCTGAGCTATTTTTACTCCTGGTCGGGTCCCGCAGCCACGCTGGCAGATGCTCTCCCAGCTGTAGATGACTTCCATGTGTAACCCCGTGTGACTGCTGGCCGGGGGCCTGGGGCGTAGCACGCTGCCTTGCAGGGCTCTGGAGAGCAGGGCCATGCCCGATGGACCATGGGCGGGCGGTGATGGGGGCCCCTTCCCAGCCCGCGCCTTCCTGAAGCCTTCCCTGGATCATCCAGGTTGGGAAAAGGGTAGGGTGGGAAGGATGAATCATGGGTCATTTTAACCTGGGAGCTCCCAAATTAAAAGGAGAGGCTGTGGAGGAGGCTGGAGAGTGCGATGTGTCTGCTCTGCAGGCAGGCAATGCTTTTAGGCCATCAGGGAAACGGGGGTTTCCAGCGTGCCCTTGTGTCATGGTGAAAGGCAGGGCAGGCTGCTCTGCCCTTCAAAGCAGCTACGGGGAAACAATTGTAATAAAAATTTTAAAAGAAACAGTAAAAAATCAGTTCACCTTTTTAATGAAGCCCTTACATTGTGCTTGGTGCTGAGCAGAGCACAGCTGCCAGGGCTCAGCTCATGCAGGAACCGCAGCCATGCACAAGTGGCTTGGTACTGGTGCCAAATAAAAACGGCACCTAAAAACGTGAATCCCCACGGGGACAAAGCCTGGAGCAGCTCCCAGTCCTCTGAGCATCCCTTGCCGGGATGCATCTGCAGCCCCACGCAGACCATTCATCCTGCCCGTTAATCCTACAGCTCCCAGGTTTTGCAGGATATTGTCTGGATTCGCCTCAAATGACGCAGGAAATTTTCAGGAATTCAGAAATTTTCAGGAAAATTTCAGAAATTTTCCTTTTTCAGGAATCCATCTTTGGCGAGCCCCTTTTTGGAGGAGCCCTTTTACCCCCAGTGACAGACACCCCCAGTGGTTGGTTGCTCCCAGGTGTTCATCTGCTTTGTGCTTTTCGGGCAGATTTTGCCATTTTTTTCTGACCAATTTTGGTTTCCTTGAGTGAGCCCAGGTAAGTGCTGTAACACCCTGTGGTCGCCATGGCCAAGGACAGCAAAGCAGACCCCTGGGGCTGCCCATGGGGCCGTTGAGTTGTGTAGGTTGGAAGGGATCTCTGGATGTTCCAACGCCCTGCTCAAAGCAGGGCCAGCTGAGGCTGGGTTGCTCAGAGCAATGTCCTGCCTCATGTAAACCCCTCCAGGATGGAGATTTCATGGCCATCTCCTGGGACATCCCATTTTCCAGCTTTCCCAAGCTGGAAAACCCCAGGTTACCAGCAGCATCTCAGAAATGTCCCCCTGAACGTCCATGCTACAACCATCCTCCCTTTCAGAGCCATTGGGATTTCACACCAAATAAATTGTTTCCAGACTGAAAAATCACTGCACTGATGCCAGCCACAGCTTTGCAAAGAATGGGACAAAAGCACAAGTTTCTCAAAACCTCCATTAGACTTTATTTAAAAGTTCTTTGTATAGACTTCCTGACACAGAGTCCACAATAAAAATAAAATCCCCACTCTAGCCCGCCCACCTCCCCCCAGATTGCTTTGCTTTGTATTTTATAAAACATACAACATTAGAAGAATGCCAGAGACATTCTACACCACAATTTAAAAATTCGTTAACTGAGGCCTTGGTCCCAGCAGTGCATTTGCATTCAGAAACCTTGCTTCCTCTTCCTCGCTAGTTTGGTTGGCCACATATGTTACAAATGCATACGAAAGATCTAGTTTGAAATCTAATCCAGCAAAAGGAGAAAAAAAAAAAAAAAAGGAAGAATGAAAAATTGAACCACTTGTTTATCTTACTCTCTTACTCGAAGGCTTTCCATGTAAAGTTATGCTCAGTTATGAAAATGATAAAAGCAAGCATGTAACGGTTGCAGTATTATGATTTTTTTTTCTTTTTTTTTTTTTTTATTTGCTGATTTTTGCATTGCCTTAGATAGGCAGACTGCCGGAATTGGAAAGAAAGGGTAATTTGGAAACGTGTTCAGACACAGTAACAATCTGCGATCAGGTAAATACTTTGCAAAGTTGAAGCTATACAATATAACCCGGGCACGTGTAGCACTCAGTCCACAAACAGTTTAGCACCATATTGATAGGTCATGTAGCAAAACACTTTCTTCAAGGTTTGCTTCGGAAGTTAAAAGCATGAAATAGTACAGTGCAAGGTAGTCTATACCCTTAGCTTCTATGGGGATAAGGTGGCGACGGCTGACGCTCCTGGCTGTCCCAGAGGTATGTGTTGGCAGGTCGCTGGCTCTATGTTCCTATTGTCGTCACCACGCCAGGGTTAATGTTGCCTGAGAAGGGTTGGTGGAGAAGAGAAAATAGATAAGGTTGGGATGCTGGGGAAGGACCAGGGTGGCTGCCAGGACTTGCTGCAACCACTCGGGTCTACCCGAGGCCTTGAGGACGCGCGTGGGTGCTTACCGGGGATGCAAAGTTTTTCACATTCTTTCTGTGTGTTAAATCGGTTCTCGTTGCCCCCACAGCCGCCGTACCAGAACCTGGCACAGCTCTTGGTCTTGGGGTCGTAGTACCACTTCAGCACGAAGTCCCTGCAGGTCCCCTCTTCCTTCTGCAGCCGGCAGATATCCGTGGCTGCAGAGAAAAGCAGGAGCACCAACAGTCAGCAAGAGGTCTGGGGTCCTGGGCTAAGCGTGGGATCTCTTGGTGTTTGTGAAATGCCTGAGAGCAGGGCTGGCATACAAGGTCAGGAAGGGAAACCACAGCCTAGGCTTTGCCTGGTCTCCCGAGACTAAACCCAGTCTCTACGTTTGCAAAGAGGTTTTTGGGTGTCCGTGCCCAGCACTGGGCCCCAGGGGATGCATGCATCCACGCTGGGATGGAGCAAAGGCAGAGAGAAGGACGTGTGCTGCAAATCCCCTGGATATGCAGGAAATGAGTTGGCAGGCGTCAACTGGGTTGCAAGGGAAAAAGTATTTTCACCATCATTTTTCAATTAAAAATAGTGGCTTTCCCTGAAAAGAAGAATCTTCTGTGTGAAGATGCTCCTGGACCTACCGCGTGCTGCCCTGCAGCATCCCACTTCTATTACTGGAAAAGTGGTGGACAAAATAACAAAGCACCTGGATGTGTTAAATTAAATTAAATTGCCAACTTAAAAATAATAATAATAATAATAAAATAAAGTTTATAAACAAGGCTGCACATGGAGATGTAAAAGCGCTTTGTGCTCTCTGCCCTCAGCACGGCATCAACATCAGCCATCACATTTCTGATGAGAGGAAAGGCTTGCTAAATGCTTCTAAAGTGTTCACAGGAAGAAGCGCACAGATTATCCCCGAAATCCTGACTAGAAAGTAGGTCTGGCAGCAAATCCCAGGAAATAAGAAAGCGCTGGTGGCAGGTTTGCTTTGGAGGAAATTGCGGCCGGTGCTGGCGGCTGCCCAGCGCCCAGGAATGCTGCAGCCAGCAGGGCAGGGGAAGGCAGAAATCGGTGTCACAGATCCTACACTGACCAGACCCCAGGGATGAGCAGGTCCTCCCTAAAACCTCCCTGCCTGCTCATTTCAATTGCATTTTCCCTCTTTTTTGTGTGCCATGAGCATGGGGTCAGACCCGAGCGGTGGTGGTTTGGGGTAGGAGCTGGGAACGTGCCCTGCTGGGAGAGGAGAAGTGTTGGAAGGGTCCCTCCTGCCCGCTGATGGTTTTGTTTGTTCTGCTCTAAAAGCAGCTTGTTGAAGTCTTTTTTTTTTTTTTTTTTTTTTTTAATTTCTGCTTTTCCTAGGAATTTGAAATCAAAATTTAACCTTCCGATTCAAGCTCTGCTATCAGCCAAAAGCTTCCCCATCCCTTTGGCAGGCTCTTTGCCTTTGGGGCTCAATTTTTTAAAAAATCATCCTCTCTTCTTTCCTGTCATTCTGGAATACCGAAAGCCAGCAGATGCAAACACAAGAACAACTCTGCTCCAAACCCTGTGCACCCTATCGTGAAGCCAACCATCCAGAAAACATGCAGCTTCTGGAGTGATAAGGCATTTTCTATCTGCAGCACAGGATCTGGGCGGCCCAGCCTTTGGACCCTGCTGTCCCCTTTGAGTCTTGCAGTGGCTCTCAGGATCAGCCGAGGCACTGGGAAATTGAACAAATACTTCGGAGGCAGATCTGATTTGCTGGCTTCAGGAAAGCTGCTGTGCTATGGTAGCTGAAAAAAAAAAAGAATCACTTGAATCGTAACCTTCAGTTTGCCTGCCCTAATATTCTCACCGTGCGGGGTGGTGCCGCATGAGTGGGGTTTTTAATTCACCCGCAGAGAAAATGTGTCTGGGCTTCTCAGCTTCACTTACATTTAATTTTATCATGGTAAAAAAAAATATAAAAATCTATAAATCGCAGTAATCAACGGTTATCAGAGCATTTAAAAGGGTTCCCTGGGGGAGATGGGTCTGGAGCACACCCAAAGAGCCCTGAGGTTTGGGAGGCCAAGGTGTTTCTCAGCGCTGCACCTTGCTCTGGTCCTTGCAATGGGCTGGAATGCGAGCCCAGCCCAACACCCAGCGTTTTAAAAGCTGAGCTGCAAGTTCCTGTGTCTCCTTTTCCACAGTGGATTCAAGCTCTGGTTTAGCAGGAACCAAAAAGAGAAGAGGGAGAAAGCAGTGAATGGAGCGGGGGGACCCTGGCGGGGCGGGCAGAGACACGAGCATCCCTCCAGGGCCCCTCGGTTGCTTTTCTTGACTCTCTGCCCAGGGCAGAATGGCGCCAAGTTCGTGAAATATCAATTTAGCCTGCACAACAGTTGCTGGAAACATCATCAAGGCATGTGATGATGATCAGAAGGGGCTGGATGAGGGGCCGGGGCTAGTGGAAAGGCGCGGCCTCCGGAGAAAAGCACATCAGTGAGGCTTCCCTGCTCCGTCAGGGTGAAATCTCGGTCCAGATTGATGCCACAGGTTTCTGCACAAGCCATGTGCTGATTCCTCTGTCCAAAAAGCCCTCGGACTGCAACCAAAATTGTCCACAATGCCTGTTTGTAGCACTGTGCAATCTCCTTTTGGAGCAGCTGCTGCTCCAGGTGCCTGGGGGTGGAAAAGCTGGACCGAGGGTTCACCACGGCCAGGGGCAAGAATGACAGAATCACAGGATCATCTAATGTCCAAGTGTGATTTAAGGAGCCTAAAATCCACACAAGAAATGGGTGGGAGGGGGCTTTTTCTAACAGGATTAAAGCCCAGCCCTCGGTACCAGAGCTCGCATTGCTCCCCAGTTTCCCCCATTTCTTTGCAAAATGCCCTGAAACACCAAGAAAAGAAAGCTGCTATGATAGCAGGCCTTCACTGCGGTCAGGTTTCCATCCCAAATCCCCTGCTCAGCCAACACAGGCTGTCCCTGCTTTCTTCCCAGCTCCCAAAACCTAGGAGGTTAGAAATGCCTCCAGGAGAGGAGTTCATTGCCATTTTCCCGTGGGCTCCTTCCTCAGCTTCATTTTTTTATCTTTTGCTGTGAAAGGAAAACATCTGCACGCAAGACCCATGCCACGTGGAGTCATTTTCCACGTGAAATGTTTTGGCTGCAGGCAGTGAAGCATTTGCAGTTGTTTGCACCGTGGCAAGGATGCACTGGTGAGCGGTGGCATCGGTCATGCAGCAACAACACGAACTGCTTTGGGACCTGCAGGTCAGTGACCACACGCTTCTCCCAAAATCCTGCACATGATTTTGCTGCTAGCTGTGGCTTGCACTTGGGTTGTGCAAATACGACAGCCCCTGGGGTGAGACAAAGCATGCAGGTGACTTGCTCATGCAAAGCAGGTGGTAGGGCATGGTTGTGTCAAGGAGCAGATGAAAACTGAATCTGTGCTGCTGGTGATCTTGTGCTGGACAAGCTCAGATGCATGCTATGAAATGATGAAGGTGAAGTAATGGATTTGCTTTGTTTTATGGTTATTTTGTGTACGTGTTACCTGACGATAATCTGTTCTCAAGGGGTGGCTGCTTGGCTTTCTCAGCTGCTGCTGGAGGAAAAAGTGTGTGGGTTTGGTTTTTAAATGATGTTTTCTCTCTGATGCAAACATTATTTGAAAATATGATACAATGCAAAGAATTAACCCCCACGTGGTACTTACATGGTTTCAAGCATTTGCTAATGCACTCAGCTTCGGTCTCAAATCTATTGGCATTACCAGCGCAGCCACCATACCAACCCTGGCTGCAGATCTTGTGTTTGTAGTCAAAGAACCACACAACCTGATAGTCCTTGCACTGCATGCCCATGTCAAAGTCCAGCAAGCAAGGGTCTGCCAAATCTGCATGTCAAAAGGTGCAAAGGTTAAATGATCCTGAAAGGGTTAAAAGCTGAAAAAGGAAAGAGGTCCAGGAAAGGGAAAAAAAAATAAAGTAATAATAATAGAAGAAATGAAGCATTTAAAAACACCAGAAGACAAGGGGGCTGGATCAGCCCATGCAGGTGGCTGTGCTGGCACCTGATGCTCTGGCCTGATGAGGGGCTGGCAGAATTTCCTCGTCCCGTGATTTCTGGTCCCCCCCTTGCTAAGCACCAGCCCAGCGTGTCCCCAAGGCCCTGCGCCAGGGTGGTGCGGGCAGGATTGGCCCTTCACACAACTCCCCCGTCTGCTTCCAAAGCTCTTTGCCTGGCTGTAACTTTGGTTCTTAAGTGTGCTTACTTTATCTTTAAAGGCAAGCCACACCTGGTAGACTTTAGGGCTTGATGAGAATTTAAACTTGTGTTCTTTTCCTGCCCAGAAATGATAACCTGAGACCCAAATCCCAGAGATTTTAGTAGCAAAGGCCATCCCTGTGAGTAGCTGCTTTGCCTATATAAGGATGCCAGAATCCGGGGTTTCCTCCAAGGTATGTAAGATTTATGCATAGGTCTCTCCTGTTGCAGAGTACTAGAGAAGACTCAGTTAAACGACCTGTCCCCAGTGCCCTGCTCTGTTTAATATCCTTAGTCTGCTGACAAACCACAGATTAACAGCACCATCCTTGGAGGCCTTCCTGAAATGCTTTCCCCCTACTGCCAGGTGCCATAAATCTTTGGGCAGAGGCAAACGGGTCACGAAAGGAGCCAAGATGGAGAGGTTTTGCATTGACAGACCCACACAGAGCTACACCTTTTCTCCACAGGGCAGGCAGATAAGAGGTTAAGCAAAGCCATGGAGGGGTGAGAGTCGCCTGAAGGGGACAAGCCAGGGGACAGTGCCACCACGCACAGGTGGCACCTTGCACGAGGAGCCACTCAGAGCATCACAGCGGTGGTAGGACAAACGCCAAGATGCAGATGAGATGAGATGAGATGAGATGAGATGAGATGAGATGAGAGGAGATGAGATGAGAGGAGATGAGATGTTGCCTGCTCTACCAGCAATTTGAGGCCCATCCTCCACCTGCTGCTCAGCACATTTAACACCCAGCTCCCCAAGCTCCTCATGAAGAAAATGAGCCTCAGTACAAGCAAAAAGCTTTAAAAAAAATGAATATATGGGGATGAGTCTTAGATGCCAGATCCACATCCAGATTGGTGACAGTGATGGCTTTATGGAGGCCACAGACCTTTCCAGATCTGTGGAGGACTGCATGTAGAGCATGACTGTGCATTATAGGGCTGATGTCAATGAATGCCATGAGACAACAATTTAACTGCTACAGTGATTATGGGTTACTAACAAGGGTTAATGTGATTATCAGCAGAGTAGGATCTGAGAGCTTGCTCATTAGTGGTTTACTGTGATGGCAGGGAGTAACCTGGTGGGATGCTGTCAGCAGGCCAAATCCAAGGGTTGGACACTGGCTGTTGGTGAAGGCCTTGTGTGTTAAATGAGGGAGCCAAGACCTATTCTTTGTGGTAAATCAGGAGAGATGGGGCAAACAGGAGCATGTTTGATGTCTACAGCTACGTCTCTGTGCACTAGGTGGGCCATGGGGCACAGCATGTCCCTGGGGAGCGGCCAGCACCTGGGCCCTTTTTCATCTCCTGATGACAGGACCTGGTCTGAGTCCTCCATGAAGATCCCAGGGCCTTCTGCAGGCTCTGGATCCCGTGTGGGGCTGAGGCCTCAGACAGGGAGCCAAGGCTGTCATCCAGATTCCTTGGTCCTAGCGGGGCTATGCTTGCTCTGCGAAGGACCGGGTTTGGCATCGGGCAAGGGGAAGACTGGTGCCAACAGCCAGGATCTCCATGGGGGTCCCACCAGAGCCCCCCAGCCCCACTACTCACCGCTCTCAGGCCCTTCCAGCGGCTCAGCGTTCATCATCATGTTGGCCAGGGACACCTTGGGCTGCGCCGGGGTCTCTGGGGAGGGCAGAAGGAGCGGTCAGCCAAGGGCAACCAGATCCTGCAGCAACACCCCCTGGGAGCCCCACCACGGGCAGGAGCGGGGCCGGCCCCGCCGGCAAGCCAAGGCACAGCCGTAAACAACCCCCCTGGCCCCAGCTCCAGCACGGGGAGCGGGGGACACACAAGCTGCAGGAGTCAGGCCTGGATCCGTTTACCCCAGCACATACGTTTTTCAGAAATGTTTATTGGATGCAGCTGGCAGGATGAGTAATCCGCCGCCGCTTGGCCGCGCCGGGACGGTTCGCGTTGCACGCCCCAGCTGCCAGCAGCGCTTGGTTGGGCTCTTGGTGGCTATGGAGGAGACCCACCAGGCTCTGCTTTTGGTGGCCACAGACCTCCTCACAGTGTGGGCCTGCACAGGGGCTCTGGAGGAGCAGCCGTGACCTTGCTGTAGCCATATTAGCTTTGCTCCTCTGGCCTTAGAGAGGGCAGAAAACCACAGCGTGCTCCAGGGGAACAAAGAGGCCATGATGGATCTTCTCCTGCTCTCCTGCAGCCTTCAAGGATTTGTGCATTGCATAAAGGCCTTTAGAGAAGCTGTGACACACTCCTGCCATCCACAGCCTCACAGCCCTCTGGGAACTGTAGTTGAGGATTGTCACTGGGGGGTGGGATAAAATCCCTTGGTGTGGAAAGCAAATCATGGTTCATATCAAAGCACTCCCCACCTGATTGCACCATACCCTTTGCATGGGGCTGGGCACCACTGCCTGCCCAATTCGTTCCCATTTGAGATGTACACTATAGGAAGTGCAGCCTCCCTGGGCACTGAGGGCTCTAAGTCAGCACATGCAAATACTCCTTCTACAAACCGTTGTATTTTCACAACATTTTTGTGGGCACATTTATTGCTCACGAAGGTAAGAGAGCCTTCACTCCTGATCCAAACGTGCTGAAGCCATTGGAAAGGCTCCCCACGGGCACTGGAGGAGGCTTCAAAGTGCCAGAACAAGCCAGATGCAGTACTGGCAGCACCAGCACAGACTTTACCACACCAGCCATCCAGCCAAGGCGCCTCTACGCCAAGCTATTAAAAAAAAAAAAAAGGCTCTGTCTTATATAGCAAGTTTTGGCCATGCCAAAGGGTTTGGTGAGTTTCACATGTGATCTCTGCACATGGAGCTTGGATTCCCAAAAGACTAAAGCCACCATTTAATCCCTTCTCTATGCCTTTTTTGGATATTGTAGTATGCAAAGCAGATAGGTGGCTATGGAAATTGCTGTCGGAGAAACAGCTTTTCTTGCTTATTTTGTAATCATGCTGGACTGAATTTACTCTGTTTTAACCCAGTTTGACTCCTATTATTAATTACTGCAATGCTGTCTGGACCCCACCAAGACTCATTGTGCAAAGCCTTCTGCACGCACAGTGAGACAAACACCCCTCTGGGACTGGCTTTAGTTTTCCCACAATCTGGGTCGATTTTACACCACCAAAGTGTCAACTTGCATTTGCCAAAGAAACACATCCATGGCGTTTCACAGCCAGGTCCTGTCGCTGGGACAGAGGATACCAGACATGCAGTGACACAACTGAGCACTGCCAGGGCTGGGATCACTGGTACTGAATGGTTCCCCATCCCTGACACATTTTTTCATTTTTTTGTGTGTGTCCAGTATATTCACGTGAAAAAAAAAGTGCTTGTTTTCGCCAAGAGGTACTTACTTGTGCTGAATGTGCCTGTGTAGGTTACTTTGGGTTGGGATTTCAGGTAGCCAGTGATGACTACGAGGTATTTCTGTCCACCTCGGAGGCCTCCGATGACACGCTCGGTGCCGGTTAGGTTTTGTTTCAGCACAAGAGAGTGGTCATGTGCCAAGGTGATGGAGAGATCAAATACGTAGGCGTTGTGTGGCTCGGGGCTGGCCCAGCGCAACCTGGCGCTGTTCTCGGTGACATCCGTGATCTGGATGTCGCTCGTTTTTGCTGCAATTCACAATCAGAAGAAACACTGAGCAAGGACGTGGAGAGGAAGGGTCTCAAGGAAAGGTGTCTCAGCGCTTCAGGAACTGCTTTTCAGTCCACAGCAAATAAATCTGTGGCGTGTCAACCCCCTCCTCCCCCCCTTACCCCCCAGTACACTGCAGGAAGGTTTTTTCATGGCCTATATGAAGATCCGAAAGCAAAGCCTGCCTAAGATCCAACATAACCTTACACAGGTCAAATAAGCTGTTAGGGAAAGGTTTTCCTGCTATGGAGGAGCGTTGGATGAGGCCTTTAGAAACACTACTTGGAAGCAACAGGGGAATAAGAAATACCCTGAAACTCCTATTTCCCTCAAGCTGATGAAAGCATTGACCTTGTGAAAGCTGTTTTCACATGGATGTTTAACATTGCTGGTTAAGCATCCCCCTGCTTTAACAGATGTTATCTGTTACTTTGTCTCGCAGACAGCTGCCTGCATCCCCTCACAGAAGCACATGGGAAGGCTCCTTTACGTGAGATGCACTCTCATGAAAGCTTCACCTTTCCCCAAAAGGTCCCCACACTGGTTCAGTGATGAATGAACTGCAGCTATTTATATTAGCCGACAGAAAATTCAAACAACCACATTTTGTGAACCACCATAAATAGCAAAACTTAGCCAGGGGGATGAAAACACTGAACGCAATTGGGACACACTAGAAAGAGAAGCATTCTGTCACTGTATTGCTGAGCTAGCCAGCAGACAATGGATTGTCCCCTTCTTAGACATCCTGCTTGTGATTTGCCTTAAGGCATCCAGCCCCTGACCTGGTCTTTGGGCAAACTTTGCAACACAGATGTTGACAAAGCCTCAACAACCCCGCCCCAGCTCAGATTTCCAGTTCTGCCTCTAAAAATTTCTTTCTGCAAGCCCAATACTTGTCCTCCCAGTGATGATTTTCTCATTAGGATCATCCTCTCAAGGAGGAAGAAAAGATACAACTCACTACGGCATGGAGAATCTCAGACAAAGGAGAGGCACGGCTCGCATGGGAACAACCTTTCACGTACCACCTTGTCTTCTTCTACCACTTGCTGCTGCAGCCGTGGTGCTTGCCGTGGTGCGGCTGGTGGCTTTGGTGTTGGACACCGTGCTTGCTGCGCTCTGCACGGTGGTGTTCATCTGCACCGTGGTGCTCGTGGTGGTCCGGGCCGTGGCTCTGGTCTGAGCCGTGGTGCTGGCAGTGGTGGTCCTGGCACGGGCGTTGGTGCTGGCAGCAGGCTTGGTGCTGGTACTTAGAGTGGTGCTGGCGTTTACGGTTCGGCTTATGGTCACGTTGGGTGCCGCGTACCTATTAGAGCAAAAGCAGCTGATGTGTCTGAAGCGCTATATAAGCAAAATTTTGGAAGTCTGGGGGAGCTAACATAGAAAACAGTGGTAAGAACCCCCCTGAGGTCAACAGTCTGTCAGCTTTGGGTAAGCTCACAGCCAAGCAGTGAAAACGCTACAGGAAAACACAGGAGAGCACTGCCTGTCACTAGGGGCACAGATCTGCCTGCACAGCACCCATCAGAGTGAATTCAGCAGAGAGACACTTCTGCAGCTTGCCTCATTCCAAGGGACTCAACCTCCAAAGCTAGGACATGTGCCCGCAATGAGTGGGGCTTGGTGACATAAGCTTTCACTTATGTTCATAAAGTATAAGGGTATATTCTATGGCATATCCTGAATATCGGAGAGTCCACAGCAGCCCAACCTCTGAAAACAGTTCTTTGAGTTGAAGAACCCAAGTTAATTATTATTTCTGGAAATCCTGACTTGCATGATGACAATAGCATATGGCTCCTTCATATCCTTCATACGTAAATAAACATGAAGTTTAATACAAATTTAAAATGTGTGCACTTGTCTGCTTTTTCTAGTAGATAAATCTCTTGCTCTTTTGATATAGGCTGTTAGCACAGCTCATCCTCTTGCAGACAAACCGCTACTTACACTGCTTTATGTCCAGCATGTCTAAGGCTCTTGGCTAGCTGATCGTTCTGGAGCCACTCACACTGCTTTCTTATTTCTGGAGACAGGTAGAAAGCAAAGTCACCTAGAGATGAAGAGAGGCTGACATTAAACACTGGTGTTGAGGACAGGGGTCACCTACCAGCAACGCTCTACGTATATTGCTTTCTGAAAAAAAAAAAAAAAAAAAAAAAGAAAAAAGAAAAAAAAAAAAAGCTCTTCTCTTTTTGCTTGCTCCTGTTAAAAGCTATGGATTATCTCTTGATGTTTGGTGTGGTCAGTGCAGCATCCTGGGCAGGGAGATTTGTTATTCCAACACACAAACATGAGAGCAGTAACTACAAGCTACTAGAGGGCTTTATGTCTTAGTCTGTCACATGTAAACAGCATTCTCATAGCAAAGCACTTCCAACCACACAGCATTTTTCTGAGAGTGGGAAGTTTCCAAGACCCCTGTAAGCAGTAACTGGAAAAATCAAAACGAGCAAACCTAAATATTTATCTGCAGGGAAATATGTGCATACATTGGCTTCTTATTCTACTGCAAGATGAGCTGAGATTCAGATTTTCAAGGTAGTCTGCACATCCCAAATGTGCTGATGTTTTTTATCCCTGAGCAAAGAGTACTGCTCATCTGGTCCCTAAATCTGCATAGAACAACTCCAGATCTCTGCCTGAGCTAGCCAAATGCCTGCGGGACATGACATTTATGCTGAAATTGGGAAGAAGGATTTGTTGGGTGCTCAGGGAGCTCAGGGGAGGAGTGCTAGCAGGCTGATGGCCTGCAAAGGACCAAGAGCCCCAGCAGAACCAGACCCTATTTGCAGCCTCTGATGGATCAGCAGACTAAAAGAGTGCATGGGATGGGATGGGGAGGCCAAAGAGACCCCCCAAAATAGATAGATTCAACTAGAGGGACCTATGAGCAGCAACAAAACAGACCAAACAGTACAGAACATAAGAAAGGAGACTATCACTTCAATGGGACCCACAGACCAAAGAGGTGGTCAGGCCACAGCCCACCCAACAAACAGGTGGGTGGGCCCAGCCTGGCACACTGAGGTCATACATTGCTCCTTCTGTAATATTTTGTCTTCAGGATGTTTTACTTACTTCTGATAAAAGATGGCAGCAGTCTCGCAAAGCGGAGTAAGGTCTCTTCATGAAGCTCTCCTGGTTTGTCAACCAATTTGAAGAACACATCATGTGGCTCACTAGCTAGGCTGTAGATATTCTTGACATCCACCTTCCTGCCAATGCCCAAGACAACAAAGAAGTACCCTTTGCATTTTGCAGAAATTACAGCCTTCTGCAAGTAGTCAAGTTCTTCTTTTTTCATTTTTCCAGTTATCATCAGAACTATGACTTTTAGATCTCGAGGGTTTGGTGCACTTTCAAAAATATGAGCCATCGTGTGTTCAATTGCATTTCCCATAGCCATTGTGCCATAGAGCTGGGTCATTTGGTTGTTTAAGTAATTAATTATCTTCTCTTTGGATCCATAATCAGTTAGTGAAAACTCTGTTTTCACTGGTGGGAAGCTCGAGTTGGTTTCGTGTTCATAAGGAGCTTGCTGGAGAACTGCCACTCTTGCGTGGTGATGAGATATTTTTGGCTCAGAGCTGATTTCCATGTTGCTTATGAGGTGGGAAATGTACTTCCTCATCTCATTGAACTGCAGAGGTGTGGTGGACTCCGAGCTATCAATGATGAAGGCTACGTCAATGTCTACATCTGTTGGGGCTGCCCGTCTGTCTCTGAACACAGGTCTCTGACTACCGTAACCACAGATGGGATTGGGTTCACACACATCTAGGGAAGAAATACAGCAGGTTTCACTTGGAGGAACTGAAGATAACCCTCCCTTGTCATTATTAAGATCTGTTGTTTCACATGAAACACTATCAAGCCATGTACATTCACCACTCCATTATGTGATAACAAATCATTTCATCCCAAAATACATCTAGTTATGCACATAGCATTTTTTCATGAGCTCTTTTGTCCAAAGACATCCCAGAAGCTCTCTGTCATAAATGGCAGAAGGCCATATTTTTGAGCTACTGATATTTGGGCTGTCAGAATGGTAACAGGCCAAAAATAGAGCTTCTCTTCACAATGTGGAGAACACCCATACGGAACAGTGAGCCTCATTCACAAAGCCAATATTTTCTGCTCAACCTAAGAGTATGAATCCCTTGTCTTCAGCAACAAAAGGGCTGAATTCCCACTGGGCTTCCCTTCTGCACCACTGAAAACCAACTGCTGTGCAAACAAAAGGATCTGGCATGGTCTAGAGAGGAAACTGGATGCTTTACCCAGACAAACGTGACAAGTCAAGAGCCTCCGGATAGTTTCATTCAGCTGGCTGCCACTGGCTGGAAGAACAATTGCATGTCCAACTGCTGTGTTGTTGATCTGGTTAGATGCAAACAAACAAACAAAAAAACATGGTGTTAGTAATGCTGCCTCGGGTTATTTTCAGCTCAAAGTAGGGAAGGGCAATCTTGCGGACAACTCTAAGGGATTTTCTCTACCCAGCATGCTGTTTTTTGGAGGAGCCTAGTACACTTGATGTCAGTTAATGGGACTAGTTTAGACTAACTTAGTCCCACCAAAAGGTTCAAACACTTGAACCAGTGCCTGTTATGCTGGGTATTTTTGGTGCTTTAAGTCTCTGTACCTCAGCTCTCCCTCTACTAAAGATGCTACCACACTTCTACCTTCCCACGCTTTGCCTTTCTGCCATGGTCAGGTCTTTCTCGCAGTGGGGACCATCTTTTCTTCTATTTCATACCACCCCTGGCACACTGGAACCATGGTCTGGGAACCAACTAACTCGTTGTAACATCACTAGTGCTTTTCACCAGGCATTTTGTATTTTTCTCCTAATAGACATGCTGGATGCATTTGCACAGCAGTGCTTTCTCAGCACTAAGCAGGCCTGTAGAAGCCAACCAGCAGCCAACAGATAAAAACCATCAGTCTCCCAGGGAACCTGGCTGAGGTCGTAAGCAGAAAAGGAAAGAAAAGGTGAATGGCTCCAACCTCCAGAGCTCTCTCGAGAGCCGCGTCCTGCCTGCTGGTGAGGAACACGGGAATGACCCCAGCATCGTAGAGCTTCAGCACGGCGTCATTGAGTTGCGGGGAGGCTCTCGTCTCCCCATTGCTGAAAAAGACAGCCACCTTCCTCATTAGGAACCCACTTCGGGCACGCTTGAAGGTGTTCCTGGCCACAAAGGACATGGCGGTCTCGAGGCTGCGTGGCTTTGTGGTGAGGGTTGCCTGGAAGTTTTGGATCTGCTGAAGAAGGGTTGATTTCTTCCTGGCGTCAGCAAAGCGGATCTCCGTGGTGACCTCGCTGTTGTAGGTGACCAGGGCCACCCGGGCACCCCGGGGGCAGTTGCTTTCAGCAATGGTTAAGTTGTTGACCACCCTGAGTACAGTTTGCTTCATCCTGTTGAAAACTTCTCTCCCGACACCTGTGGAGGTGTCGATAGCGAAGGCCAGCTCGGTTGGGAAGACAGGGCACTCCTTGGGACCTGCCAGAAACATGTGTTGGGAACAAAACGTGCCCCAGACAGTTGTCAGGGTGCAAACATCCTCAGTGGAAGTCAATCATTCATACTACATACATGGTGAGAACAACAGTTCTGGCACACAATCATGTCAGGATTTAAAGGACTGAAGGTGACTTACCATAGCAGCAAGCTGTGGAAAAGATGGAGAAAAGAATATATCAGTTCAGTCAGTGCCATTTATGTAACACGGCTGTCAGACAAGGGTAGCAATGGGGAATTAG
The DNA here is from genome assembly GCF_011077185.1 of Oxyura jamaicensis. NCBI lineage: Eukaryota > Metazoa > Chordata > Aves > Anseriformes > Anatidae > Oxyura > Oxyura jamaicensis. The sequence continues at coordinate 19,165,679 of NC_048899.1, forward strand.
CAAGGCACTGATGTACTCACGGCATTTGTCTTTGATGTTCTGCACAAGATCACATTGCTTTAGAAAATAAAGTGAAAGATTGTTAGAAAGGGGAGAAAAAAAAAGTAATATTTCAAACTAAGACAGAAACAACGCTATACTTACACTTAAGGATCGTCCTTTGTCACCTTTGAGTCCCTGTTAAAAACAAAAAATAATAATTGTGCAATGTGTATTTCCCAAGTGTCCCATGAACCTAGCTGGAATGACTGTTTAACCACGGATCATGAAGTTAAGGGAAAACCTGCCTGTTTTCAGTTTGGTTTCCTGGAACAGGGAGAACTATATTCTTCCTTCTTTATTAATCTTGCTAGATTGCAAGTCAGATCCTTCATGCCAGAAGTGTCACTCCCCCAAGTTGGCTGTAGAGTGAGATGCATTCCTCTTTGAAGGGTCAATGCCTCTGAAGTTCCCAGTTACCCAGGGGATTTCACACCCCCCTTATGATGGCTATGGGCACAGGGACAGTTTTGAAAAGTTAAGCCCAGACAAGGACTGCAGACTGGGGTGAGACAGCCAAGGTTTCTCTCCTTGCCTCCCTCCATCCTTATAGCACTAAGGGACGTGACACTAGGTCAGGAGGTGCCACAGAGGAGGAGCAGTATCTCTGCACAATGCCACCTACAGTGGGGATAAATCACTTTTGGCCCATTTGATGAATGCCCTGATAACACACCTCCAACAGCAGGAGGGTGAGTAAACCTAGCTGAGGCCACAGCCAAAAGGGACATTTAAGATGCAGTAAGTTTAAGTGCAAGACAATCCAAGTCATCTTGGCCTCTCTAGGGTGCTAGGGAAACAGTAAGAGACAAAGTACTTCTTCCATGAGGTCTTAGAAAATTAAGATCTGACATCTTCCTAGGAGGAAGTTCTAAGTGGATCATAAAGTAAAAAGGACTTTGGCCAATTTGCAGTTAGCAGGAGATGGAAGTGGGCATGATTTTCAACTCCTGACACCTACAGGGACCACCATGTTTCTCAGAGAGGCAGCCAGGAGGATCTTTGGGTGAAAAGCCAGAGGCTCCACCAGCAATGCCATGAGCACTTACAGATGGTCCAGGGTATCCGATCTCTCCTTTCTGGCCAGGTGTCCCAGGATCTCCAGCGTTTCCCTAGAAAGAGAACAGAGAAGCTCTCTCCATGAGTGTCTGCAGGAGGACTCACAGGAGCATGGGTCAACAGCTGGGGGAGGAGAAGTGCAAATCTTTCAGGTCATTCATGTATGGGGGGGGGAATGTGCCATAAACTTACTCTACGGCCTCTGTTTCCTTTAGGACCAGGGCCTCCAACACCACCTCGGTCACCAGGTCCACCCTGGATGGGGAAAAACAGAAATGGTAGCTCTAAATCTGCACAAGTCCTAAGGTCATGGCGACTTTGTTTGGAAAATGACCACTCGGTTCATGGGCTGTACCATACCTTGGGGCCTGGATAGCCTATGAAGCCACGTTCTCCCTGAAGAAAAAACATAAGGGTTTATTTGAATACAGGGTTTTGGAAAATGAACCTGATAATGCAGACAGATTAATCTCCTCCTTGGAGATGATATACAGAGGCATAACCAAGACAAAAGCAGAGGGGATGGATTTGAAGAGTCTTGACTGATTTTCTCACCAGGCTACATTCAGGAATAATTTTTGTCCCTGAATTGAACCTCTCTGAGTTCACCTAGGCTCTGCCCTTGTCCATGGAGCTCTTGGCTAGTTCCTTGTTCATGACAACTCATATTGGTGCTGAGCAGACACCTACCTTTCTGCCCTTGGGACCTGGACCACCAATTCCATCTCGGCCATCATCACCCTAAAATAGGAACACAAATGGCATTAGTATGCAGTCATACATGACTGGTTTAAATCTTACAGAGCCAGCGACATCAAGAGGAAGAACTCATTGATGCCACAAGACCTTGAAAAGCCCTTCTGGAGATAAAATTATTTTAGGGAAAAAAATACAAAAAAGTGGTGCTAAAATTGCAAATGTGAATTGAAGCCTACTTAGCATACATGTGCAAAGTGTAAAACCATGTGGAAGTCAGCAATAGCGAGTGGATTGGGACCTTCAGCCTTGAAGGTGTGAGTGCATGGCCACACTTACCATCTCTCCTCGTGGGCCCTGCTGTCCATTTGGCCCTTTGGGTCCAGGGTTTCCAGGCTCGCCCTGAAAAAAGGAGCATCTGTTCAAGCATGTGCTGAAACTTTAGGCAAATCTAAGCCTTCCTCTAGGCCCAAGATGTTAATCTCCAGTATATTTTAAAGCTCATTCCTATTCAGAATAGGATTCTTCTCATTGCCATTTTAGTTGCTGATGTTCAGAGCTCATGGAGACATACCTTTCGTCCCAGGGGACCGATCCTGCCCCGCTCTCCTGGGGTTCCTGGTGGCCCACCACCAGCCTGGAACAGAAAGAGGGGGAGGCACGTTGGCAATGTGTCCATAAAGCTGGGTGCCTGAAACTACTGAACTGAGTCACCATAGAAATTGTGTATTGACTACTAGGGCTGGTGCCTCTCAAAGCACTGTAGGAAATTCAGAAGTCTAATTCACGGTTAGGAAATGCTGAAGGATTAAGTCAACTCACTGCAAATAGCAGCAGCAACCTGTATCAGGATTTCAGGACATGGAAATGCAAGACATGTGTGGTTTTATGGCCATGAGCCTTGCTGGGGCATATGGCCAGAGGGAGAAATGAGTGTTTGGGCCCCCCGTAGCTATACTCCGGCCTCAAAGGCTGGTGGGTGTCATGGAGGATGCCCTGCCAGTCCCTGAGGGATGTTCATCATCCTGAAACATCACAAACCATAATGGACCATACCCCACAGTCCTGACCCCTTTATGGTTGCTTTAACTGCCTTTTCTGTAACTCCCAGTCTAGAAATCTTTAGCATAAGTAGAGAGGGAACCATACTGAAAGGGTGTGCTACATGAGAGTGAAACTGAGCTGGAACCCTAGGGGGCAAATTCGGAAGATAAATAGGCTGTGTCTTATCATTCTCAGCGAGATTTTCTTGCTGAGCACCATTGGGTCCCTGGCTGGGAATGAGCAGAAGGATTTACCCTGGGCCCAGGAACGCCTTGCTCTCCTCTTATGCCTGGTGTGCCGAGCTGGCCAGGGGGACCCTGTGCAGGAGGAAAGAGACAGTGTCAAAGCATGTGGGCAGAGACACACTGGCAATGCAAGAGACCACAAGGGAAAATAAACATTACAGCACCCGAGAGATGGTTTCCAAAGATGTCACACCTTGGGTGGTGTGAGTGCAGTGTTGCCCACCCATTCCCAGCAGTTTATACTGCTGAGACCCTTTGAGGACGCAGACGTGACGAGGTAACGCAAAGTGTCACCGGACAAGACAAAATTTTGCCTTCCTAGGCCTGTCAACTCACTGACCTGTGGCCCTCTCATGCCTTGTTCTCCAGCCGGCCCGTCCTGACCAAGTGAGCCCTTGGTACCCTTGAAGTGCAAAACAGGACAAAGAGAGTTAGCAAGGGGTGACGTGGCAAGAGTAGGGGATGTCGGGGCATGGGAAACTGCTCTATGCTACACAAAGGGCAGAGAAGAACAGGTTTAATTTATTTATTTTGTAAAATGAAGTTTACAGCAAAGAACAAGCACAGATACGGAGGGGAAATCCACCTCCTGCAGTCAATGGGCATAAATCCACAGATGCATTTCATGCTTTGGCGCCGTCAGCTGCCCTGATGGCATTGCTGTCCCTGGCCAGGGCAGCATCCATCCCAATTCCACTGCAGCGGGAGGGAGGACAAACACTCACCTTAACTCCTATCGGTCCCCTGCGTCCTGCCATGCCCTGCGAGCAAAGAAATGATGGGATGTGTTAGGCAAGTACATAAGCTTTCCCCTTCCTCATATTCCTCTGGTCCCATAGACAGGAGTGTGTGTTGTGCCACTGCTGAGGGACTGGTGGCAGCAAGGAACACATCCCCAGGCTTGGGTTTTGCTCCAGTTTGGTTCTTGCCTTTTAGAAATTAGTAGCTAAATGTGGATGTGTCCACCAGAGCAAATCAGATGTAGCCCCACTGGTCTCACCAGAGTTACTCTGGTGAGAATAAAATCAGAATTCGATCTTAAAAGTCTATAAAAGCCGTCTAACCATCAGGCATTTTCCTTTTGAGTGTGACTTTTTTTTTTTTTTTTTTTTTTTTCCGTTTTGTTTGTACTCCTGAAACTGCAGAACAAAATGTGTGGGAAGGCAGGAGGGAAGAAGTTATTGCCCAACAAATCTCAGCTCACCTTCCTCCCGACTCCACCGTCTTGGCCACTCAGCCCCACAGGTCCAGGCTCTCCCTAGGGGAAAGGCAAAATGGGTGAGAGCCCTGAGATGAGCAGGCTCACATCTCAAAAGCTGTCTTTTCACACCTGCACACAAAGTACTCAATATTCTAGTAAGAATGGAAATCTTTCTAACAGCAGAGGCTCTCCATCAAGATGCTGAGCTACCTCAAGCTCAAGCTGACATTTCCCTTATTTAGGAAATTCCTTCTGACATTTTAGGATGCATTTTAATTCTGGATTGACCCAAAAACAAGTCAGTTTTGAAATTTTCCCAGGTAAGTGTGTTCAGTTTTTTTCCCTACAGGTTTCAGGTGAATCAGGAAGCCCATGTTTGATAATATCCAGCTGTTTTTCAGTACTGATACATAACAGCATATGAAGTTAATTTCCAAGTACAAACTTGTTCTTAGGGACAAAGAGGCATTGAAAAAAAAAAAAAAAAAAAAAGGAACAAAAAAAAAACTGTTTTACACAAAACTTCATCTAAACCAATATCTTCCCAAAAGAAGTTTTGATTGTAAACCAACAACGTTTTCCAACAAAATATTCCTTTTGAATAACATGATGAATGTAAGAACCTTGCGCCTTTTGGGCAGCATCCTTTTCTCTTACTTTCTGTTTCATCCCATTGTAAAAACAGTAATAATAATAATAATAATAAAGATAATAAAAAGACAGCAAAGAAACTTTACCATTAGTCCAATTTCACCCTTTTGGCCTCTGATTCCCCGTTGAGTATTATCAGCTCCTGAATCTCCCTGAAAGCAAGAGAGCGATGAGAAACAGCTGTGTGAGTGGGACGAGAAAGTCAGACATCGTAAACTGCTGTTGTAGCTCAGAAATAACATTTATTTTCTTTTTTTCATTTCTTTTGACAGAACTAGATAAAGTCCATAATTCTGGTGGGTTTCGACAGATTCAGCTTTTCAGCTGAGAACCAACAATATTGAAAAAAGAAGCAGGAAATGGTTTTTAATATATTGAACCTGTGCTTAGCAGCTTGGTATCAAGAGACATGTGTTGCCCCTATGCCATCTGTATCGGTGCCAACATATTTCGGTGCCAGCTTGCCATAAAACCCTTGCACCAACAGAAGACTTTGAGCTTGCAGATCCATCAGTTGCATCCCAGTCTGCCAGTTTGCCTCTGGGTTCTGCTTGTAGAAACCCCCCCAGTCCCAGGGGCTATGGGGCTATAGGACAGGGAGACTTTGTGCACCCTCAGCTGCTTGCAGGGGACCCCCAGGGCTGGCAGCAAGTGGGGAAAATGAAGAAAATGCCTCAGCAATAGTTACCGGGTCTCCACGGAGCCCACGGTCTCCCCGTTCTCCTCGTTCACCTTTGGCCCCCTTGTCACCCTGTGGGAAAGGAGGAAGGGTTAGTGAGCAGCCCCTGATGCCCAGGGCATCTCTGCTGCCACATCCCCCCAACCCCCAGGGGCCTTCCACCCTCCCCTTAGCCCTTTATAAGAGTAAATGTGATGAAAACCTACCCTCCTGCCAGAGAATCCCTTCTCTCCTGAGGAGCCGGGCAAGCCTTTGTCTCCCTGCAAAATTAAAAAAAAAAAAAAAAAAAAAAAAAAAAAAAAAGATTTAGAGAGTGTTTGCCACTTCCAGGGCCTTGCCAGCAGAACACCTCTCTATAAAGAGAAATGCAATTAAAATGACTGACCTCTTCTCCGTCAATGCCATCCAGACCCATTTCTCCCAGCTCACCCTGCAGACAAGAGGCAAGGGGCAAAGGTTCACCAAGGGAAAGGGGAGCCAGGGCGGGGGGATGGATGCTGATGCACCCTCGTGCTCACTGCTGTGGCATCGGGAAATAGCTCCATACCTTCTCTCCTGGGAATCCCCGAGAGCCCTGAAGAGATAAAAAAAAAGGGGGGGAATTAGGGCATTGCTGCCCACTGTGGGTGGTGGTGGGGAAGGGCCCAAAGCCAGGGCTGGCTGCATGGGGTTTTTCCATCCTGCTTTTCTCCTGCACGAGCCTTCTTCTTCAGTTGCCTCCCAGACACTTGTGCCAAGGTAAAATATGTGTGTCCTGGCTTTTAGACAGTTGATCTAACAAGAGTCCATTCCTCAGCCATAATTCTTTCTCCACAAATAAATTACTTAGATTACCACTGACTTTTCTCTCTCCCTACGCCCCTTCTTAAATGAATCCAGACCTCAGGGGCAGGACAGAGCCTCAGCTTTGTCCAAGGCTGGACAGCTTTTTAAAGACTCAGTAGCTCAGCTGCAACTGATGGGCTCGGCCCATGCACTCCCCTGCTCCCTGCCAGAGGATCCTGCTGTCAGAGCAAACGGTAGGAAACATCACCTTAACATCGCTGAATGCTACCCATAAATACTGCACGTTTCACCGCCTTTCCTAGCTTGTGGTGCAGCTGCTGCCTGAAGGTTTGCTCGGGGATCCCCTTTAAAGCAGCAGCCCTGGCTCATGCAGGCTCCTTCCAAACGTACCTTGGTTCCTCTGTGCCCGGGGCATCCCTGGAAGCCCTGTGTCCCATTCATTCCTGGAGGTCCACGCTCACCCTGTGGCACAGAGGGGAAAATGAAAAGGTCAGGGCTCTCCTGCTGCACAGGGTTCTTCTGCTACTGGCATGTTTTGGCAAGCATGTGAGGTGGTTTGTCCTAACCAATGCATGTGGAAGCACTGCATGATATAACAGGAGCCAAGAGAGCATTGGGTTGGGGTGGTCAGCACCTGGCCACAGCTGCAGGACCATCCCCACCACCTCCTGCCCACAGCCTTTGTCGTGCAGAGGCCAGCTGCAAGGCTTCACTGCGCAGAGAGACACATCCTTGCCAAGCTCTTGGCCATGAAAGAGCTTCGTGAAATTTCTCCTTCCCAAAAATGGCCACGAGAACTCCTCAGAGCTCGGCAGAGGTGTCTAACCCAGCCCTGACCTTACTCTGATAGCAGCACTTGGCCCCTGCTTGTGGTGCTGGAAAAGAGGAGCGCACCATCGGCCCCTTGGCCTCGGCCTCACCCTCTGGGCATGATGTGTGCGGGGTTGTTTATCCCAGGGGTGACGTGGGGCTCGTGAAGTAAGAGTTTGGATGAAGCAGTGATAGTAAGAAATCACGGGACTCGTGTTGTCTGTTGCTGTCATGGGCAAAAACAGGGAGCTCTTCCCCTTGGCTCTCTGGGATCTCCTCGCTGAACTCCTCCCAGGAGCAGCTGGGGCTGGACCAACAACTCAGACACCAGATGGGGAGGGCACATCCTTCTCCCACATCCCCAGTGGAAAATAGCTGTGAAAAAAACTCCGAATGCTTTGCTATGGTGAGGTCCCTAGTTTGGGCAGCACAAGCAGAGCAGGGCAATCGCTTACCGGTCCTCCTTCATCTCCAGGATAGCCTCTGTAGCCAATGTCACCCGTAGCACCCTAGAAGAAAACACAGAGCATTTTTCACTTTTTTTCATAGGCCAAAAATGGGGAGGAAGAGGAGCACGAACTCCATGCCAGCATCACCCATTGCAACCTGTGTCACCCACCCATCAGCACCACAGTGGACACTGGCACACAGGGACCCTCAGCAGGGGTGCCACCCCCCCAGATGAAGTGACCCACCTTTTGTCCTATAGGGCCAGGCAGCCCTCTGTCCCCTTCCTGCCCCGAGCACTTGCAGTGGACCCCACAGCATGTCCTTTCTGCAATGTTGTCCTGCATGGAAACACAAACAGCACAACAGAGGGTGTTAGAAACCTGGCAGAGCCCCAGCACCATAAATCCTGCATGGCTTCAGGTCCATGCAATCACCCCCGTGCCAAGCATAATGTTGGTCCAGCAGCATTTTGGGGTCTCCCCATCTGGAAACAGCCACGGCAGCATGAGAAAGAGATGTGTGTTTGTGGACAGATTAGGTTGTGTGGTTAGAGAAATTGAATCAACTTTATCTTTTGTTAATGGATGTCAGAGGCAAGGGTTTAAATGGGAACCAATGGGAGCAGAAAGTCACAGAGGACATTTAGGTCAGTCCCCAAAAATGTGCCTGTCACTGAGGAGAGCAATCTCATCTCAGAAGAGATCCAGGCTGTGGAATAGGGCAAGAGAAAGTTGTGGCAGCGAGTAGCTGCAACCAGAAACCTACAGACTGAGAACAATTTGAAAGTACACAGCAAAAGGAAAAAAAAAAAAAAAGGAAAAAAAAAAAAAAAAAAAAGGATAGTTTCAGAGAAATCACAGCTTGGTTTTGCATCATCCACTAGAAAGAAAAAATCATTTTCTTTGCCAAGTACATTGCTGGCTGCAAATGCTTCCTGCCAGCTTTGCACATTCACATTTTGAAAGGATTTTCCTAAGTCAACTGAATTACATGGGGATGGGCTGAAAAGTAGTTCTTGTCCCAAAAAACAAGGTTCACTCCCAAGTGTCTGCACTTTGCTTTGCACAGAAAGGCCCAGCAAGGGGTTACCATAGCATACTTGGGGGTTAAACCTAATTTTATTAAACCTGCTGGAAAAGGAGGTTACTGGTGCCGATCACAGATGTGAAGTTGAGAGGAACTGGACTTAAAAGGGATGACAACAATTAATTCAATAAACTCAAGTGAGACTACGTACACAGGAGGGAAGTAAATCTCTGAGTTTTTGCCTGGAAGAAAACAAAACTCCTTCATCTGTCAAAACCATATCTAACACACAGGCACTGTATCAGCTTGGGGAATGAAACCTAGAAAGTGGTACTTCTGCAAGAGGGTTAGCCTTGACGAGACAGGATGGTGTTTCCCACACGCTTGTAGTAAGGTTAAGAAAACAGCAGTATAAATATAGATGGAGGGTGAGCTTTTTGGCATGGCACTTGTAGAGGACTTCTTAACCTCTTCCATTCAACCTAGTCCCATTGGGCTGAATGCTCTGCAGCCTCAGCGGGAGCAGGGCTCCTCCAGGACAGGCACCAGACAGGGCAGTGCCACAATCTGCTCTTAACTCTATTTGCTATGACTTCTGTAAAAAGCAGAAATGAGGTAGGGAGAGATGATGGCTGGAGCCAAGAGGGTGTCACACGGCAATGGTCCAGATCCAGCCTTTTTGGGTTTTCTCCAGCACAGCCAGGCAGCGCTGCTTGTGCCAAGTCACTTACGAGCTGCTCCGCCAACTCGAATTCCAGGTCCAGGAGGTTGGCTCTCAGCGGCCTGTTGTAGGTGAAACCCCTCCCGAACTCCAGCTGCATCACATCCTCAAAATTCTTCACTTGCTCCAGCCCAACGAAGATGAGAGCGTTGACACCTGAAAGAGGGCAAAGCAGAAGGAGCTGTGATGGGACGTGGTGCTCTGCAGAGCCCTTGCAAAGCTGGGCTCTTCCCTGCCTCTTCAGCTGCAAACAGAGGTTGTTCAATCAAGAATAAGCTCATTTGGTGCCTGCCTGCTTAGGTGCTTAGGTGCAAAATACCACAGGAAGGCAATGAAGAACAGTAAATTCATGTAGAAATCACATGCTAATTTACTGAAATCCTTGCTATTCAATTCTATGTATTGCTCTCAAAATGTGGCTGATGCGTGAGGAATAGTGGTAAAATATGTGACACGTTAACAAGAGCTATAATCACTTCTTTGAAGAGTAAAAACTGACCTTGTTTATGCAAATCAACTGAAGCAGCGCTCAGCTGATCCATCGAGTCATCTGCACCGTCAGTAAAATGGATTACAACCTGGGAGAGAAATAAATTTAAGTCAGGCCCCTGAGCTTTTGGGCGTGCAGCATGATCATGAGCAACATGATGGGCATCCTTCCCGGGGGGAGGCTTTATCCAAGAGGAGATGGGGGAATTGCTACACCCTTTCCACCTTTGTGGGCCACCAAGTTTTGCATTTCTGTGCCAGATTTCTGTACGTTGTATCATCCTGGTGTGAACAGTGTGCAGCCATGTGGTGCCCTGGCTCAGCAATGGTCAGGGCAGGACCTTGACAATGTGCTGGGAGTGAGCAGGTGACCAAAACTCAGGGCTTTATTTATAAATATGCAGTTACTTTATCAACCAAAATTATCAAAGAGCAGCTCTCCTTGTCAAACAGAGCATATCAGAAGTCAGTTTTCCTGTTCCAACACCCTCCCACGGGCCTGTGCTTTGACTTACTTTGGTGCTGCCGGAGGGCGCTGACCTGAACTTGCTCTGGTAGGATTTCAGTGTATCGGCCGTGAGGAAATAGGGCCCGCGGGTACTCATGGCTTGAAACCTCTTGAAGAGCTCAGTCTGGTACTCGGAGAAGTCCAGTCCCTCCACGGGCCCACCCTGGGTTTGGGCCATGATGGCCACCCTGACGTTTGGCCCCTGGCTGCCGGTGCAGCTGATCTTCTGCATGCGCGTTATTCTGTTCAGCACAGTCTCAACGGTGACCTCCAGCCTCCTCTGGGAGTTGAAGATGTTCTGGCCATCCCTGACGTCTGTTACATCGAAGCCAAGTATCACATCTAGGTCGCACTCTGAAAGGGAAATGTGGAAGGAGAAGAAAGGGGATCATCCCAGCTCCACTCCATCAGGGACACCCCGAGCAGGGTGCCCAGCCCCACATCCAGGCACCTCCTGAAGCTCCCCAAGGAGGAGACCCCACAGGCTCTGGGCAGCCTGTGCCAGCGTTCAGATTTTCCTAATTATTCTGTTAGACATTAGAGCAGAAGCTGTCTGTCTAGAGAAATGTTACACAAGTGTTTTGGACTTCCTTCCATCCCAGCAGTGATAACCTGGGGAAAAATGCATTTCTTTTTTTCCTGTGCAACTGTTGTTTAGTATTGGGATAAGCTGATTAAACCAAGCCTAACAGAAATATTACTGTATTGTCATTAGGCAGCTACGACTGCTCTCCCCAACAGCTGTACTCAATGCAAGGGGTGTCACGCCACCAGCAAAGCATGGGGCAGTCTAGCATATTGGGAGGATCCCCAGCACCTGGAGTGACTTTCAGTCAGATCTTTCTGGTGTGGTATGTTGATTTGGGTCAGAAAAATGGTAATTCAGACACTACTGTTTCAATGAGAGAAGAGGAGGTACTCGCTGACACCCCTCACCTGTTCATCTTCACTAGCGCCTCAGTTCTACATAACACCTCCCACATGTTCCATTGACCCAGAAAGGAAGGCAGCCAACTCATGAGATTCCTTTTCAGGGCACTTTTATCTTAATTTATAACCACTAGTGCCCTGGCTTTATCTCATATACCCGTCACAAGGTCAAGTGGGCACCCTGGATGATCCAGCAAGATAAATTCTATTTCCAGCAGATAATGCATGTCAGGGACCAAGGGGTTCAACCAGCCTGTGAGAAATAGCATGGGCAGAACAAGGACTGTCGCTTTTCATTTTGGAAGTGAACAAGTTGCCCTGCCAATATGATGAAGTGTCTGGCATCACGTGCCTATACCTTGTCAAGGCAGAAATATGGGCTGGACGAGTCCATCAAAATGTGCTGGATCGTAAAAGCCTCCACTGGGAGCAACCTGAGCATGTTATGAAAGGATCATGCATACCTCTTGTAACATCTGTCGTTCCTGGGCACAACTTCTCCTCCATAGCGGCTGCCAGCGTAACCAAGACCTGCTCATTCAGTTCAGACAGCTCCTGAGCTGTTGACACTCTGAAACTCGTGGCACTCTCGCTGGCCAGCTTACTGACTTCCTCCAGGTCAATGTTTCGTACTCCAACTGCAAATACCTTGACGCCTTTCTGTGCGATTGCCAAGGAGGCACTCTGCCCGTCATCTGAGGATTTCCCCCCCGTGACGATGAAGGCAATTTGAGGCACCCTCTGGTCAATTCGGCTGCCAGCCTCCTTCACAAAGTGTTTTGCCTGGAGATGCTTGATGGCTGCACCGGTGTTGGCCACGCGGCCACCTTTGTAGATCACTTTGTTGATGGCATCTAAAATCTGAGGCTTACTGGAGTAATCCTTGAGGAAGAACTCATCGGTGACATCTGAGTTGTACTGCGCCAGTCCTACCTGGATAGAGTCACCATCTTCATAGATGGCATCCACTATGGAGTACACGAACTGGAGGACTTCCTGGAAGTTATCTCTCCCCAGATTGATGGAGCCATCCAGCAAAAACACAATGTCAGCCTGCTTTTTGCCTCCTTAAAAAATATATATATATAAAGAAAATACAGTTATTAAACATTGTGACTTTTATAATATTTAAGATGCTTAGTGCTTTGTGAAATAGCTTTGTTTTTCTCTCTCATTTCAAGCTTTCATTGGTCTTTGGCATGATCTTACATCCATACAAGAAGAAAGGTTTATGCAACACATTGATTATGCATCATGTAACATTACTTGTTTTTGTGATATTTTCATCTCTTTTCAAATTTAATTCTATGCTTTCTTTTTTCTTTTTATGCCCAAGAGGACCTTCTTCAAAATGGTCTTTAAAGCAATATGACTAAACTGTTGGGAATCAAAAGGAGTTATTATGGAGACATTTACACATTGTACAAATTCTGTCTATGCTCAATCCAAAAAAGTCTACAGGATGAATAATAGCAGTCTTACCAGGTCCTAAAGGGCCAGGGGTTTCTGTTGTAGGTATTGGAAGCTCTTCAAGAATATTCTGCACTTTCTTTTCTAAAGTTGGCAGTCCCGTGAAGTCCTGTACTACAAGCACACGGTCAGGATCATTGGTAATGACCTGCAGCTGGTTCCTGTCTACATTCCTGGCTCCTACACCCAGAGGTTTAATAATTGTTGAGGCAATCACGTTAGCAGGCCTGTTGACGTCATCCTGGGACCGATCTCCGAGGATGACGACGAGATGCTGTGGCACTCCGTCTTCTATTCTGCTCCCTGCAGACTTGATGAAGTAGTTCTTCACCACGTAGTCTAGGGCTTTGCCAGCATTCACAGGGGAACCCCCTCGAAGCCTCAAGCGGCGGATGGCTTGCAACACAGCATTTTTGGATTTGTGGGTTTTCAGGTAGAACTCAGGAAAGACGTTATTGCTGAACTGCACCACACCAATTCGCACTTTGTTTGGCCCAACTTCAAGCTGCTGAACAATTCTGCTGATGAAATCCCGAATGTGAGCGAGCCCATCAGACCTAACACTGTCAGAGCTGTCGATAAGGAAGACTATGTCCTTTTCGTCACCAGAAACTTCTACAGGGAAAAAAGAAGAGAAAGAATTATTTGTGTGCCAAGCCTTTGCTTAAACTTTGCAGTAGGATTTCTGTGCTATCTGTTCTCAAGTAATGTAAAACTGCACAACATATTTCATCCAACTTTAGGCAAGGTGCTTTGTGGAGCTTCTCCAGAAGGGCTTGTGTGTGAGTGCATGCGTTAACAGTCTGCCTAATAAATCAAAGCATGCATTGCTCAGAGCCTTATCTGCTTTATTCTTGGACACTCTTCTCTGGATTTGTCAATGTTTCCGTCTTTGTTTTGCCCCAGATTTGTGTCTGATTTTCCTAGAGAGCTGATAAATAAGCGATGGTAACACATTGCAGGCTTTGATTTTAAAATCAAATAATGTATTTAGGTACGAAGGCTGAATGTCCACATATCTAAAAGTGGTCTCCTAAAATAATATGTGTGCTGCCTTTGCTTTTAACTAAGGAAAACCTTAGCTTAGAGGGGAAGGGATTGGATGTTTTTTAACCTAGTTGGGCAATATTTGCTTGAACAGCAACACAGAGGCAGCTGGTAGCGCCAGGGCCTTACCTACAGTTGTGGTCACATCTCCCAAGAGCTGTCTGATTTGGTCCACAGTGAGGGTCTCAATAGGAGCCAACAGCTTCTGTTCAAGGCTGGGAAGCTCCTGGAAGCTGGAGACTTGGTACACGTAATCAGGGCTAAGGGAAATCTGTACCATCTCCTCAGGATCCATGTTCTTTGCTACAACCAGAGGTGCCACCCCGACTTGTTTGACTTGCAGTGACGGGAACTCTAAGTCGTCATCTGACTTGCGGGAGGAGAGGATGACCAAAAACTGAGGGACACCCTCTTCTATGCGGCTCCCAGAGGGCCGGGTGAAGATGGTCTTTGCTACAAATTCAAGGGCCTCCCCAACGTTCACCTGCTGGCCTCCCTGCGGCCGCAGCCGCCTCACGGCACTTTGCACCTCGTCCTTGGTGGAGTGGGCATTGAGCAGGAACTCCACATGGGGGTGTTCGCTGAACTGGACCACTGAAATCCGGGTGGTGTCGAAGCCCACATCCAGGTTGGTCACTATCCTCTCGATGAGGTCGCGGACAAGGTAGAACTCCTGGGCGGCATAGCGGGAGCCATCGACCATGAACACAACGTCCCTCTTCACACCCACTGAGGAAAAGAAGGCAGCAGTCAGAGAATGCACCGGGCATTGCCTACCAGGGGCAGCTAAGCTCAACGTCTACATCACTGGCCCGTGCCTTTGGCCACGGGAAGGATGCTCATTGTTTCTTTCCCCATTATTTCTCCTGGGAGCCCCTGCAGGCAGCTCTGGGTTCAATCCAGAGACTGAACCAATCTGCTAGGTGTATTCCCAGGCAGTGCAAGAATGCAGAACAGTGATTTCCAGGGAAAAAGAAGCAAGAGGGAGCGGGGGAACCGTGGAACAATAATTCCTTGTGAGATCTCCACACAAGGAAGTGTAGCTCGGCGATCCTCCTTACTCAGGGCAGGCTGCCAGGCAGCCTGGGTCTGCTTTACACTTGGTACCACCCCTCTTTCCTTGTCTTTCTCTAGGATGGCTCCTATCCCATTATTCTCTTAGCTTCTACTATTTCCAAGAAAACATTTGCTGCAGTGATAATTCAGGTCAGAGCCTGAATAATTGCTGAATATCACACTGACAAATGGGGCTGGGGGAAAGCAGCCTGACTGAAGGGAAGGAACAGACAGAGTAGGATGGTGGACTTCAAAGGGACTGATCAGGGTTGGGTACCCTTCATCCCTTCGGGAAAGGTTTACGCAGGCTGGACTTCATTCAAAGTGAGACCAGAAATGGAAGATCTGATCCTTTTCCACTCTCCCTTCCCCCTGTGAATGAGCATAGCAAATGTTAGACACATCAGAAGAAGGTCTCACATTTAGCAGAAAGGTGACCTGGATTTGCAGTTGTGTTGAGGTGTCCCTGTAGCATCTAAATGTCGCAATTTCCATTCCGGGAGGAATAGTATGGACTGAAATAACAGCCCATTGACTTTAAATGAGATTAAAGTCCTGGCATTCACTTTGTGTACCTTCCATGTGGATACAACATGGACCACTTTGTAGGACCGCGATTAAACATGGCTCAGCTAAATAACACAGCTCCTACTAACCCTAAGTACACACACTCAAAAAAAAAAAAAAAAAAAAAAAAAAAAAAACAATCAACAGCGAGATCAAGATGGATGTGTAGCCATGACCATCTTTGCTTTTTCTGTTTGTGTTGCAACCATGATGTTACAAAACATCATATTTTGCCGCTGGCTCTCGGTGCAGACACAAACATCTTCTCACCTGGGCTGGGTGATGTAAAAACCAGATCAGGGGCAAGTGACTCTATTTCTTTCTTGGTCAGCCGGATGACTCTGTTGGAGACGACCTGCTGCACCGAATCCAGCTGGCTGAAGTCAGGCACAGAGATAGCAAAATCCGGGAGGAAGGAAATTGTCTGCAGCTCTGTGAGGTCAGCATTTCCAATCCCGATGCCAAAGGGCACTGTGCCACTTGTCTTGAGGACCACCGAGGGCCTCCTTACATCATCCTGGGACCGGTCAGCAGTGAGCAGAATCAGGAACTGCGGGACACCCTCAGCTATCCTGCTGCCACTTGACACCGTGAACACGTTCCTGATGAGATAGTCGAGGGCTGCTCCAGTGTTCAGAGGAGATCCTCCCATAACTGTCAGCCCCTGGATGGCATTGACTATATCTGCTTTGTCTTCATAGGCATCGAGTAAGAACTCGGGTTGTACGGCATTGCTGTACTGCACGATGGCAACACGGACCTTGTCACGGCCAATATCCAGGCTTTCAACAACTCTTTGGACAAAGGTCTTCAGCAGAGGGAAACCTCGTCTGACACCATCTGAGCCGTCGATTAGAAACACCACGTCCTTCTTCTCACCTCTCTCAACTACTGTTTGAGACAAGTAAGGGAAGGGGGGAACAAGTGAGATTTTCTTTGGAAGTGATTATTATTACCTGAACACACTGAATCGAAGGAGTGCAAGACTCTGGGGAGGGGAAGGCGAGGTGTCAGAACGGGTGGTTCTGTTTCTTTGCAGTCGGATGCAATCCCTGGTGAAGAGGCAGATGGGTGGAAGTTGGTGGAAACCACAGTGCAACGTATGCTGTGCCTTACCCACCAAGTCATAGAATCATAGACCCATAGGAAATAGGGTGCCAAGGGCCTCCGGGTGCCAGCCCCTACCTGAGGGCAGGAAAGTCTGGGATATCAGGGACTTTTGCTCCCAGAGAAGCCTGTTTCAGAAGAAAATGTCTTAATAGGTTTACTGTCGAGAGGGTGCTCACAAGGAGCCAATGAAGAGAGAGACAAAAGCTTTCCTCAAGCATCACCAAACTTAGAGATAAATGATCCTGCACATGCTCAGACAAAATAAGAATTTACTGAAAATGCTGAAATGTTTTTCTAAAACACAAGTCACTGTGTTTTATTTTTTTAAAGGTTTGACTTCAAGCACAAAGAGTAGTAATTGTGAGTAAACATTCATTTGTTTTTTTTTTAAACCACTGTGAAATCTCAGAGATCTGAAAACAGTTGATGAGTGCTGCTGTTGACTAACAGAATTGCAAAACTTTGGCTCAGCAAAGCAGAAAATGTCACTGAGTCACAAATGCTGAACAGGACAATGTCATCCCCTGAAGTGTCATTGTCATGTTTATAGCAAGGTCAGCAGGACAACAGGAGCACCATCCGTTCCTCTGAAGAAAATATTAAATGCCTGTTTATGAATGCTAGAAATATAAGGAGTTATCAAGCACAGTTGAAGTCATAATACAGACTTCAGGCCAAAGTAATTACTTAGGAGGAATGTCAGAAACTTGGTAGGTTAACATATAGGACTGGAATATTAATAGTTTGTTGAACAACAGAGGAAGGAAGATGGAGCAGATACTGCCTGGTGTATCCCAGTTCCATACACTTCCTCTGAAGTTCAGAAGCAGAGAAAAAGTGTCCTAACGTAAGACCCTAGGTAGAAGATAAAAGAGAAATATTATGCATACTCTTGTGAAGTGGCTCTCTTTTAGCCCAGAATATTAGGAAAAATAAGTGAATGCAGCTACTGGTGAGCTGTTAGTGGAATCAGTTACATTGTCTGGTTGTCAAAGGGATTTGAAGACCCTCTTCTGGCAAAGGGTTTCAAAAGAATACAAGCTTCTTAATAGCATTTAAGGAAACCTAGCTGCTCCTCTGAAAAGTGATGTAAATCAGGAGCTCTTCACTGACATGAAGCATGAGAGGATTCACATAGACGTGCAAATGGGATCAGATTGTTTAGTAGTAGTATTCCAAGCCAGCACCAGCAAAATCAGGAAGGCCACAGGCACAAAATGAAATCCAGCAAGAAGCATCCACAGTAGCAAGAGTTTGTTTTGTAAATACTTTACAATAAAAGGAAGATCAAAAATAGAGTTGGCCTTCTACACAGTGAAAGCTCTTGATAGATGATGTCAACGTGGGCAAAATGTTTAATGCCTTTGATATCCACCTCCCATAAAAAGTACAGCCTGCAGCTGGCTGACACAGTTCCTTCCAGCAACAAAGGGATATGGTTTCTGTCTCGCTTAAGAAAAGATCAGGCTAAGAATACTCAGATATACCTAAGTATAAGCTATTTTTGAAACAAATTGAGCCTGATGAACTTCTGACTGTGGCACTGAAAGAGTAGTAGCACTCCCCTAACCACTGGTAATTCCCTCTGAGATCTTGTGGACTGGATGAGGAGCAAGATTGGTAAAAAGCAAAAACAATGCCTGTCTTCAAAGATGCAGGAAAGTAGATGGAGTACAGATATAGTTTAGTTGCCTTCAAAAAAAGCAACCGAATGGCTCCAAATTATTGAACAGTTTGTAAGCACCTAAAGACAAAATGGTGTGTAGCAATCAAGACTGAATGGTCAAGAAATCATCATCTCAAGCCATTCTGAATTCCTCTAGGATGTCACAAGCAGCTTTATAACAGAGAGGATGTCAACATCAAATTTATTTACTTAACAAGGTTTTGATATCATCTTCCCCAGCAATCTCACCTAGATTCAAAAAGACATTGACAAGACAGAAATGGTTTGAAAGGGGAGGACACAGTTCAAGAGCACCAGTTGCCTTAGTCTGCATTGAGGCAGAAGCACTCTGCACAAATATGGGAAGGGCAACAGCTTCACTGGGAAAGGATGAGGTAAGATAAGACCAGGTCATTTGGTGCAGGTTGACATCAGAGAAACAAGGGTGAAAAGCTAGAAAGCCTACAAAACCTACAAGGAACAAATGAATGAGATAGGTATGCAGCTAGAGACATGAGGACTGAGAAAAGACATGGCAAATTTGAGGTGAATGAAAGACTGTCAAACATAACACAGGAATGAGCTGACATCTGTGTTTCTACTGAGCTTAAAGAGATGTAAAATGCTTAAACTGTGACTAGGAAGGCAGAGGTTAAGGGAAACCATCTACTGACAAGGATATTAAAGCAATTGCACAGGTTGATTAGGGAGATCAGGGAAATCTCCTCCACTCAAAGATTTCCAGAACAGATTAGAAAAATGACAGACAGTCCTGGATGAGCAGATCTTGTTGGGGACAAGGGGATGTAGCAGATGGCACCCTGAGATCAATACCAGCCCTATTTCTTTTTTATGTTTCTATGATTCTAAGTCCATCTGCCCAGAACTTTTATGGAGAGGTGATGCAGAAGTCATTACACTTTTCCTTGTCTCCTGGTGCTGTTGGGAGACAGGTCAATTCTCAAATTAGGGCTGCCTTTGGGAAATCACACAGATGGACACGGATAATTTCCAGTATCGCAGTGTCAAATTCTGTTTGTGGCCATGTGATTCTTTTCTATGTTCCTTAATGAATCCATATTCATTTACTGAGCTTATAAAGGTAACTGAGTCAAGACCATCTAATTTATTGGTGCTTCTAGAAAACGTAGAAACTGCCATCACATCCCTTAAGAGGTAACAGAGCAATAAACAGAGCTCCTCCAGAAAAGGGAGAATGGAAAGAGGAATTGAGGCAAGCCTTAATTTACTCCTTCTAGCCCTTGCCCAGCATAGCATGTCAATTTATTTAGCTGGGGCAATGACTCTCTGCTACTTCACATTTGTACCATGTTTTGCACACCAGTAACAGCATCTACTGCAGCTCTTGCAGCTGAACAAAAGGCTTTTTCCTTTGATCACTTATCTTTAAAACTGAGTTTGAACTTCAGTGCTTTGCTGGATCAGACCAGAGGAAAATCCAAGTAAAACAGCAATTTCTACGTAATCATTTTTAAACATCACCAGGCCAAATTGCCCCAGTTACCAAAGAGAAGGGGGGCATGTAAATGGTGTTTCTCAGCCTCTTGGAAACCACAGAAACCCGGGGTCCCTGTACCTGTTGGCTGAAGCTGGATAGTTTTCAACAGGTTCACTATGTTTGGCTGAAGCTCTGAAATCCGAGAGAGTGAATCAACATTCAGAATGAATTGTGGGGCATAAACTATCCTTTCCAGCTCTACGGGGTCAGCATTTTTGGCTTTGATAGCAAAGGTCACAACTCCAGCTTGCTTCAGAGCATCTGATGGTTGCTCCACATCGTCGGATGATCTCCCAGCAGCGAGGAGGACCAAGAACTGGGGAACTCCTTCTTCAATCCTGCTTCCAGCTTCCTTGACAAACAGCCTCCTTATGGCTTCCTCTAGTGCAACTCCAATGTTCAGTTGCTTCCCAGTTTTTAACTTCATCCTTTTCACTTTCAGAAGCATGTCTTGCTTAGACAGAAGTTCAGAGAAGTCAAATTCAACTTGGATGTTGTCACTGAATTGAGCTACAGCTACTCGTGTGGCATCGGAACCCACGTTCAGGTCAGAAATGACTTTGTGTACAAAGTCCCGGACGGCAGGAAAGCTACCCAAGAGGTTGGCTGAACCATCAATCAGGAATAAAATATCTTTCTTGCTTTCTAGAATAAATTCACAAATGAAAAGAGGGGAAAAAAGATATGAAGGCATTTTTCTTCTTAAATGTCATCCTAGAAACTTCTCTATTACCTGGATTTCAATATGCAAAACAAGTTATTATCGTTTCCCAAAGAATTCAAAGGCTACAAGATTAAACAGTACCTTTGCCATATTTATCTGAGGAGGAAAGGAAAGCAAGGACACCTCTCCTAAGACTCAGTAAATTCAGGCACCAGAATCTCATATCATGTACTGTATCATATCATATCATCTCAGTCATTGATTTGAATTGATCATTTTAGAATACATCAGTGATATTTCTGTTCTAGCATCCTGCCGACAATAGAGGCATGAATTACAACACTAGTGGAGCATTTTCTTTCAATTTAAAGGCTCATTAAGCAATACATAGACATTAGTTTATACATACATAGAACATTTTCTGTATTCTCTTAAAGTACTTCTCTCATTTACTTCAACAAGCAGTAAAGTCCAGAGACGAGTTATGACTTTTGGAGGAGGAAAGTCCTTTTACCTGTTTCCATTTGATGCCTTTTTAATTTCATTGAATGTCCAAGGCACAACCAAGCACCTCATATTTTTGTATCTTAACATCTTTTGTGTTAATCATCTCCTTTTGATACTAAACAATCCTGGATGTTTTTATGTCTTCATATGCACGTAGCCAGAATAAGAGAATTATTGAGCAAACATCTGTTTAAAAAGGGTTAAACTTGACAACAGTTTTTGAGCTTAAGGTTAGAGACTAACTTTGAAGTCAAAATCAGCCTCTGTGGCAGCCTGATAGTATCACTTATTCAGAGAGGCTCTGGGAAGTGATTTATCTACCCGTACACAGCTAGACCTTTGTTCCTCTATGCTCATTATCACTACTTTTACCTTTCCACACCACTTCTTGTGGTCAAAAGGACATACTCCCCTTGTCTGAGCTAGTACAGGCAGTGCACTTGCAGGTTGTGATGTTATTATGGCAATAGAAAGGGAACACCTGGACAAGTGACTAGTGGGCAGAGACTCACTCTGATCATCCTTCAGTCCTGACCTGCCTAAAATTGTGCTGTCTTTAGAGCATTCTAGCAATGACTTCAACAAAATGAAGAGCTGACTGTGTCAGGCCACATATTTAAGGTTAAGCACAGTCCTAAATGCTTTGATGACTTGGACAAGCTTGAAGGTGTACACTGGGAACAAACAGTCAAGAGAAACATAGTTAACTCAATGCAGTCAACATGAAGGAAGGTATATATTACCTGTTGGGGTGAGTGGAACCTCCTCCACACCTCCACTAACATATGTTGTTATAGGCTTATTTAACTCCTGGGGTAAAGCTGTCAGATCACTGAAATCATCCATAAAATATACCATTCTTGGATTAAATGCAATCTGTTCAAGCTCTGCCTTATCCGCATTCCTAACTCCAACAGCAAAAGTCAGCACTCCAGCCCGAGCTAATTCATTGGAAACTTGCAAGAAGGAATCGGCAGACTTCCCTGCCGTCACCAGGACTAGGACCTGTGGCACTTGTTCATTTATTCTGCTCCCACCAGCTTCAGTGAAGTGATTTGAAAGCACAAAGTTCAGTGCAGAGCCAGTGTTCAGCACTGACCCCCCCTTGGGCCTCAGCTGCCCCATGCGTTGAATTATGTCTGATTTGGTTTGGTATGAGTATAGAGAGAACTCGGTTTTAGGAGTGTCACTAAATTGCACTAAGCCAACTCGTATTTTGTCACTTCCGACATCAAGGTAGTTAACTAGGGTCACAACAAAGTCACGCACAAAGGGGAAGTTGGCATTTCCAACGTTGAGTGATCCATCCAAAAGAAAGATGATATCCCTTTTGGTTACTTGAACTGCAGTAGAGCACAGAAAACAACATGAGACATCATAGAAAACAAAATAGATTTTTTTCATGTGTGCATACAGCATGCACCGTACACACATGTAAACCTTGTTAGGAGGAAGGGGGAAGAGGGGGACAGAAAGAGAAGGGAAGACTGAGATTAGCAAACAACAAATAACGAGGACCTTGCTGGACAACACTCAGTTTGGCAGAGAAGGTTTCTGACTTGAGTTGAAAGTCTTTAAGCATCAGGTTTATCTACAGGGCTCAGTCTCTGTTATGGCAGATGATTTTGAAGGCTGCTAGTGCCAGAGTTGCATGTTCTGGGCCATATTATTAGCTGGCAGAAGCTTCCTTGATTTTGGTGGAGCAACACTGAATTATGCCTGTAGACACCCTGCTGATCATCATGGGTTTGCTCAGGGCTTTCCACTGTGACTTTAGCGAATGTTTCTGCTTTTTGGCACATAAAGCATTGCTTGACACCCAACACTACCACCCCCTTGCTAAGACTTCCCCCAGACATCCCCGGACATAGAGGACCATGTCCTGCCCCTGAGCAGTGACTGCTGCAGCCATGCTACCCTCGTGCTGTGCGGCCAGCAGTGGCTGGCCCGCGGCACCGAGCGAGGCTCTGCTTCCATGGGAAAACTCTTCTGCCAAGTAACCAATTTGGCTGGTATTCTGAGTGGGTATTAAAAATAGCTTTTACTATTGGCTTGGAGAAGTTGGTCTGGATGAGGCTTCAATGGCTGCCTGAGACACCTGCCTTTCCGATGACAGCATTTGGTGCAGAAAACTGCATTTTGATCTCTGCAGCTACAGACATGCATGTAGCAAGCTGTAGGAAGGGGAAAACTCCACTTTTGCCAGTAACTGGTCAGTTCTCAGCTCTTTCTTTAAAGCTAAACTCATCCTAGACTGTCTCCCAGCATCTGAGCCCTGAGACATAGATATGCAATATCACCCCAAAGACATTTCAAGTTCTCCCTTATGCTTTTTTTCTCTTAATATGTCATGGCCAGATGACAGACCAAAATGCTGAACCTTTAAGGTCTCAGAGAAAGATGAGCTGGCTCTTCCAGCCTTCTTCCAAATAAGTTATCTGAGAACATACTTATGCCCATTGCTAATGGTGTTCAATATCTTTCTGTTTTATCCCAATTACCTATGGATATATGGCTACATTCATCCATCTCTCTGGCTGGCCTTGTCACTGTAAGCTTGCTGTCCTAGTACTGAGATATTAAAAACAGAAGTGAGAAGAGGGCTCTTTGGATTACAGGCATTTCTCTCAGATTCACAGATTGTCTTGGCTTTTCGCCTTTTTAATTGTTCCCAGAACAGTTTCATTCAAGGCCCAGGGTGAGAGACTATCTTTGGATAATCTAGTCAAAATGTAACAGACAGCCCAGTGTAATAATTAGTTATGTTACTAATAGTAGTCTGTTTACAGAGTGGGCTATGTTTACTTGCTTATTGCAAATGTGTGTAGCTGTGAGTACAGTCAAGCAAAAGGAGTAGAAAAAGCATAAGCTGCATGAATAAGCTTTAAAGAACAAGGAAATTTAGGAACATTTTTAATTTACATTGAAAAATAAAAATGTCAGGTTTGGTATGTAGCCATGCAAAACTGTATTAGCAGGAAACACGTTCTGAAAAAAAGCTTATTAAATAAGTCTCGTGATATTCATCTTAATTAAGGACAAGTATCAGCTAACTAATTTTAAAATGTGTGCTCTTTGTGTAGATCAGTCATTGGCTTTAAATTTTTTAAGGACCTTTTCAAAAAAACATTTTATTTTGCCTGTGGTTTATAATTTTAAATTACTTGGGGAAATTAGAAAAAAAGAACATGGACATAGTTTGTTTGACACCCACTTAAGCCAATGGGAATCTCACTCTTGACCTTACTGGGAGCTGGAAGGAGTCCTATTTTACTAACGTTCATATGCCATGGGACAGAATTTCAAGGTTCAAATACGATCTAGCATGACAAGAATTCAACCTCAAGCATCTCAAATGGGGACAAATACTGAGAAATTTGGTATAAAATCTCTATGTAGATAAAACACCTCTGAAATACCAGGAAACTTCCTCAGAAGACATGACTTTAGCTACTGGATTGCTTCCAAGTCTACTGATGTCAATGGAAAGAGCAAGTAAAAAGAATCCACTGGCTTCACAGCACTCTGAATCATCTTCTAAACAGATTAAATTAAAGTCAACAATACACTAGTCTCATATGCCTCTTATGGCATGAGCTGAATAAATGTTGATAAGAAATTATGTTACTGAAGTGGGTATTTCAGTCCAACAGTGTCAGGATAACTTTCTCTGAACATCTCCATGAAAAAAATTTCTTATTTTCTCTACACTCAGAAAATTTTTTTTAGCTTTCTTGAGTAAATATCCACTATGGATGATTTTCAAAATGGTAAAGAGATTATGGTATTCACAGTGTGTTCTGTTCATAGGTTACACAAAGCTTAAGTGAGAGAAAAAACCTCCACTGCACAATCTGAGCACCTAACTAGCAAGGCTCGTCTTTCACATCTCTGCTTTAAATGTTGGTGACAAACGTGGAACGGGATACAATCTCCAGAAAGTGTTGACAAAGGTATAATAACAGGCATGCTACCAAATTTACCAAACTGTTCATGCACATTCTGCAAACCAAAGAGGCAATGTGTAGCTATGTTGAAACACTACTTCATGCTTTTTCTTGTTATCTCTACATGTAAAAAAAAAAAAAAAAAAAAAAAAAAAGAGTTGGCAAAATCATAAACCATATCTCCTTTACTAGAACAAGGTAATTGATTACCTGATGGAGGTTCTTGGACAATCATTCCTCCAGAGAGTGTCCGGATGGGTGACAGCACTTCAGGAAGAATGGCTTGCATGAATTGAAGACGGAAGTCATTTGGCTGGAACACGAAATCCCTCTCATGGGCAATTTCTTGGAGTTCTGCTGGGTCGGCATTTCTCGACCCAACGGCAAGCGTCACTATCCGGTTCCTTTTCATCTCTGCCGCAGGTTGGTCAACAGCATCCCTGGACTTACCACCTGTGATGAGCACCAGCATGGGGAGCACCCCTTCCTCCATCCTGCACCCGGCAGCACTGGTGAAGAAGTTGTTCCTCACAAAGTCCAGTGCTGAGCCAGTGTTGAGTGCCGTGCCACCCATGAGCTTCATTTTCTTCACGTTAGCCATCACATCCTTTCTGTTCTGGTGGGTGTTAAAATAGAACTCTGGCTTCACAGTGTCTGCATACTGCGCCACTGCGACTTGGATCAGGTCGGGTCCAACCTCCAGCCTTTGGACGATTTTGGCAACAAACTCACGAATTGTGTTAAAGGGGCCAGTCCCCAAAGCTGTTGAGCCATCTATCAGGAAGACTATATCCTTCTTGTTCACTTCAATAACTGCAAGTAATGATACACACACATGAACATAATGTCAGTGAAGGCTTCCATCACCCCCTCCACATCAATTCAATGTAAACAGCCCAGCAACATTTAGGACCTCCTGTTTGTTTGAGGTATAGTCAACATGTTTATAAGGGTCTTGATTTCAAAACAGAAATGTTTTTTAGGTTCTAGTGGCAGGCTAGTAAGAAATCTGATTAAATGCTTCCCCTTTCAGAAACACAGATGAGGTGAAGAGTTGCAAGAATTGCATTGCTTGCAAAACTTAAGCAAGCCAAAACAAAAAAGAAGGGCAAAAATTCAGGAGAAATCCTGGCACTCAGCTGCGACATGAGACAAAATAATCAGGTGGTGCTCCATGGTCTGCAGTGGAGTCATCTGAATAATGCCAGAGAGCGGTTTGGTCTCAGAAGGGCTTGTTTTCATAAGAGCAATGACACAAGTAAAGAACAGTCTCCACTTACTGAACATACCTGGACTGTGGGTCTTCGCGTCCTACATCTTATTTCTTATCTAACAAAAACAAGTTATGATTTTTCTTGGCACAGCCAGCCCAGTCATGGAAGATCTGAATTCTATTCTGGTTGCCATGTCTTTAGCAAAATAGGTCACCTGGGCAGTAATCTCTGAAACTCTATATTGATGACGGCATAGGACGCAGAAAGATCACAATTAGCTTTCCAGTTCCCTGACTAAGTTTGAAGGAAGATAGTTAGGGGGGAAAAAAAACTGTTGTGCAGTGTTGAAACCAAAACACCATCATATTTAACACAGCAGATGTACATAATACAACATTAAATATTAACAAGACCAATGCTCATTATGACAAAAGCATTATACGTGATCACGATGGGAGGTAACCTCAACACCATCTTTCAGCCGACCCCCATTTATTCTTCGAAGCAGCAAGCCATGGCAAGTATTGTGAAGAACCCCACTCACAACACCATCCACCCAGGCCGTGTCCTTAAATTTCCTGCCCATCTATGAGCTCCTAAGGCGGAGTCAATATTCAAGGGGACAAGTCCATTACCCCCCCCGGCTCAATGCACAGCCCCAGGGAAGCTGAGACCCAGCGTCTCACCAGGACCTCACACCACTCAGGGCAAGTAGTAGCAAACACTCTCTGTCATGCCCAGATGGGAAAGGGCAGCCCCTCATCCCATCAGGGCTCCTCTGCATGGAGGCTATTTACTTTGGATTTGAAGAAAGAACAAAGCTTTGGCTGCAGTCCTCCTTGGCCCGACACCAGCTGGCCACAGAAAGCAGTGCTGTTCTCTGTCAGGTTTCTCATGACGGGCAAATGCTCTAAGATTGGGCTGCCCCAAGGAGTGATTTAGAGCTGGAGACAACTTCTGCAACTCAGCTGCCCCGGGACTGCTGAGAGACCCACCTCTGCTGGTGAGCCTTGCAATTGCCCCTCACTTGCTGGTGACTTGGACCAACAGTGCGTTGACCGCCCAGGCTGTCCAAACAGAGCTACCCACACAGCTACGAGGATTTATTTAAGCTCTCCCCTTCCCAGAGCCAGGAGATATACAGTGTTCTTCCCCCCCTCCGGTCAGTTTTTTTTTCCTCATCAATTACTGCGAAGAGAAGAGGGCTGAATACAGGAAACTTTCCAAATGGAGAGCCACGCCTGAAATCCCTGCATTGTATCATCCAGAAAAGATGTCTGAAGTGCTTTCTTTGCTTGTCAGCAGCTAGATACCCAAAAATGGAGACCCTGGGGACTTTTGACTTTATATAGAAGTTTGTGGAAAGCATCAAAGGGGCTTTGCAAAGACGAGGGAGGCCATGAAGCAATAGCTCCCTCCTCTAGTAATTCCTCTTGCTTCTCTTGAGTGCTGCAGTACATTTCCTTAGAGAAGAAGAATGCAAGAACTGAAACCAAAACCCACAGGAAGAAGGACCCCATGGTGCTATTTTCAATGGACAAAAAGCAAAAATATTTAGGGAAGGCTGTACATATCTCATAGGGTCTGATCCAGAGCCCAGTGAAGCTGATGGCAAGTCTCCCAGGAATTTCAAAGGGTTTGGGATCAAAGCATTACCTTTGACTGTCAAAGTCATTGCACTCCCCTAGGAATGTCAGAGGGTGTCTTCCTCAAACCTGGCCCTGCACAGTTCCTCTCTCATTGCCATCTCAGCTATCTCTGGTGAAACACCACACCTGATTTAATCACCTAGGCTTCCCCAGTCACTAAAGGAGAGGGGAGAGAGTCAGAAAGGCACTTTGAGAGCCCCTTTCAACCCTAGCTTTCAGCCCAAGAGCTCAAGTGAAGCAGGATGACTTCTGTATTGTACAGGAATGCTTGGCATCTCCAAGGGGCTTTGCGTCCCATTCCAGCTGCTCTGTGTGTCCCAAACCACTGCTTTATGCCCCAGACTTGCAAGGCACTGCTGTGAATCAAGCAGACCCATCTAAATGAATTTCCAAGGACACTAGGTAAAGGAAATTCCCTAAAGTTCCTTTGCAAACACCACATTCTCTATTTAGCAGGTCCACCTATAAGTGATTGCATGGGCTGATGCTACGGTAGTACCTTCTACAAACAAGCTGAGTGAAAAACATTCAAAGTGCAGATGAAACCAAATGTACCAACATTTTAAATCTGCCCATTATCTGATTAAAACATTGAAAAGGAATACACTCTGATTGTAAAAGGTCAAAGCATTGGACATACTTCTGAACTAATGATTCCTGTCCTTTTAGCCCCCTGAAAATGCCCCATCTGCTGGGTTTAAAATTTGTGGGGCAGAAGATGGGTTTTCCATAGACTTGCTTGGGTCCTGTCATGCATGTTTTTAGCTAGACATGCATACTTCAGCTTATTTAGCTAAATATGGTTCTTGTGGGGTGCTGTAAGGAAACGTTCTTTGTGTTTCTTCCTGCAATAATCAAGGCAAGGTCATAAAATGATCTTTTAGGCAAATTCCTCCCTTTGATTTGAGCCATGGGACAACAAACATGTTTAGACATAGATTAATGAAGACATCTGGGATGCAGTTTTATAAGTCAACATACATCACAAGTTGAACAGCATGTACAGAACTCCAGACTGGCACTCAGATCCCCAAAGGCTTGTTTGCATTACATGTTCTGGAGATTATCTGCAGGAACTCCAGCCTGGCCCTTCCCAAGAGCCTCCAAAATGCAACGTGTTGGGTCTTTCATAAAGCTCACTACCAGTACATTTAACTCAGTCATAAAATCACAGGGTGAGAAACTCTTAATCACCTACATGCTCCATAAAACCAGCACACAGCACTGTGTGTTCGCTGTGTGTTCATTATTCTACTGCACCCAAGATAATGCTAGACGAGAAATAATGGCAATAAGGACTTAAGGTGATAAAGTGACCTCAGCAGAATATGGACACCCACATTTTTTATTTTTATTTTTTTCCCATGGCCTCATGGAAAGCTGCAAACTTACTTAGATTAGAGGTTGAAGGGAAACAGAAGTTTGCAAGGTAGGGATTTTGCTTCAGAAAAACTAAGGGCTGTTTTTCTTTTATTTAACAACACAAAAGCCTCTAAAGAAGCTTCAGGGTGGATTTTTACCCTTTTCCCAGTTATGGTGCACAGTTCCAGTGAAGTAGGTCATTCTACTCTTTTAGTAAGCTGGCAATTTCAACTGTTTGAAACAGGGATCCATTTTACATCCCTACTGGCTTCCCCAGTCAAATTTCATTCTGATGCCACTTTCAGCTGACATATAACGTAAGCTTACATGACATACATGTTTTCAGAGCCAAACATGCTGAATTGTTTACCTCCAGGGGTGCTTAGATACCACAATAAGGATTGTATGGGCCTTTTTATGCTCTTAGATACCACAATAAGGATTATATGAGCGTTTTTATACTCTGCTTGTGTTCTTTAAAACCCCATGTCATGCAAGTTACAGACACAAAGCCTTATGGTTTTCAAAAGAGAACCCACTGACTAAATGAGTTTCTGCACATCAGTTGCACATTTTCTCCAAAATCAGACCAGAGAGATGCATTGAAAAAAAAAAAAAAAGAAAAAGAAAAAGGAAAAAAAGAAAAAAAAAAAAACTCTAAAAAATAAAATTTGTTTTTAAAGTGTGCAAAATTCATCAAAATGCAACAGTCTAGAAAGGCATACGTACCTTCAGTCACAATGGTTGGGGCCTCTAACAAAATGAGTCTTTGGGCCACTCCAACAATGTTGGGCAGTAATAATTCTTGAAGAGCATCAAGGTTATGGATATCCAGGGCAGTAAATGCGAAGCTTCCATCAGTAGCAATCTGCTGCAGCTCTGCACTGTCAGCATTCTGGACCCCAATGCTAAACGAAAATATACTAGCTTGCTTCACCGCTAACAAGCCCTCTCGGATATCATCACTAGACTCTCCACCACTTATCAGCACTAAAATCTGAGGCACCGCTTCCTCTATCCTGCTGCCTCCTGCCTGGGTGAAGAGGTTCTCCACCACAAACTCCAGTGCTGCACCAGTGTTAGCTTCCTCGCCACCACGGAAACTAAGTGCCTTCACGGCATCCAGAACATCCGCTTTTGTGGAGTAGCTGTTCAAAGCGAACTCGGTTCTGGGTTCATCACTATACTGCACCACCCCAATGTGTATTTGCTGAGCTCCAACTCTGAGGCTTTCAATCAAATTTACAAGGAAATCACGTATGGCTGGAAAATTGACACTTCCGATGTTGTTTGATCCGTCAATAAGGAAAATAAGGTCAGCAGACTCTTGAGCTTTAAAAAAAGAAATGCAAAAGGTGAAAGCATTAAAATGGGTGATTACATGCAGTTGTACAG
The DNA here is from genome assembly GCF_011077185.1 of Oxyura jamaicensis. Taxonomy (NCBI): domain Eukaryota; kingdom Metazoa; phylum Chordata; class Aves; order Anseriformes; family Anatidae; genus Oxyura; species Oxyura jamaicensis. The sequence continues at coordinate 19,196,186 of NC_048899.1, forward strand.
TGTTCTGACATGTTTCTTGGAAAACCAGTAAGAAACACGAAAATGAGAAAACAAAACACGTGTTCACTGAGGAAGTGATGTTTTTGCCTCTTAGTTCTGCATTCTGATTGAATACGAGTTTCCAGCCCCAGCATCTGCTCCCCAGGGCTGGGCACAACCTGAGCTCGTGGCTGCTGTCACATGGGAGTCAGCATTTCTGAAGAGAAAACTCTGAAAACGTAATCTTTGGAAGTCTAGATCCACCCGATCACTTCCCAGTCCTGTCTAAATATTTAGATGGACAGAACCAAAAGAAAATGATGGATTTTGGTGGCAATTCACCCTGAAGATGCTGGGTGACAACACAGTAATATTAAAAAGATTTTTTCCTCCTTGAATTGCAGTCTCTCTCTCTCTTTCTGTCCTTTTATTTTCTTTTTCTTTTTTATTTTTTATTTTTTTTAAAGAAAAACCACTATTTACATGGAAAGTTTCAGCCTCTCTTCCGCAATTCTGTTATTTTGCTGTTTAAAAGCAGAGGCTGAATATATTGGCTTCTCCCAGAAAAAGTAAATATTATTTGAAATGCATTTGTTAGAAACAACTGAAAAAGTTTTGATTACAGTTTTTTCTCTGTAACTCTTTTACCAGCTGTCCAGCATATGCACGATGATATTTGTCCAGCAAGCTGACCCACACAATTGTCAACCCATGCCACACAAGGCTGTTTTTGTTATTTGTTTTGCACAGATGCATTGATTATCAATAGATGAGTCTGGTCTGTATTTTTCTGGATATTTTCTGGACTCTCAATATTCAATCAAGGAATGCAGAATCAGGTTAAAACAGGGTGATGAAATCAGTCATGACACAATTATCCAACTCTATTTGTTGTGACTATACCCAGACAATTGCAAGCATCTGCTGAGAATATTACACACACCAAACAAAACTTTAATGTGGCATTAGCCTGGTTGTTGAGGGGGAAGCATTTTTTTCTGTCAGACTTACCGAAGCAGACCCAAAATGGCCTGGTGTCTGCTCCTCCTCCTTTAGCTCAAGTAATCTTACCACCAAGATCACCAAGAGCTTTACGCATTCAACAGGCAGGGGAAGAAGACCCCAAAGCACGCTCAAGTTGTTCATGCTACTATTTGACAAATCTTGTCAGCAAATCAAACTTCAGACTATTTGCAAATGACTGAAAAGTTTGGAAATCTGGAAATCTGGCTCTTAGCTTTTTGAAAGCTGAAGGTGAACCCAGTAGCAGAACTGGCGTGGAGTTTAGCAAAGCCAGGAATAAACCTGTTATCTTCGCGATTAGCATCGTCAATAATTTTTTGGCCCCTGCAGAAGTTTTCTGGTAAATGTTTCATACACCACAATGCCGCCAAGACTCAGATATGCAATTCCAGCGACAAAGGGTCACCAGCTCCCTGGGCCAATTTTTGATGGCCAACCTCAGCTTGGAGAACACCGATGTGATTCAGAATTGCCAAGGGCTCAGGGGCTTTTTTTCAACACCGAGTCGAAAGCTGTGAAAGTGCTTATGGTTGGTTTTGCTGTGCCATTTGTGGTTGGGATGTACACGTTCTACTTCATAACGTGAAGAGAAGAGAAATCTCAGGGTAGTTGTACCCAGCACTGTTTCAGATACCCTGGCTGTCTTTTTGAGAAATGAGATGTCAGACGCCAATGGGTGTCATCACGGGTCACTCCCGCAAAAGAGAAAACAGATACAAAATGGATGTGTTGGATAATTTGTCATCACTGTAAAAACCTTTGTACTTCAGTGCACATTTATGGAACAAGCTGGTGCTGAAGGACAAATAAAAGCATGCTTGTTACACAACTAAGCAAGGAGGGTCAGATGAGACAGACAGCTAAGATTTAACAAATATATCAGGGCAAACTCGGGGCTGACTTCCATGCTTACGCTAGTCAGCTCTGGGGACTGCCACAGACCAACAGCTTTGGTACTCTATTGGAAATACTACGTGACCATTTTTTTTTTTGCATTTCTGCTTCACATTCAGGTTCATGTCTAGTGAAACATCCATGACATTTTTGCATATGTTAATGCTACATGGAGTTATCAGCTGAATAAATGACTTCCTAAACTCTTAATCAAACTTATTTGTACCATGCTTTGCACACCACATATTGTTATGCAAGGGTTAGGATCTGTAACATCTTTTTTCCATGTTTAATGGTACTCCACAGATTGCCCGTGCAAAGTGCACAGAGACAAAACTGCAATAGTAGGATTGGCTTAAATTTGGTGTTACAGCAGGGGAAGGAAACACTTGCAAATGCTTTTTCTGAGAAGAATTGAACTTGGAAACACTCCCTGATGTACATGAGGTAGGAATTTGCCTTTAAAGCTTTTGAAGGAAAGTCTGAAACTTGGGCCATTTGTAGTCTGCAGGGCTACCAAAGACAAAGTCCCCCTTTGGTTTCAGCATTGTGGCCCTTCATGGTGGAGATGCTCAACAACCTCTGCAGGGCTGTCAGCGTGTCATATATGAGCATTCATATATATGTCATATATAGCATTCATTTTACACATGAATCGACATGTTTTTTCTTAGAAATGGCAAATTTTATCTCTTCCTTCTGCAGCAGCTGATTTCCTTCCCTGTGGCTTTCACGTGACTTGGATATTTGCCCTCTCAAGCACTTTGCACAAAAAAAATGTGTGAGCACAGCCTGTTGGTGATGCTCAGTGTCATGCAGTGATGGAGAGCACCCAGTGGGACTGACGTGAGGGTTAATCAGACAGGACAACACAGGGTATTAATGTTACACCTCATTACACTGCCATTGCCTTACATTACCCCACAAGCTATTGACCTTCAGATGGAGTCTCAGGAATAAAAAGAAAGGTTTGATCTCTCAGAGTTCTGTTTTGAAACACAACAAAGCTGCTCAGAAGGCCCTTTCCACACTGTAATTTCATAAACAGAGGGACAGAGGAAGGCTGTCATTTTTTCCAGGCAAATTCGGCCCCCAGATTGTGGCCAGTGCAGATCCATTGAAGCCGACATGGTTTGCAGAGATGTTTCAGTTACGAGAAGGGCCCAGATCCCCATCAGCTTGTAGAGAAGGCATTTGAGTAGCATCTCAAAAGGGATTGCCGAACCACACACCTTCTCTGAGCAGAAAAGGAGCAAGGTCCGCGGGCCTGCTCAGAGATGGGGTTTTAGGGGAGTAGTTCTCTAAGCAGGCGCTACTTTTGCTGTCTTCAGCTGAGAACAGGAAAAAAAGTGAGGCTTTCCAGAGTCACCATGCACTGCAATATGGACTCCCAGGACCCTTCTGGAACTGCAGAGCTTTGTGAGAGCTACATTCCCAAAACCTGAAGGGACTGCGAGGTCCTAAGGAGAGGGACAGATCCCCTGGCATGGCAGCATGGCACTGCTCCTGGCCATGGTGACATCCCAAAGCCACACTCAGTTGGGCTGAGTGTCTCATCCCACCGTGCCCTCGGGGTCCCTTGCACAGACCACGTTTCCCACTGCCCCCACCAGGACGTCCCCCCTGGTATCCTGCAGCCAGCAGAGACCTGTGCAGTCTCCAGAGGGTTTAGGGTCGGGACCAATGTGGCTGATGTGGTTATCTCCTATTTCCCTACCTTGTGATAGGTGGATACCTGAGTGGATAGGATGGGGCAATTTAATATATCTCCCATAAGAGCTCCCTACACTAGCCTTTCCATGCCATGGGTGCAGAAGGATGTCCCCAGGGGGCTGCTGCCCCTGCCAGGGTCCTGGAGCACTGCCTCCTGCAACATGTAGCATGGGGGCTCAATTTTCAAACCACAGCATGCCCAATGGGCACAAGCACAGTGCCATACGCTTCAAACCTTTGTTTTTAAACCTCTGAACATCCATCTCAGTCTTCCCCTACAAAGGCTTCAAAGAGTGCAGCACCAGCAGTCACCATGCCGATGGGAGCTATCAGCATGGCCAGGACAGAGCGCAGCATTTGGCCATTACCTGTTATGTCTTTAACCAGTCCTTTGGCCCCAGCCTTTTCTGGAGTCATGGATGTATGGACACTTGCCACTAAGTCTCCAACTATGCCATGGAGAGCGGTAAAATTCTCTAGGTTGAAAAGGTGTGTATCGAAGGGCTCACTCGCTATTTCCTTTAACTCCCCTTCCACCGCATCCTGCACGCCGACCGCAAACATGTTTACATGGGCCGATTTAAGGACAGATGATGGCAGAGCCACATCATCCTGGGATCGTCCGTCCGTTAACACTATAATAACCTGGGGAACGCCTTCACTCGCTCTGCTTCCAGCAGCTTTAGTGAGATGGTTCTCAATGAGGTACTCTAATCCTTTTCCAGTCTTGGTGCCTCCCCCCATGTAAGGCATATTCGCAATATGGGACAGCACGTCTTGGTTAGAGGGGTACGTGTTTAACTGGAACTCTGTGTGGGGGTTTCCGCTGAACTGGACCAGTGCAAAACGAAAATCATTTCGTCCCACATCTAAAGCCTTTACAACATCATACAGAAACTCTCGAATGAGTTGGAAATGCTCCTTCCCAATGCTCCAAGAGGAATCCACTAGAAATATTATATCAGCCACAGCCGCGGTTCTGACAGCTTTAAAAAAACAGATGGGGTTTAGGGTTTTCTACCAGACAGTGCAAGCATTCCTCCTCGCACAAATGACCAACAGCCTCCTTTGCATGGGGGCACCAAAGCCCGGCTTCCCCTCATCGCCCCGAGCAAAACAAGAAGCACTGGGGACTCCAGGCAGAGACAGGAGGGGACAGCATGCAACCTACCCTTCCCAGGGAGGGAGGCAAGAAGATTCTTCCCTCCTGGGCCCTGCCTGCACAGGAATTTGGATGCCAGCCCCAGGACAAAGCACGAGGTGCAAATCTGGGCTTGCTCAAACGTAGCCTTGGTGCGTTTTCTGGCTGCCTGGTGGTATCAAGGACTGCTCGTGGAAGCAGCCTGGGTGCTGGCCTTGGTTTTTCCATGTTTTTTTCCTTTCTCTAACCCCCCTAGTGACACTGGCTCTGCTTCAAATGATGCCAGTGCCATAAAAACCCAACAGCCTCCCTGTGGGTTGGCAGCAGCGCTCTTCTCGCATCTCACCTTTGCTCATACACATGCAAGGAAATCAAAACAGCTCTGCCTAAGAGGAAACCCCCTCAGGGCCTCCCTGGGGGGCCAAAAACTCCACATCCAGCACCCCGGCCACACAGAGCATCCTCCAACGCCGGCCATGGGCTAGCGACATGCTTGGGAAGGCCTAGGCCCAGGTCAGCCTAGCAGGGGTGGAGGAGCAGGAGGCGAACCACAACGTATCATGGACATGCACATTAAAAATCAAAGGGTGTGAAAGTCTCGGTGTGAGCGAGCAGCATGTTGGTAGAGGGGTGCTGTTGGGGTTGGTGGCCCTGTCTTACCTGCTTGCTGCTGGGCGCCAACCAAGCAAAGGCCCAAGAGCAGGAGGCCAAGAATTGCCGCAAAGGGCAAATGTCGGTGTTTCCTCATTTTGGTCTGTTATTTCCCGTTTTCCTTTTATTCTCTTTGTTTCAAAGCACCAGGTGTGATACCTAAAGGAGAGAGAGGGAGAAGTAGGTTACTGGCCCGGTTGCTATTAAATACCTAGTTGTTAAGGGCTTTTGGTTACTATCATACCTCCTACAAGAAGAGGTCAACGCAAAGTTGTACGACTGTCATCATATCCATGCCTGTGCTTAAACTGATGAAACACAAGACAGAAAGGCCCAGCCATGTGTGGTTTTTTGACACTTTCATGTTGCATTGGTGGGGAGAAATTATTTTAGTGCTGGTCAGGTCCCACTGTAGAGGAGCCATCATTCCCATCACAATGGCATTTCATCACTGCAGTAGGCTTAGACGGCTTTCTTCTTGCCTATACTGCCACAGGTAATACTGAATATAAAGTCTAGGTTTCTATCATCAATAAACAACCCTCAACCCCCCAAAATGCCTGGCTGCCCTCTGCTCTGTCCTCCTTGCCCACAGTGGACTGGCCAAAACATCCAGGCAAAGCATTCTCTCTTGCTGCTGCTGTTCCTTATTCAAGTTTTGCAGAAACCAGAATGATAATCCTGCTGGACTTCCCCCTTTGCCTCAGCTCACCTTTTCAGCTGTCCCAAGGATACAAATGGAAATTTAATTATCCCAGGCCCAAGCGATCTGCATGTTCTGGCTATGTGGCAGAAAGCCCTTGGACTCCCTCAAGCTCGCGTCCTTTGTGGTGGAATAGCCTGCGCCGGCTGATCGCATTTTGGAAAGGCACCAAGGATAATATGTTATATGTCATAGCCAAAATAGAATTTATGGAGGTTTGTTATCTATGATCCACCTGGCAAAGCTTCTGAAACCATGTCTCCTTCAGGAAAGCTGTGTATGTGTTGTCATGGAAATGGCTAATTTATTATTTAATCCTCATTTCCAAGCCTGCAGCGCAGAACCCAGCAATCCTTGCTTCACTGAGAAAATATCCTCCCAAAAGGGAACGCAATATTTATTGCTTCTTGTTCCCTAAATGGAGCTCAATTACTGAAACGGGCCAAAATTGATTCAAATACATCAAGCTGTTAACCGGGTCATCATTTAAAGGAAAAAAAAAAAAAAAAAAAAAATCAATTTTCTCATTGTTGCCATCTCCATCAGTCTACAGGATCCTAAGAGGGTTAAGTGGGAAAAAAAAATCATCCTTTCCGCCGAACCTTGCAAGTTGCAGAGATGGCAATATCTGGCATAGCCAGGGGAGAAAAGGATGCCTTGACTTGGGGAAAGTTCAACATCTAAGTGGTCGATCCTTCTTCCACCAAAGAGACACTTCGCAGGGCTATCAGAGTGGGATTCAATGGAAAGGAGAGATGATATCCATTGGCCTTTCCCAAGACCTGGTACAACCTTGACCCTTCCACTTGTTCTCTGCACATCAAAGCCCCATGGCTCCCACTCCTCCAATATTTGCCCTTCCAGATGCTCCACATGGCTGCAGGGCTTTGCCTTTTCTCGTAGCTTTTATAAAAACCATATAGTGCCAATCAGGCCCTGCTTTTTCACCCATTTTTTTCTGTATAATAATAATAGTGATGGACGGAGAGGCACCAAGAGCCAACAGCTAGCATGCAGGATGGAATGGGAATGGGAATGCAGGATGGATGGGGTGGGAATTTCTGCAGAGAATGCCTAAACACAGCCCACTGTGAAAGTACTAATATTTCTTTCCCAAAAGGCAGAAAGTTATGTTGTTGTCCCCAGTATTGGCTGCTGGCACCCTGTCCCTCCAGCAGACCTTGCAGCTGGGGGAGAACAGTCAAGATAAACGGGTGAAAATTCACGTCCTGCCAGCTGCAAAATGACAGGGCTGACGCAAACATTTTGGGGGATTTTGGCTTATGACATTGAGCAGCTGTGGAGAGTCTTGTGGGGCCCTTTATGGGCCAGGAAGGCAGCAGAAGGGGAAAGCCAACCTGTCAAAATGGGGCAGCTTCTCCTCCCACCAGTGCGGTGGGACAACATCCAGCCTTGGGTTTCTTTCATTTGCCCTCAGCCAGCTTAGAAATACGATGCTTTTATTATTATTATTTATTTATTTATTCATTTATTTATTCAAGCAATAATAAGCTGGCTGCTCTTTTTATCACCTTCTATCCCGTTTTAGCTTTTTGGAGGCTCCAGATCTATTTCCAGCTTCCCTTGGGACTGTATTTTTGGTTACATGTAAGCGGAGAGCCCTGCTGATTAACGGAGCTCCCAGGAGAGGAGTTTTAGCCTCAAACATCCCCAAAATCACCCTAAAATCACACTGGCTGTGAACACACTGGGATGGTTATTAGGAGAGAGAGGCAGAAAAGTGGCTGGGAGGAGGTGACTGATGTCTCATGGGGACTGGATGATAAAACAGGGAGGAAAGTGTGCCTTTAATCACAGATGCTCCCTATCAGGGTTCCCATTTATCCCCCTATATAGAGGAGGTGCTGGGTGAGATGATCCCCCATAGGAGGTGGAGAAGCAGAGATAATGTATTTTTTCTGGCCACAGAAGCTGGAGGACAAAAAAGAGGGTAGGTGATTCTGTAATTCACCTTAATTTGTGGCCCTTGTCAGGTGTCTGTTCTGCAAGCTTATTCTTCTGCACTATTGTCTGAGTGGATTATTTTCATCCTGAATTTATCATTATTATTTCTAAAGGAGAGTTTCTTACAGTCCTGTGGGAAGAATCTCTAGTGGAGCTTTTGGATTAACCACTGCGAACTTGGCAAAAAGGCTGAAAAAGCTAACTATGGAGTGCTTTTAGCAAAACAGTTTTCCCCAACTGTTAAGAATTAACACTGAAATCTGGAGAAACAAGTCTGTTAATAACCCATGTGTGAAAGGATGTTGTGTAGCATTCAGTAATCTGAAGTTTTTACGTCTGTCTTGAGTTTATATAGTGTGTGGTGACCTCTTAATGTAACAGTATGTCCTCCATTTCATCCAGGGATATACATCTGTTATTAATAATGTCTTTAAAAAGCAATCGTTTCTACTACTAATGCCATGAAGTGATTTCCTTAGATATTTTCCCCAGCAGCTATTTTCTGCTTCATGCATAGAGAAGTATGCAACAAGTCTAACATTTTACATAATTGTGTATTTGTCTGGGCACTTCAAATTTACTTTCTAAAAATCTCTTGTGTGATTTTTTTTTTTTTTTTCCAGTAGAGCTTAATTAAAATCTGGAAAAGTGCAAAGCAGATGAGAAGGCTTAAAAAAAGCAAAACATTAAAGACGGGAAAAAAAAAAAACACACTTTGCTCCAGCTGTTGCATATCGCTTTGATTCATTACATATGCCTCTCAGCTGGGCTGGCTTTGGGTGGGAGGCAGCTATGCCTTCAGTTTATATAGAAATGTGATGTGTCATATATAGGCAGATAGGAATGGGTGCAGGCATGGCCCTGGGGAGGCCTCACTGCCCAAGACTGAGGTATGTGTTGTCCTGTTTGCCTGTCTAGCCCCATGGTGTTCCCCCAGAATGCCTTAAACAAAAGCCTGCAAAACAGTTGTGGCCCTAAATCCCCACTTTGTGCCTGTGGGGTTGCTTGCTTTGTGCTAGCAGTAGGGGAAAAAGGGATGTGGACTTGCAGATAGGTCCCAGCAGCTTTTCTGTGAGGGATCAGGCAGGATGAAAGGGATGCCCTCATCATCCCATGGACAGGGCCGATGGGATGCTGTAAACATCATCCTGCCCCCCCAGTTATCTGCTCTGTGGGGATGTCCAGAAGCCAGTGGTGGAGTCACAAGGTTGCAGCAAGCTTTCCTTGAATGAGGACACTTGCCACCCAAAAAAGCCACCTGCGGCCACAGCACTGGGGAGAGGCGGCCCCAGAATCCCAGCGCGGAGCCATTGTGGCTCAGGTTGCCCTCTGGAGGTGGCCGCCTGCTCCTCTCCCGGCTGGATGTGTTCCCCTTGGGTCTCTGTGCCCTGGCAGAGCTCTGAGCTGGGGAAAACATCATCACAAGCCGCTCCCAGCAGTGGTTTGGGCACGGCAGAGGCTAGATGCTGTCACTTTTCCCTGCTTGGTCACCCCCAGAAGGTGCCCTGAACCCAGGTGGCACCTGGCCACCTCTTTGCCATCCAGCACCAGCCCTAAGCCAGGATGTTTCTACAGGCTCAGGACAAGTTCTGTGTGATAGATGTCAAATTTATTTCCCTCCAAGCAGTTTAGCAGAGCAGTTCCTATTTGCACCAGCCCTTGTGGAAAGAGTTTCTCTCTGCGCCACTGGCATTGGCGGCACGGGGATGGTGAGTGCTATTTCTGGGAATATTTCCTTCTACAAACACAGACCCAAGCATCACAAACTGCCCAGACAAAAAAGGTAGAAAATCCTCCTGATCTGCAAGCCACTTTAGTTTGAAAACCAGCATTCAGCAGAGCTATGAGACTGCATTACCTCTACTGCACCCAGCGGGTCCCCTGCATCTAAAATGAATCATGTATTCATTTCTGTTCTTCTAAGCATACTGTTGGCTTAAAATCTGGTTGTTTTCCCTCTTCTGACTGAAATAGAGTGGTTAATAAGAGGAAATTGAGTATTTGCTGGAAACAAAAAAAAAAGGGGGGGGGGGAAACTCCCTCAAAGATCAATGGCTCTTTATGCACAGTACCCTAAGCCTTGTGGCACCTCTCCACCCAACCAAGTCCCCTCCTTAATGTGGCCTGCCAGTCACTTAAAAAGGTGGAAAAAGTGATGGGCATGTGGAGTTGTGGTTGTGCGTTGTGCCAGCCTGAGCCCAGCCCTGTGCAGGTTCAGGTTCATCCCTGTAATGTGAGGCTGGGAGAAAGCAACCCCAGGCTGCCAGAGCTCGCAGTGATGCAAGGAATAAGATGTTCCCTTCCCTCCCGCTCCCAAACAGACACGTCTCAGAAATCACAGCAGTAACAGTGGTTTTCCTCCTTTGCAAAGGCATTTTGAAACCCAAAAGGGGTTTGCCAAAACATGGAAGGGCAATGAATGAATGAATGACCGATGCAGGGCATGCTGCCCCCCCCCCAATCCAGAAACAGCATCCCACCCCTGGCTGCAGTTAGTTTATTTGCAAAGAGGGAATATCTACTTTAATCTGTGCATGACTGGGAATAGAAAGCCCCAGGCTCTAGGTCTGGTCCCAGTCGGTTGAAGGGTGTTGCAGAGCAACATCCCTGCCCCACCACCACATCCTTGGGAGCCCCCCAGCTGCCTCCAGCTCAAGCCCAGGAATGCTGACCTCCACAAAGTTCCTAAACCAGGCACCTCAAGAAGCAGCCATGTAAGCATGCAACCATCAATACCGAAGTATAACTTTTTTTTCTTGAACCAGTCAGTAATAGGGTAAAGCCAGAAGTTTGAAAAAAGCAGCATTCCTCCCCCCAAGAGCCCGTATGAACCATTGCAGCCACCAGGAAGGAGCCGAGAGGTCCCCGCTGCACCCTCTGGAAGGAAAATATCTTTGGCCACCCCCTTTCTGATCAATTTTGGCCCCTGTGCCCAGCCAGGAAACCTATCTGGCCACAGCCATCCCTTGCCTCAGGCTCTGTTTGGGAAGGGAAGGCTCTGCTGGGGAGGGATGTGGCTGGGTGTCCCTACTATCAGTGACAGCCACTGCCTTGGTGGTGCTCACCCACCTCCTCATGCCCACGCAGTCCTGTGGATCAGGCTCCCCAGAAAAAAACAAATGTTTTTATGGGGGGGATCTCTGGCTCCGTGGGGCACCCCTCCTGGGAGATATGCTTCCATCTCATGTCAGAGATTTCAAGGCACGGAAGGCAAGCACCATCCCACAGTGGTGGAATAAAACCCTGCTGGGTGCTTTAAAATGAATTTAATTCCCTTCAGCCAGGAGCATCCCCATGCACCTGCAGTGCCTTGGCTCGGGGAGGAGGCTTTTGGGGTGCCCCAGTGTGAGCAAACCCACTGAAGCACTCTTCTTATCCACACCCACTGGAAACCAAGGGGTGGCTTCTCCCTGGGACATTTCTCTGGGTTTTGCCTAAAATACCTTAAAAACCCCCAAAACATCGACAGCTGGGTGAGGAGAGGAACCACGAAGAGAAGCGAGCGCAAGTGAAGAGCTCCCACGCGGAGAGCGCCACTTACCCCTGAGCGAACCCCCGGAAAATAAAAAGTTGCTTATTCCAGGATTTATTTTTTTTTCTTGTTTTGGGTTTTTCCCTCTCCAAAGCGTTGCTCAGCCCCGCTGCATGGCGTGCCACACGGCTCTGCCCAGCCTGCCTGCCTCCTCGTCGCCGTCGCCTTCCTCGGAGGGACGAGGACGCCGCGGGCACGCTGGTTCCCGGCGGGCGGCTGCCACGGGTCTGAGCGGGGCCGGGAGAGGCGGCTGGCGCGGGACAGCTGGGGGCCGGGCGCTGCAAATGGGATCCAGATGCTTCGTGCTGGCGGCGGGGCTGAGGTCAGAGCTGCTCATCACACGCGGTCCTTCCCCCCCCACATACCGCCCTCCCCTTCCCAGTGCTCCCCTGGGGACGCCTCCGCGCTCGGAGGCTTCCCCTTCCCAAATGTTTTTCCCTGTTATCCGTCTATGGAGGAGAAAAAAAAAAAAAGGGGGGGGAAAATAGAGAGAGAAAAAAAAAAAAAAAAAAAAAAAAAGGGAAAAAAAAAAGAGAAAAAAAAAAAAAAATAGAGAAAAAAAAAGGCAAAAAATATCTGGGTGGCAGGAGGTTATTCCAATAGCACGCCTTTCACTCGGGAGGGAAGGGCTGGACTTGGATGCTCGCAGCATCCAGGATGTGCCAAGGACCGTACCAAGTTACGCAGGGCTCCCTCAAAGCCCTTTGGGATGCCTGAGGCTGCAGAAAGCCCAGCCAAGTCCTCCCTGCAGCTACAAGAGGGTCTGTTAACTCAGTTTCCTATCAGATGCATCAGGAGAAGCGGTGGTGGGTTATGGCCTCCCCTCCCTGTCCCCCTCGAGGAATTAAAGTCAGACCCTTGACATAAACACTTCAAAACACACAAAGCCTAGAGAAAACTTCGTAGTGAAAGCCTGAAAGGTGTCAGAGCAAGTCAGATGCTGACGAGAGAGTGCCTGATCAGTGATTCATTTTTCACCTTCATCCAGTGCAAAAATACTTTGTACCCTTCCTTTAGCAGAGCAAACCAGGCAGGTCTGGGGTTTATTTTTCTACCCCTCTGCTTCTGCAGTGACAGAAGGACACTGGCCAAAATTAAACACTTCAGTCTGGACTGGGTTGCTTTTTGCAAGAATTTATGGTAAGGAAACCATCTCTTTTCTCTTGCCCCTGCTTGGGTCCATATAAGGCTGGAGCTGCGGTTGTGTCCTGGGCATCAAACAGTCAAGTTCCCTTCAGTTGCTCCAAATGGGGATTTATGATGTTTGCTCTAGATTTTGTGCAGTTTGAAAGGCTCACCACATTAAAATTAAATAGCTGGAATGCTTTGGGAAGGCGCTGAGCTCTCCAGCTGATGCAATAGCTCGCGCTAGCAACGGTGCAGGGACCGGTGGAACCTTGCAGGGGGCCAAGGCAAACACCCCTGCCCATGTGCCCTAAAGGAAGAGAGTCCCCTCCCCAGATTTTGAGTTATGGTTCTTGGTTGTTCCCTGGGGGAAAAGAGAGGCAGCACCCCAATAAATGTGCCTGGAAAAAAGGGAGCCATGGGGAAGGCAGTGATGGACAAGTGGCACTGGGCACTGTGGGTGGAGGACCAAGGGCATCCAATGGAGGGGCAATTTGTCCAAAGCAAAGCATTTTCTTCAAAAATTTGGTTGCTTCTTGCAATGGCAGAGAGGGATCTGGGGAGCCGGCTGAAGGGATGATGCTGGTGCAAAACAACAAAATAAAATTCAGAATACATCTAAAATTTTAGGTTTGAAATTGCAAACCCCAAACCTTTGCTCCTAACTCACCCACACATCTCGGCCTCACTCCACCCAGGCAATGCAGCCAGAGAAAATTGCATTCACCAAGCATGCTCCAGTGGCTCCAGTTTGCCACCACCAGTGAAAACCAGTATGGCACAGCTACACAAGCACCTGGGGTTTGTATTGCTGCTGCTTCAGCTGCGCCTTCAGAAAGCAGAATTTTCTGCCTGGCGATCAGGGGAGGCAGGAAAACGTTTTAAAGCTTTATTTTTAAGAATAAAAGTACAAGACACAGGAAAGCTCCAGCTACCCCAGAACAGTAGTGAAAAACAGCCAAGATATGGGACTGTAGATAAATAATGTGAAAATACTGGTAAAACACATACGGATCCCATTATGGGCCTATCACGGCGTATTGAGAACATATTTAACTTGTTAGTCTTTATTTCCTTCGTGATACAGAATTTGTCTTAATATGGTTCTAATACTGTGGCAGCTTTTACCAAGCGCCCCAGTAATTAAATGAGACTGGGAGAGGACTTAAATTCCCACATGATTGCCTTTATGACCCTAATAACCAAGCTAAAAGCTTTTCCTTCCCCAAAAGAGGCTTCATAGCTGGGGACCGCAGCCAGCTGAGATGCAGTGGGCATTTTGGGGTAGGGGAATTCAATTTCTTCACCCTTTTCCCCTTGGTCCCAGCCGTGGTCACTGCAGCATCCTGGGAGGGGGATGCCCCCAGGGACAGGCTTCTTTCCGTCCCCAGATGGTAACCCCCTCTGGAAAATGGTAAAAGGCTGAATCACAGTGCCGTGGTAATTTCTAGAGGGCTGTGACTAAGTTTAGCAAGATTTCCTCCCCAGCATGTTAATAACTGGACGTGATGAATGCGATGAGTCAAGAGGATTTTGAGGAATTCTCTTTCCATCCACAATAATAAAATAGAAGCCCTACGTGCTCCTTCCTCACCCTCATTAAAAGGCGACCACGGCATCTTCCTTGCAATGAGGGTCTCAGATCAGGGCCTTTAAAAAAAAAAACAGCAGAAGGGCAAAATTTAGCATGTCTTTTCTGGATGAGCACAAGGTTCTGCTGTGCCTTTTCTTCGTGCCATTTAAGAAATGTGCTCTGGATTTCCACGGTGTGCAGCGTTTTCTAGAACCCATGCAACCAGGAGGGCTGTGCCATCGCCTGCCACAGCACCAGCCCCATAGCAAGCATCCCTCTTCACGTCAGGCAGAGATCGGGGTAATCCCAAATTTACCAGGACACAGCGGGTGCTCTGGTGGTTGCAGCATCCCGGCTTGGCCCCATCCTTGAGCACCATCTGCTGGCTTCTCCTCCGGGGACTCCTTGGGCATCCTCCAGGCCCATGGCCACCTTCATCCCCTCAAATCAAACCCATCCCTGCGAGGCAGGGCTGTTTCGTGCCGGGGTACCCCCAGAACTCTTTCCCAGTCACCAATCCAAGCACGATTTCAAAGAGCAAGCTCTTTTTCCTTGCCCTGCTAAAACCAGGCACGGGCATCCCAACTGCAGCTTGCATTTTAATTTTGCTCACAATAGATTGTCTTAATTAGCTCCAAGGCATTTGTCATTGCTTTCTTCCAAATAGTCCCTCCACAACCACACCCCCAGTTAGGAAATGGCCCAGGAAATATTTTCTGAGGCCTTGCTTTTCTCTGCACTTTCTGTCTCTCTGTCTACCAAAGCATTTGTGCTTTGATACCACCCTTGGCTGGAGCAAGAGTGGCAGAAGCATCCCTAGAGCAGGCAAAGAGGGTGGGAGAAAGCAAGGGGGGTTATTTGGAGTGGGAATTAAAGCACAAAATGGGACACCCAGCTCTGTCATTCCCCACCAGCATCCAGGTTGATTGCAATCAGGGGCACACCTCTTAATTGGCGCCAGGGCTGTGGGGGGATATTAGTGTGTCCCCAGGGCTGCTTTGGGTGGTGCTGGGGGAGCTGCTGCCTCTTGGAGGGGCTGGGGGTGGTTCTGGTGTGTGATGTTGGGTAATGTATCTGTTTTGTCTCAGCTCCTTATCTGTAAGGCAGGGGGATTTGTCTCCCAAATTTATGTGGAAGGTAGGCATGCCTGCTGAAGACCTGTCTCATGGGGGCTGGAGTGTCTGGGGCTTGACTTCTGTAATTAGGAAAAGCCTTAAGGGTGGGAGCAAAAATTTCAGATTCTTCTATGTGACCAGAGGAGAAAGTCCTCCTAGAAGGAAAAATAGTGTAGGGCTGTTTGAAAAGTGATTTAGTGGCTTCCTCTTCACCATTTTCTTATGTAGTTTAAAGTCAAAGGTGAAATAAAAGTTTCACCTGGCAGGAACATGTAGGAGTTACTGAAATGCAATACACTATTTTGTTTTTTTTCTATTTCTCTTTTTTTTTTTTTTTTTTTTCCTCCTCTTCCTTGCAAACCAGAGCTCCTTAAAGCTTTTGGGTATGCTAGAAAATGTTTTGCCTCTGATAAGCCAGGCATTTTTAAACGGGTGCCTGTTTTGTTGGAACGCTTCCAGCTGAGGCCAATACTGCAAACTAAGCATACAGATGGGATAAGCCCTAAAGAAGCAATAAAAGCAAGCCCATGTGAGGGCTGTGTGTGCTGTATGAATGTATACATCCTTAATCCATGTTTGCATGGACACAGGAGAGGTCATAACTCAAGTGAAGAAACCTGGAGCCTGACCAGCTCAAGCTAAGCCTGCAGAAAGCCCTGCTGCTGGAAGGGCTCTGCAGTGCCTGCAATGGGAAGGAACAAACTGCTATGAAATAGGTAAATTACAGGAATAATTTCCCTTCTAACACAATGAGCAGCTTGAAGGTCAGTAAAATATAATGTGAACCACAGTGCTCAGCTTCTAGGAAAGAAACTAGATGAAGTATTTCTCCAAATAGCAGATGTAAGGCTGGAAATGGGTTTGTGATGCATCTTGGCCAAAGCAGACCTTGCCAGCCATGGCGATGGCTGCTCCTGTTTCCTTACATAGATGCTTCCAGGCAGAGTCTCTTGAGATGTAAAGAGGGAGAGGAGATCACTGAAAATGCAAAGCTTTGTGTAGGTACACTCGTCCTGGGAGAGCTCTTGTTGAGGTTCAGGAATAATGTCTGATGAGGTGTGACTTGAAAGATGCTGAGATTTCCCCCTGCAAATGGCTGAAGCTCCTTTGAAAGCTAAAAAAAAAAGCCACCATCTTTGTCTAAATCTGCCTAAAATTTTCACTTTTCTTTGACCAGATGTTGGTTCCCCAGCACCACCAGCTCACCTGTACAGGACCAAGTGCAAACCAGTAAGTGGGACTGGCTGCCATACCAAATAAAATCTCACACGGGGGGAGAAAACAGGGCTCTGATTTTTAAAGCAATGCACAAATAAGCTAGCTATAAGGTCCCACTTACAATCTGGATACAGTGGGGGGCAGGGAGAGCGAGGGGAAGCATTTGGAAACCATTTATCTGGAGAAAAGACTGCTCTTTTGCTGAGGTTTGGCAAGTAACACTTTTGCTGAGGAGGCCAGGCTGGTTTTGCATGGTCTTGCCATCTAACAGCTTGGTTTTGGGGAGCCACAAAAGTCTGGGAGGTCAGTAGGATCCTTGCTGCATTTGGAAACATCTCCTGGATGCTCACAGCATCTGCAGTGGTGCTGCAGGTGTCCCCATCCCCAAACGTGGGTCTCCCTTTGGGTGCTCCCAAAGGACAGGGGCTGGGGACATCCCTGGGCGTGAGCTCAACCTGTCCCCATGCAGGAAGAGGTGGGGACAGCTTTGCCTGGTTACTGTTGCTGTTTACCACCCTCCCCGACCGCTCATGGAAAAAAAAAAAATGGAAAAAAATCCACATAAAACGTGGAGCCAGCAGCCCTGCCAGCCTGACTAATGCGTCCTCTCTCAAATGTTTCATTCATTCATCCTGCAGCCGGACGAGGGGAAATGGCACCGCTCACCCCCGGCAGAACGACGCCAGTCTTGTCCCCAGAAACGCCCAGCAGCCGGTCACCTGCAGGCTGGGACGGGGCTGGTCTCTATGGGACCTACACGGGAAGAGGCAGGGGGTGCCAGAGCAGCCTGGCGGGGTTACGTGGC
Organism: Oxyura jamaicensis; assembly: GCF_011077185.1. NCBI lineage: Eukaryota > Metazoa > Chordata > Aves > Anseriformes > Anatidae > Oxyura > Oxyura jamaicensis. The sequence goes on from NC_048899.1 coordinate 19,213,623, forward strand.
CCATAAATGACTTGGCCAGGCACCCTGTCCCCTTGCCTTGGGGACAGCCTGTTCCCTGCTCACCACTCCTAGGGAGGAGGCACGTGGAGAGAGTGAGTGTGCCGTGGGTGATGCTCGGTGGCTCCCAAAAAAGCTGCTACCAGGCATGTTGTAGGCACCCCCTGCTCCGCCCCTTCTGGAAAATGCTGGGTGGGCAGAGGCTTGCTGGGCACAAAGACATGAATTCAGAGCATTTCTGGGGGTGTGAAGGTGCAAAAAAGGAATTTGAAAAGACACCCTGCCTCTCTGGGGCTGCTGCTTTTCTGCTCAGCCGTAAACAAGAGGTTTCCCTGCTGTACGGCAGCCTCTTGCTGGGGGGCTGAGAAGTGACTGGTGGTCCCCCAGAGCCCCTTGGAGGCTCAAAGAAAACCTCCCCCAGCCCAGGGAGCCCCTCCAGCTCCGGCATTCGGGAACAAAACCCCTGCCCCAAGCTGGGGGTAAAGGCAGATGCAACTCCACAGCTTGAAAATGCAGGCATTAAAAACCTGGAAAGGGCGAATTTTTGCCCAAAGCAGCTCTGGGAAAAGAGCAGGGTTTCTGAACCCCTTGAGGAGCTCCCCTGCTGTGGGGTGGGAGGATTTTGTCCCCTCACCTGGCCTGAAACGTGGTGATAGTGAGGTGAGAAAGCTGGGGATAAGCAGGTGGGGTGCAGACGTAGTTCCTAGTCTTTGGGATGGATCCCGAAGCTAGGACCTCTTTGCTTTACCCTGGGTGTCTTTTCCTGCCTTATCTAATGCTCAGGGGTCCTGTGGCTGGAGAGGAGATGGATGCCAAGAGGACAACGTGCTCCATCCACCACCACCAGCATCTGCAGGAGCTTGGCTGATGTTGTGGTGAGCTTTAATTCATTTCCACTCCCAAATCACAGTCTGGGGGTCATTTGGTGGCTGATCCCCACCCTTGTCCACTCTCTCAGGCCTGGCTGCAGGAGGGCAGAAGGGGCTGTGGGGTCCTTTTCCCCCCACACCTGGCCTGGGGCATCACAACCAGGTCCAAGCCAGGCACACGTGGACGTGGTGCTTAGTGGTGGTTTGGTGGTGAACTTGGTGGCATCAGCTGAGCACGGACTTGAGGGTCCTAAGGGTCTTTCCCAACCAAAGAGATCCTGTGATAAGGGTCTGGGGAGGGGTTATTTTAAGGAGGATGCTGCAGGGGGTGTAGGTGTGCAGGGAACAACAGCCAGATCCTCTGCTGCCTAACAGCAGGAGATATTTTTACATCATATGACCTAAAATGCTCCTCAGAAATGCCAGTTTGGCCTGTGTTCAGCTCGGATGAACACCAAAAAGAGAGAGGAGGAGACCTGATTTTTTTTTATCCCCCGTAAGAGGCCAGCCCTGGCCAGGTTTCACTGCAGTCATGGGACAGCAGCTGGGATTTTCCTTCTCCATCAAGAGAAGGAACAGGGAGGAGGAAAGGAAATGGTAAGCACTCCCCCGGGGGCTGGGAGAGCTTTCCAAAGGCAACAGGACAAACAAACGGGGACTCTTAGCAATGGGGCTGGGTTCTTTCCCCACGGTTTGGGCTTTTGCAGGGTGGGAAGAGCACCTCTGTGTCAGCAGGACCTGGCGAGAGAGCCGAGAAAAACTTGTTTACGAGAGAGAAATATGGTGTGTCTTCAGCCAAAATTCCTCCTGGGTGCTGAGATGATGCAGAGACAGCTTACAGGTACAGATCCTGGTGGGTCTGGTGGCCTCCCACCCACCCCATCCTTAACCCTACACCAGGATCGCCTCCTGGAGAGACCCCAGCTTTTGCAAAGCAGCAGCCCTTTTATATTAAAAAAAAAAAAAAAAAAAAAATCTAAAGAAAACAAGGTAACTCGTGATCGCTGCCTGTATTTTCTGCTGGGCTCCGCACGGTGGCACAAGGAAACTTCTCTCCGGAGGAACATCCCCGAGCTCTTTCTTTGCTCTAGCAGTATTTGGCCAGGAGAGGAGCAGCAGAAGGCTTCTGCCGGTGCTGGCTGCCTGTAGGCCAGGCAGCGATGGGGGACAACCCCCTGCCTCTCGGGGGGCTTTTAGGATGCTGGGTGCCTCTGGGCATCTTGCAGCTCCCTTTGGAGAGCCCCAGGCTGTAACTTGGAGGCATGCTGCTGGCACCGTTCCCTTGCCAGCCTGCTCTCCTCCTCGCTGTTATTCCCGTGGTGAAGAGGGGATGGCTGCTCGGATGGGGGGGAATAATCATCTGACCGGCCCCAAACCACACAAACAGCAGCCCTGTGGTTCTGGCTTCCCCTCTGGCTTGCCTCGACAGCTGGAGGAGGAGAAAAGCAGCTGATGTGCTGGAGCCAGCCGGCTGTGTAACCAGAGGCTGCTGATAAGCAGGTGACTTATCAGCCCATCTCCACTAGCAGCATCCCACCAGGGTGTCACGGGGGGATTTTGCTTCAAAAACCAGCCCGGGGAGAGGCTGATTTTTGGGCAGGGCACCTCCATCACCTTCTGCACCATCTGCGTTAGGGTCAGCACTGCTTGTCCCTCCTGTGCCCCAGCTGGAGGCTGCCAGCAGGGTGAAGGGAGCCAGCAGCATGTGGAAAAGAGGGCAGAGAGGGCCAAATGGAAACTCATTAGAGAGCGGATCGACCGGCAGCCATCCCTCAGTGGGGCTGGCGAGGCTCCCCTTGGGCGCCCTTGCTGTGAGCGGTTGTGCAGCAATGAGCTTTGTGGCTCCGTCCCCTCCTTCTCCTCCTCTCTACCCCTGGGATCACGTCTGACAGGGACAGCAGTAGCCTGAGGGCTGGGAGCCAGCACCAGGTGATGCCACCCGGCTCGGGAGCAGGTTTGGGATGGATGGAGATGGAGCTGCGGGCATGGGAATAGCCAAAGGCGCTGCCTGTCCCCTTGATCCCAGCCCAGCTCCTGGGCTCTGCATCTTCATTTCCACACCAACCTCTGCCCAATCGCATGCCTGCCCCAACTGTCTCCTGCCAGCCCAAAATCTAGCCAAAATCTTTGTGCCCTTGCTCGGGGTTAAGGGCAGAGAGCAGGATGCACCTCGGCAGGTCTGGGAGTGCCACGGCGCTGTCCCACATCGGAGCGGGCCACAGGGAGGGAACAGAAAATAAAAGAAAAAAAAAAAAAAAAAAACTATTTATTTTCAGCCAGTGTTCAAATAGATTGAGTAATGCTCTGAGAACACCCTGTGGTGTGAGCACATACCTGTGGCTGGCAGAGCTGGGCTTGGCCAGCACAGAGCACCCCGTGAAGCCTTTGGGGTCCCCAAGGAACCCAAAAATCCTCATGGGAGAGCGTCATCTCAGAAAGCTTAGAGAATACAGGGTTATTCCAGCACAGCCGAGCTGCCCTGCTCCCTCGCAGGTTTTCCCACCTGCATTTGGCTTGCTGGGTAGGTCAGCACTGCATTTATCAGCACCGGGATGTGGCCGGAGGGCTGCACAAAACCTTATCTCACCCCCTATTTCCGCGTGAGGGCGGGTGCCAGGCTGTCCCTCTGGAACAATGAGGGCTTGTTTTTCCCCACGGGAAAGAGCTGTGAAAGGCCACGCTGGGGCCCTGAGGTGCTTTCACTTCTCCTGCTTGCTCCTACTGAGCCGTGCTGCAGGTAGGGATCCCGAGGCCGGGTTATAAACCCCGCTGTGGGTTTCCAGCACTGCTGTGGCCCTATTAAATGCTCTGGTAGCCAAGCGTGCTTGTTTATGGGACTTTCCTGGGTATTTTGCCAGCTTACGGGACAGAAGTTGGGGTGACCTCCCAAAGGGTGCCCTCTCCAGGATCCTACATGCTGAATTTGGCAGTAGGGCTTTGCTTCTGGTGATCAGCCCCGTCGCCTTGCTCCTGGTAAGTGTAATCTTTATTTTTCGTGGTTATTTCCCAAGGCTTGAGCGTAAAGCTGTGTTACTGCCCAGCATTACATTAAAATCCATCACAGCCCAGAGAATGGTACGCAAAGGCCTGAGGAAGTGGGGTATCATCCCCTCCATCTCTGTTTCGGTGGCACGATCGGATGCCAGACTCCACGTTATCTCTGCCCCGCCATCCCCAGCCTGCCTGAGATGCACTGTGTCTGGGGTTTCAGCTCAGAGAATCTGGGCAAAATCTGATTTTGGCATTAGATAGCTCTTTTCACGGACTTGCATTTGCTTAGTGGTGGTTTCTGATGCGTAAATAGTGAAAGCAAAATACTGGGTTTATTGTTTTTTGTAGTTTGGTGCCTTGAAAGCAGGATCCCAGTGAGCTCCAGGCCAACAGCTTTTGTGCAGCTGAAATCCCATATTTGAGGTAAGGGTTCTGGATATAAACACATCAAATTCAGCATGGGGATGTCACTTTTTTTTTTTTTTTTCGTGGATCTCAGCCAACCTCTGGGGACTCGCCTCTGGTTTTCTTCAGAAAAACCGAGTCCTCTGCTATCAGCCCTTCCCTTACGTCGTCTCCCCAGCAGCATCTCTCAGTGGGCAGGCAGCAGCAGAGACGTGTGGGGTCTGCTTCTCTGCCTTTTAACGGGGTAAGGAGACCCTCTGGACTCCAGCAGGGCAGGAACAAGCTCGGTGACAGCAGCCTGTGTCTTCAGACAGCCCGAAGCAAGCTCTCCAGACGTGCCCAAACTCCTGCATTACAAACTCCTGCATTTCCCAGGCTGCTAGCTCTGCAGAGCCCTTTCCCTGAGCGCAGTTTGTTTGTGCCCCTGCTAATTGTTGGAACAGGAACATCCAGTTAGCGTCCCCACCTGATAAATTGGATCTTCTTTGCATCTCTGTAGGTGCTCAGGGCCCCAGCTGTTCCCAAAGCAACTGGCAGAGCCTGTGGCCACCTCCGCAGAGTTGCGGAGCAAGCAGGCTCCTCCACCCTAAATTTTGTGACCCAATCAAGTTCCCGTGGCCCATTCCCCAACTATTTCACACCTAAGATGTGTGATCAGCATTAAAATTGTCAATGAACTCACCCAGAGCCAGGCTCTGACACCTCGTTGCCCAGACATGAGCAGGATTTGTGCACGCCTGGTTCAGCCTGCTGAGCCCAAAGCTTGGTTTTCTCCTGCTGTAGCGGGACATGAGCCATTAAAACACCCATGTCTGAAGTGGCCTTGAGCTCACATTGGTTGGAAAGGGGTTAGGACTGGGTGCAGGACTGGCAGGGGAACGTGGGCAATGCAGCGAACTTGGATCGTGTTTTGGGGCTTAGTCCTCTCTGTAGGCAACGCAGCACTTCTCAGGTCGGGTAGACAGCAGGCTTGTAGTATAATTCGTCAAAAATCTGGTTAGATAAGAGAAGGGAGAGGTCATGCATCCGACTGCTCCATCACCCAGTTTTGTAATGCTCACATGATTAGGGAAAAACACCCGAAATCCAGCTTCTACCCTGTAAATGACACTCCACAAACATCTTTTTCTGATCCCGTGACTGTTGTTTTCTAATTGATAATTAACGTTGAAAGGCCACTTTCTTTAAGCGAGGCTGTCAGGGTCGTTCTGGCGGCATCCAAACAAGCTGTGGTCATACAGTAAAGTAATTAAACAGTCGTATTAATAGAGAAAAAAATAAAATAACAACACAACGATCCCCCATGGGCCATGTACAGAAATAGCAGAGGCATTGTACGCCCCTTCCCTGTCCTTGTTTTGCTCTGGCGTGCTGGGGTTGGAAGATAAGAGGTCTTTGTAGAAGAGCCTCTGCAAGTTCCCTCTGTGGCACTTGGGGCAGAAATTTGGAAAATCAAACTTAATTATTCTTTTAAAAATTGCCTGTTCTGTCCCTTGGTTTGGCCACATGGTGCCTGGAATTACCAGGTGAAAAACAAGGATCAGGAGTGAGAGCATTGGCTGTGGAGATAAGTGAGCGGTATCTCATTCAGTGAGCTTGTCAAAATCTGCTCACGGAGGATGGGTTGGCTTCCAGTTATCAGAAAATACACCGGAGAAGGCCTAGGCCACTTGTGCTCTGTATCAGTTTACTGTTGATTTTATAAATGACTGCCAAGAAATGCAAAGATAACAGCTCACATTAATACCGTGCTTAAAAGAGCAGCCCTGAAGGAACGCTTCTCTTACAGATCCTACCCCGAAAATCCCATCCCTTTATTATCTGACAAGACCAAAAATCACAGACTGAGCCCAACTTTTACCAATACCTTAATTATTAGGAGGGGCTTAGCTTGTAACACTTCCTTCTCCATTTTGCCACCCTGGTCCCCAACACATTACAACCCAAGGGCTTTAACACAAAAAAAAAAAAAACTCCTCCTGCCTTGCATCCCCACTCCTAACTCCCACCTCGTGCATGCGTGGTCACTACAAGCACTGGTGAACTTCACGTCATGCTGTCTGGCCCCATGACACATGATAGCATCTCTCTGTGTGGTTCCGTTGTTTGGATAGATTTTTTTTTTTTTACATCAGTTCACAAGATTCGGGAGCCTGTGTGAATAATCGTTGGAGGAAGCGATGACAGGGGAACCAGCTGCGGTCAGGCAGATTTAATTTTCTTTCCCATGCAGAAGCTGTGATCGCAGAAAGCCTGTTGCTGCATCTCCACAAAACTCAGCAAACTGCCTTGAAAGAGGTAAAAAAAAATCCACCTTTTTTTGGCTGGTACATAGAGCTGGGGTGGGGGGAGAGTTTTGCCAAAATAAAGTGGTTCCCAAGATTTATGCCAATCTACGGACCTGCCTCCAAGAAGCTGCCCACATGATGTTTTTCTGGCTAAACCAACACTTTTCGGGGGTGTGGGTGCTTAGGTGTTCTTGTATTTTTTTAATTTTTGTTTTGTTTTATTTTTACATTTTCATTGCGTAGCAGGCCACATGTCGGTGCATCCTTGTCTGTGCATCCTTCTCGTTGCATCCCAACGGGTGCAAACCCAAATCTGAGATCCTGGCCGTGCTTGCACTGCAAGGCCCTGGAACAGGGTCTCGTTGTGATGTTAATTGGCGTCTATTGACCCGCTTTGCTGTTTGGATTCAGTGGGGCTTTCAAATACGCTTACATAAGGGCAGCTTGGCTCGCCTCTGCCCCTGCCAAAAAAATAATTGCTTTTGTGGGAGCGCGTCTCCCCTGGACATCAGCGCGTGGCTTCCAGCGAGGCTCCTGTGTTCCTCCTCTGCAGCTCAGCGTCTCTAACAACTGCTTTTTCTGCACCAAATTCCTCCAGGTACGGACTCAAAAATCCTCTTCTGGCTCTGTTCGTAGAGTTTGGCCTAATCTTTGTTTTGGGGTAGAAAATTCCCTGCAAAAATCCTTCCCTGCTCTCACCCAGCTTAAAGTTTCTCCTCTTTGCTCCTGCTGGCTTGCTTTTTGATAAGATACCTGTCAAGGGAAAAGAAGTGTGCCTAGCATTGATCTGATGGAGATAAGGGTTTCTTTTAATGTACATGATCGTTGTGCTGAAACACAATGTTTTACCCAGAGAGGGAACAGCAAGTATGGTAACGAGATCAGCTTTGGTAATTGGATTATTGCAATTTAAATATATTCCTCCTCATATATGAAGTACTTAGGGTTTTTTTTGTTGTTGTTGTTGTTTTTTTAATCCTGTCAAACCATCTTTTGTTGATAACTGTAAATGAGGGGAGCACCGTGCCCTAATTAAGCTGTTTGTTACCAGTGAAGCTCAGCTTCTCCTGGTCACTGGGAGAGCAGCTGATGAGCACAGGAGGCCTTTTTCTGGCATGGTCATACTGGTGACAGCACCCCAGCTTTTTGATCCCCACACAAGGCTGTAGGTGCAGGATGATGGATTTAGGGGTCGAAACACAGCAAGGAGAAGAGGCTTGGGGGCGCAGAGGCGGTGCTGGGGCAGGCTGGTGGGACCCGGCGTGCTGGAGCCGGTTGCTCTGGGCGAGCTGGCACACCAGGGGATGCTCAGCCCTGTGCCAAGCCCTGCGGCTTTCCTGCCTTTTTTCCCCCCGGGGAGGCGTTTTAAGCTCCGTGACGTGGCCACTTTTGTTGCTCAGACTCACCAGCGCGAGATGGGGAGGAAGCTGGATCTCTCCAAGCTGACCGATGAGGAGGCCAGGCATGTCTGGGAGGTGGTTCAGAGGGACTTCGACCTGCGGAAGAAAGAGGAGGAACGGCTGGAGTGAGTACCCACACCGCGGGGTTTGGCAGATGTCACAGTATTTAGCGTGGGAGATCGGCACTCAGCAATTTAGTGGGTCCTGGGAGCCCACGGGGTCCTATAGGATCTCTGAGAAATAACTGAACCTATCATCAGTAGGCTTAAATATGTTGTGTGTGCCACTCTGGGAAAGTTTTAGGGAGCCGCAGGTTGGGAAAAGAATTGAAAGTCACCAAAACAGCAAATGGATGTATGTTCATACCCTCACAAACAGGGCGTTTGATAGAGCTGATTCCTCCACTGGCTTACAAGGGAAGGGCGAGGGGCTGAGAGTCATCCTTTGCTAGGGATTTCCCCTAGGATGCTCACTCTGGAAGGAATCAGCATCAATTTCAGCGGCAGAAGAAGCAAGTAGGTTTGAAAAAATTCCCCTTTTCATGAGATGCAGGAGGGCATAGGAGCCTCGCTGGCTTGCTGGTGCAATTAACTGGGAGATTTGATGACAGCTGGTGGGAAAACTGGTTCATCTGCCGGGGGGGGGGGGGGTGCAGAACACGGCATGGCAGCGGGTGTCCTCGGCTCCTGCAGCTCTGCCCCTCTGCGGAGATGGATGAGGAAGGGAACATGCCTGTATAAAACAAAATGTAGGGGAAAAAGGGTTAAAAGTGCCTGGTTTCCTGGAGCTGTGTGTCTAGAAGGTGGTTTGTAGGGCTGGCACAGTCTGCAGCATTGTGGGTTTTCTGTTTGGGGCTTTGTTTTTGGTATCCTCATAGAAATTTACTGCTTAACATTAGCACCGTGTTGCTAGCAACACTGCTAGGAGGGAGAGCATCTGAATATCAAAAAGTAGACACCCAATTGGGTCTTTATACCAGTTTTACGTGTTCCAGAGCCTCGGTTAGTGTAAGCTGGAGCCGCCCCAGCATTACAGTGAATAGTGTGCTGGCAGCAAGCTGGTTTTAAAAATCTCCATGGGGAAAAATAAAAAAAGAGCTGATCCCTAATCTCAGTGCAAGGATCTGGGTGGCAGGAGGGGTACGAGTGGCACCTGGCAACGACCTGGCAGAGCTTTTGTCTTATGTTTTGCTTTCATTTACCTATGGCAAAGCCCTGGAGGAAAGTTTAGAGATGGTGGAGCCACCCAGGTACAGCAGAAACCCCATGAAGCCTGCTGCTTGCTCGAGGTGTGTGGCCCAGGCTGATTTCTGCTCTGGAAAAGGCAGCTTCCAACCCTGCCTAGGTGGAAAACAAGCCTTGTAGGACCTTCCCTACAAGTCAAACAGCGTCTCGCAACCATAGCCCCAAAGGCAAACATATTTGGGCTGGTGCAGAAAACAAACAGAGAGCCTTCAGGCAGAGCCTTCAGCCCCTGCTCTGGGCAGGTGGGTGGAAATGTGTGTTTTGTCTGGCCCTGGCTTTTGCTGAGGGTCCTTCCTGCATGGGGACCTGCCCTGATAGCCAGGTCTGGTGGCAGAGACAACATGCTCCCAAAAGTGCTCACATTAGCTGGGCTTTCACGGGAGCATCACGAGCAACTCTGCCCGCTGTGGCCAGAACCTTGCTGCACAGGAACCCTGTATTTGATATAAATCTGTGCTGAATTTAGCACCAAGGGACTGGATCAACACCTCTCTTAATTCTTCTTAATCTAAGATTGTAACCTCCTCTGAATCCAGAGCCTGGCTGCTTTGCTCAGCTCAGCTTATTTAACCCCTGATTTGTCATTAATTAGATTTGCCCTACAGCTGTTTTCCACAAGCTTTGGGTCTCGGGGTGCTCCCTGGAAAATCATTCCCTGAAATGATCAAGGGTTATGGAGTTTTCCACGTGAGAGTTGGCAGAGCTCAATGAGATTACATTATATTACTGCCCACCACCTAACGCCTGTCCCTCTGCTTTGGGGTCTTTCTGCAGGGAGCTGAAGTGCAAGATCGACCAGGAAAGCAGCAAGAGGGCGTTCCTGACAAATCAGTCCCACCTCAACGAAACCCACTGCGTCCACTGCCTGCAGCCCTTCAAGTTCCTGCTGAACAGCAAGCGGCAGTGCCTGGACTGCCACTTCTACACCTGCAAGAGCTGCAGCCGCTACAACAAGAAGGAGCAGGGCTGGGTCTGCGACCCCTGTCGCCTCTCCAGGTACGGGGAAAAAACCTGTCTGGGGTCACTGGGGTGACGAGGGAGTTGGGGTGCTGCAGTGCTCCCAGCCACGTGGCAATAGGAGCCTGGCTCACCCTCTGTCCTCTCTTGGAGCAGGATTGTGAAGATTGGGTCCCTGGAGTGGTACTACGAGCACGTGCGGTCCCGCTTCAAGAGGTTTGGAAGCGCCAAGGTGCTGCAGTCCCTCTACGGCAGGCTGCAGCCAGGGCAGCGGGACAGCTCGGCATTTCTAGGTGAGGGCGAGCACTAGGGTGATACCACCGAAACCTAAGGGTAGGAAGCCTGAGTTCTGTCTCCAGCAGAGATTAATTCTCTCACCTTGCCTTGCATTCCTTGGGCGAGGAATTTGCTTATCAGATGTGCTGGCTGCCCGCAAACAGCCCCCGGACTCGCTCCGTGGGAGATGTGATGGATTTTTAGCTCTGTGTCGGCGGCGAGGTGAAGCCACGTCTGTCTGGCGTGCACGGCCAGCAGGCACAGAACCCGCCACGGCCACACCAGGCCCTCGGGATTTTTAGGCAAAACGCCTTCCTGCCGGGAGTCTGCTGAGGGCGAGGAGCAAAATGTGTCCTCGCAGGAGAGGGGAAGTGACGGCTGTGGGTATACAGCAGCATGCGTGTCAGCAGGTGGCAGTGATTTTCAGGCTTTTAACCTGTCTCTGGCATCCTGTGCTCCGGCTGTGACTTCTGCCTGCCTGGCAAAAGCAGCCCAAGCAACCTCCAGGTCCGAAAAGGAGAGGGTGGATAGAGCCAGCACTCATTTTTCTCAGTGACCTAATGATTTTTACAGGCAGTCTGGTGGAGCTCTGGCACAGACAAAGCTGTATCAGAATTAGCAAACTGCCTGTCACAATTTCTGTGCTCTTCTGAGCTCCGTGGACCTTCAGGATTTCTGAGATTAGCCTGACAGTGTATAAATACATAGTGAAAGCCGCTGTTAATATGCTGTTATTTACTGGATAACTGCTAGCTGCCATACAAACAGCTGCTGCACTGCTTTGTCCATTTCCTTGAAAAGCCAATGTGGATTTTATTCCCACCATAAGAAGCACTGGAAAAGTTTGCATCAATATCCATCAATATGAGTTGATTCAGGCAGTCCAATCATTTTTCTGTCCAAACCGCTCATGGCAAAGATATCACAAAGTATGGAGGATAGAGGCAGCAAAAATGAAATTAAAGGGCTGAGAAACAATTCACACAGTGTGAGAATTCATCAGACCACAAAGCAAGGACAATCCTAGGGAAAACCAACCCCTGTTTGAGGATAGCAATGCTTTAAACTTCTTTAAATTGAGATTCTGCCTTCTTTTTTACAAAGGCAGATGATATTTTTTGTCTTTGCTTCGTTAACAAGGCTTGACCCTTGAGGAAGCAAGAACATCCTCGTGGGATGCTGCTTGCAGAAGTACAGCACGATGCAAGGAGGATGCGTTTGCTGTGGCTTCCCCTCCTGCTGCATTCCCAGCCTATGATGTGTTTCTTTAGGACTGGGGAAGTGGTGGCAATGAGCGTTTTGATTTTTTTTTTTTTTTTTTTTACAAGTTCTGTCTCCAACTACGTGTTTGGTTCCCTCTGAAGTCTTTTCATGACTGTGCCTTGTGATGGTTAATACTGAGAACTATGGTGAACTGCAGCGCTGAGTCTTGTTCTGTGCAAGCGACCTGGAGAAAATGTATTTATTTTTCCTCAATTTTTCTTCTTATTTAGGTCTTCACGACAGAGTTTACAGTCTGCCAGACATAAACAGTAAGTTGAAAAGAGAATTGCAGCATGCAGCTTGCAGTTCAGGAGAGGCTGCTGCTGTCTCCTCCTTTTCCCAGCCTCTGGTTGCGTGCTGCAGAGCTGCTGGGAGTGCCTGGGACAAGGAGGACGTTTCACCGCTGCTCGGTTCCTGCCCTGCAGTGCACCCGGGGCTCCCAAGGGTGGGTTCTGACACAACAGGGATTTTCGGTCACAGACAGATTTGAAGCTTGCCAGTGCTCATCGCGATCTCAGTGCATCTATGTCATATGCTTAAAGCTGGCTGTATTTGTGGTGAACGCACTGAATTTGTGGGTTTAGGTTGTGTTCATTAGGAGGAAAGGGTTGGTCAACTTTGCCCTTTGATAGGATGAAAGAAATTCCAAACCCTTCCCATCCTGTGTCCCCTCCCCTTTTACTTGTGCAACATCTGTGCTCTGGCATAGCATGCCAAAACCAAATTAACAGAGGGAGGTGTTTAGGCGTGGACTGCTTCATCCCAGAGGAGAAGCAAGGTGCGATGTGGTGGGGACTCACCTGCCCCAGGTGTAGGGTGCCGAGCTGCCCCTGCACAGCGTGCCATTGTCCTCCCTACAGGTGAATGCCAGCTCCGTGCTGGCGGTAGCATCGGGGATGACAGCGATGATGAAGATGATGCCCTTCGTGGGGCCGAAGCAGAGTGTTACAGCAGGGTAAGCCTTTCCTTCCGCCGCCCCTTCTGCCTCACTCTGTGCCCTTGACTGCTGCTGGCCTGCCGGGGGCGGTGGTGGCTTCCTGTTCCTGCTAGGAAGTGTATCTGTCCTTGCAGTAATCATGAAATCTTTCCTTGAAATGCTGTTAATGTTACATACCTCCTGTAACATACACACCGTTCCAGCCTACGGTTATGTGCTGCACTTCACACCCTCAGTACTTCACTTTTTATTCATCCTTCTGAAGTCTTAGGGGCTTGTCCAAGGTGCTCCTGCCCCAAGGCAGCCAAAGACCTCTCAGACATGGGGAGATCTCACCCACAACATCCTTGGCTGAAGGCAGGGAGATGCTGCAGGACCCGAGAGCAGCTCCTGGACCTCTTTGAGGGGTCAAATTGCTCAGCTTGCAATTGATTGCCCACTGAGCATTTATAAGCCAGGAGAGAATCTCTCTCTGCCTGTTGAGGGCCACAGTCCTGATCCAGAGCTGCGGAAATCAGGAGCCTGCTTTTCCTTGACTCCAGTATAAGCATGTGCTGTCCTGTACACCCGTCTCCTTGCAAACAGGATAATCCCGAGACCCAAATGTTCTCCAGAGAAAGCATGAGCATCACCTTGGCCTGTGCACAGATTCAGGCAGACTGAGGAGATGAGGGCCCCTTTTCTTCAGGACCAGCTGTGGTTCATGCTGAGTTCTCCTTTCTTGCACTTTCCATGCTAAGATGCGCAAGACAAAGCGCCTGCTGTCTGTCCATCCCTTTGATTTTGAACTGGACTCGGAGTACTCTTCCCAGTCTCGCCGCCAGTCTGCGCAGCTTTCTCCAGCACCAGTCAGCCCAGATGGCTTCCAGGTACTGGGGGGGTGGTGGGGTTGCTCTTCTGCCTCTCCTCCTCCTCCTCCCCACCTCTGCCACCTCCTCGGCCAGCTTTGCAGCTGCGTGGTGGTTCTGAGAGGCAGTGGTACTGATTCTCCCCAGAGCCCCACTGTCTCCTCTCCCATCTCAAGTCCTTTGCCAACTTAGGACATCTGAGTGGAGTGAGGACGGTCAGTCAGATGAGATACCAAGAGACTTTCTGCATCTCCCCCTTCAGATCCCTTGGCTGATCTCTGCATGCAGCTGTTTCCTTGTGTTGCTCTAGGGCTATGGGACACTAATTTCCAGCTAGCTTTTGGAAACAGAATATTCACTAGTTAAGGAACGGGGGGGGGGGGAAAGCCTGCTCTCCCATCATACTGTCTAGTCTGGGGCTGCTTTTCCCATGTGGTGGCATTGGGGACGTAGCGTTTGAGTGTCAGCCTCTCAAGAGGGGCATGGAAAGGAGCCAGTGCACCCCTGAGGCAGCCGTGTTATCAGGGACCAACGCCTGCTGTGCTAGCACCCAGGTGCCTGACCCTGGGCTGTGATAGTTTAAACTCTGCTCCTAGCTAGAACTAGGATGTTCTCAGACACGTAACAAAGGCTTTAAAACGAACAGACAAACAAAAAGCCAATCCACACAATTCCACATAAATTGATAGGAGTTTGGGGCAAGGTAGATTCATTCTTCCGTTATCTAAGCCTGCCCTTGTGCTGCAGGATTTAACATCTAGGGAGGGCTGACCTCTGCCAAGATGATCTGAATACAATTTATCATTTGCAGCCTATTTGTGGAGCAGAAGCTCGTTATTATTTTAGTAACCAAAGGTCACGGTGTTTTAAAAAAGTGGATCTTGGGGACCAAGGTTTTTCCTGCCTCGCCGCAGGGACTCTACACCTCTTTCTCATAAAAAAATTAACAGTGCCCCCTGGCAGTGATCCTAAGTATTGCTCAGTGTTGAGCAGCAGGGTTAAGAGGCCTTTAAGCTGGGTTGTTAAAAACTGGCATTATAAAAGGTCAGTCCACGCATGTTTTGGAGGACAAAGCCAGGAACTGCTAGGGATGGGAGAGGAGCCCCCACTGGCAGTAGCCCAGCAGCAATCCTTGCCTCTCAGTCCTTCCCAGGTTTCCCCAGCTCGGCTGAAGATGCCCCCCAGGAGCACAGGATGGAGGAAGCAGGTCTGGCAGCAGTCTTCCACCACATCTTGCAAGAACAGGAACAGCACCCAAGCCCTCCAGAGCAGCTCTTCAGCACAGAGGTTCATCTCACTATCAATTCACGGAGAAGGAGCCTGGAAAGAAATACAAAACCCGGTAGGTGTGTGGGGCTAGACCCCTCCTCTCTCCTTCTGGAGAAAGGTGGCTGCAAGAGCAGTTGGACCAAAATGCAAATGGCTTTTTGAACAACCTCAAAGTGACTAAAAGGCTTGAGTGTCAAGACAAAATGCCCATCTGCAAAAGTGTTTTTTTTTTTCTTTTTATCACAAAAGAATCATCTGAAGTTATTTGGCTGTAATGGGCTGGTCTTGTCCCCAACAAAATCCTGGTCGCTGGCTGCATGGGCAGGCTGTGGGGTCTGTGGTTTATAAATACCTTAGCAACTGAGGGCACAGAATTTGCTTTTTATTACCACTGTCTCCTGCTGTGACAGCAGAGCCAGGAGGACTGAATGCCATCGTTCACATAGGCAGCTGTGAAAAGTATCATTCTGGGTCTCAAACTGCCTTCCTGTATTTTCCAGTGTTTGACTTCCAGAGCACTGGGAAACACTGGATAAACCTTAATCTGTAGCATTTAAATTCCCACTCTGAGCCCCTCTGGGCTGTTAAATCAGCAGGGCCCTCAGGCTTGTTAATTCCTTTTCCTGCAATTGTTCTTGTCTAATTTGAAAACCTCCTTTAAAAGGTTTTGGGTCTGCTCTTTTAAATGCTCCCTCCTAGGCTGGTAGTCCTGAGATAAATACCTACCAGCACTTGAATTCAGGAAGGGCAGTATCCAAACCTGGACTGCCACAAGATCAAAAAGTCACTGTCAGTTTTTGGTGAGGGGCTCAGCTGTTTGGGGTGTGAGAGGGTGAGGATGATGCTCCTTGTTCCCAGCTCCATCTCAGTGGCTCTGTTTGCAATACCAATGAAGGACAGAAAGTGTAACCTGGAGAAGAGACTGGTTATTTGTTTGTATTAGGGATGGGACTGATGTTCAGGAGTTCGTATGAGTCTCTGGGATCTTTGTACTGAGGCTTTCTCTCTCCAAAAGGCAGCCCCTGGGGCGAGCAGCCCCGGTCCCCGTACTCTGCAGACATGGACACCTCTGACGAGGATGTGAATGGAGCCCAGAAGGTCCCTGCCTACCTGCCCCACCATATGAAACGCCGGAGCAGAGCCTCCTCCCAGGAGAACATCAGCCACTCAGGAAACCAGGTATCGAGCAGGCTGCAGAGCCCCTTGTGAGACCACGGCTGTGGCCAAGCCTCTGTTGCCAGAAACCACGCTTGTTATCTGCCAGGTGTGGCTCAGAGGTGAAGCAACCCCACAAATAACCACAATACACACAATAAATTTGCACAAAACCATGGCCCCTTCCACAAAGGTGCAGTTTGGCACCAGCACCTGCCAGGTGCAGGCCCAAGAGGGATTGCAGCTCCCTGCAGGCTGTGGATCCCTCTCTCTTTGAGAACCAGGGGAGCAAGGAGTGTGGCCATTACACCTTGTCAAGCAGGGCAGTGGGATGCAGGATGACCTAGGAGCTGGCTTGTCCCCTTGTCACAGCTGGGTGGCACCAGCCGGATGAAGACCCAAGGCCCTGCTCTGCCCCCTGTGCTGTGGGGACCTGCTGAGGTGGCCATGACATGCATAGCACGCCTGGGGCCTGGAGATGCATTTAGGACCCATCCTTCCCTCATGGCAAGGGAGAAGAGCGGTTTCCCTGCCCCATTAGCATTATGCAGGAGCACTCTGGAGCTCTCCCAAGGCCTCCTTCCAGCCTTTCCTCTTCTGCAGCCGCGGCTGGGAGAAAGCCAGGCGCTGGCGTTTCCTTTTGTATGCACTGTTGTTGCAGTAACAAGCTTGCCTTCAATGCTGTCAATTCTCCAGTCTGTCCCTGTTAAACTGCGAGCTACCTATAGTTTTGCGTGCCCCCTTTCTTCAATTAAATGTGCCAGGGCTTTATGATCAGGCCGAGGCTTGGAGATGTAATCAGCCTCGAGATCCTTTTCTTTCACGGTGTGGAGTGTTCCAGCCCCAGCAGGACTGGGTCAGGCCAACCTGCCACGTCTCTCCCCTGAATGAGAATAGGGGAACAGTCTAGAGAAGGGTGTTGAAAGGGCTGCAAGCCTGTGTTTTAATTGTAAATAAGGACCTGCAGTCCTTGACGCCACCTTTGAGAAAGGTCGGTGGTGAGAATGGTAAAGCCTCCCTCAGCCCTCTTCAGCAGCAAAATGCGCCTTGGTGCTTGACTACACTGATATATGGGGAAGAAATCTCCTGGTTTTTGCTTACAGTAGTGATTCTGCCATCCTGGACCCTGTTTTGGCAATGGGTAGGGGGTCTGTAAACACAACCATCCCTCAGCACCACCCTTCGTGTGCCTAAGCAGGGAAACCTTTCCTTTCCTTGTCTTTCTCTCAGCATATGTTCAAATCAGTGAATGTGCTTCGTTTTTCAGTCCACAGTAAATGGAAAAACCTTGGACTGGGTGTCCTTAATGAGACCACGGTACGTTAGGCATGAAATGTGCACAGCATTTTGCAGTGGGGAAATGGGGCCAAATTCCTATCAGTGCTTCAGATGACTTCCTTCTTCGCCTCCGCAAGCCCTTGCTGATGCGTGGTCCAGTGTGCTACGTGTTTTGCTCTATCACACCAGTATGAAGGCTGCTGTGGCACCTCATCACCTTAATGGTTATGAGACATCTTCTAATTCCCAGTTCAGCCCCATTTGTTCTTATGCCAACACTGTTCATTAGCTTAAATAGCTCTTCATCCTTCCTGCCCTTTATGCTGCTGATGCATTTACAGCTAGCAACCGTGTCCCGCAGAGCCTTCCCCTGGCCCAGCAGGAAGAAACTAGGCTCCATGCTGGCCCATTAACTTCTGAACAACGCACGTGTTGCTGTCCAGGAGAGGCCAGGTACAAGCCCAAAAAAAGAGAGAACATCTTTCAAAACTCAGAGCTAGTTTGCAATTCCACAGCAGGCAGGAAGATGCAGGTTTCAGCGCTAGATGGCTCCTAGCTGGTGGTTCAAGACGTTGGACTGTGCCCTGTAGGGCCCAGAAGCATCTTTATGAACACAAATTAACCCTGTATCTCATCCCATAGCTTGTTGCTTCAAAGGCAACATTTTCCTGGCAGACACCTTGTTGTCTTCTGAAGGTTTTGAGAGATGGAGAACACATCTCTTTACGCTGTGTCACTTCCACACCACAGATGAAAACCCTCTTCTCTAAAACTGCTTTAGGTGCAAGTTCATCGAAATGAGTTTGATCTGAAGATCTCTTTTGCTGTAACTCTGGCAGAAGCATGCTTTTCAGTTCCTGACAGAAGAAACTTAAATTTTTTGGTAACAAAACCAAAGACTGGTCACTAGCCGTACGACTCCAGGAGCTGCAGGTGTTGAAATAAAATCCAAAACAAAAAACACAGCTCTTAAATCTGATGAGACTTGAAATGAAGCCCTGTGCTGGGAAAAACTCATTCACACACAAAAACATTTGGTTTCAGCAGAGGCCCAGGTCTTGGTCCTGAACAGGACCAAACCGCAATGAAAACCAACTGTTTTACTATTTGGGTCTCTCCCCAAAAGCCATTCTGGTGCACTTCAAGGGATCTTAATTCTGGATTTCCAAAGCTCTGGTGTCAGTCTTAGGCTGCTTTTACTCTGATTCCTACAATCCAACTGCTTCATCTTTACCTAAAGCTTCTGTTAGGTGTTTTGGGTATCTCCCAGATGTTTCCTGGTTAGCTGAGAGGCTGGAGGCAACACCTCTGCTAAAATAACTTGTCTTCATTCCCTGGAAAAAAAATGCCATTTGCCCTAGCTGATTTCTTGCTTATGGGCTGTGATTTATTTTGGTTTGTTCATTTAAGCTTTTTAACAGAGACTGGTGTTCAGCAGCCTTTGTCATGCAGAGTGGGGTGGGGATGCACCCCGATGAGGTGCACCTTGTGAGGAAGTGTGGGGGAAAAAAAAAAAAAAAAAAAAAAAAAAAAAGCTCTTCAGCTCCTGTCTTCATCAACAGCAAGCCCTGCATTATGCTCTGACCTCCCCGAACCACCACGGTATGGATAGTGCAGGTAGCACCAGGTGCTCGGTTCATGTTGGTCTCCTCTTCTGAGCTTTATGGTCCATCACAGAGCTTTCATTGTCACCGGAGTGGCACAAGAGTCAGGCCCAACAGTACCAAGAAACCACTTACAGCTGGGTTGGATTGCTTCCTGCCTGGAGGCTTAATGCTGCTTGAGGATGTATTCAATCCAGGACAGTAATTACCATGCTCTGCTCTCCCCAGTGTCAGGTTTTTATATTCATCTTCACTTAAGCAGATGCAATCTCTCCAAGCTGTTGTGAGGATCTAATTAATCAAACACCAGCAAGCACAAAAACTCAATGAGAGAATGGAAATGTTATAAAAACAAAGCAAAGCCCTTGCATCCCTTTGTTGCTGCATTTACTTACTGCATTTACTGCTCACTCCCTTTTGAATGGGAGGCAGCCACTCAGAGCACGAGTAATGTGGAAGGTGGTGTTTTATCTATGTAAAACGGGCAATATTTTTCATCATTTGTATTTTATTTGTTTTGATCAAAAGAGGAAGACTTGTTTTGGAAGAAAGCAAAACTTCTATTTCTAAAGGAAGAAGAAGAAAAAAAAAAAGCTTCCTTTTATGTTTGCAGTGATTTAACCACAAAAATTTGTCATGGCTCTTGAGCATAGAAAGCAATTTCTCTTTGATTTCCAGAATTTTGTCTGTCTGACTCCTCTCCTGGTCACTTTTTCAGCTGGAAGAGGAAGGAAAGGAGAAAAGAGGGGCAAGAATCTTGATAAATCAAAGCATTGAGAAGTGAGAAAACTTCAAAGCGTTTTGGGGAAAACTTTCAGTTTTACTTTTTCTATCTGGAATTTTTTCATGGGAAATATCTTCTTCCTCTCCCAGTGCTGTATTCACCAGGGGTGGGGTAGTAGCTGCATGAAAAATGTCATAGCAGGGAGTGAAAACTGATGTTGAGTTGAATTTGGGGCAGTACAAAAATGATGGGAAGACAGTTGGCTGTGTCACATCCCAATGCCTCTGGACATGAAGGGACACTCTGGGGCCGGTGGTGAGGGTTTATTGTAGTTTATTATATTTATTTTAGTGGTTTATGGGGTAAACCCTTCTGCAACCCTCCTCTCCTGCTGTGACTTCTTTAGGGAGCCCGTGGTGGTGGTGCCTTGCTCTTTTTGTTCTGCTGGTTGCATGTGCCCTAGGCTGTGTTTCCACCATCCTAGCAGTGGTGGTGGCTCTGTCCTCTACTCCTTTTCTCTCTCCTTTCCTCTAGATTCATGAGCTCAACAAACGCATGTCTGCAATCGAACGCATGCTGAACCGCTTGGAGGAAAAAATCCTGGTGCACTCTGCCGAGGTAACAGGGCGAAGCTGGGGAGAAAATGTGGACGGTGCCTGTCCCTTCCCCTCCTTATCAGCTGGTCCCCATGCAAGCTTCTGCCTTCCCTGCCCCTTCTGCACAAGGAAAACAACTGGGTTTTGCTTTGGTTCTCTATTAAACACTAATTTCAAGAATATTTAGAGTAGGAGAGCAGAGGCAAGAATGATTTCTGTATCTCTTCTGGGCTGCCCTTGTCTTACTATGCCATCGGTCTCAGAACAAAGCAGCTAAATTAAGTTAAAGTTGGGCAACAGTGTAAAATCTGTGAAAACACAGGCCACTTAACATTGATTTTGGGTTTCTAACTTTAGACTGTGTGCTTCTCTTTTCCTCCATGTGAACCCGTTAGGATGAGGTGCACCGGCCACGAATGGCTCAGTAGTGATAATTACAGAGAAGTCCCCCAGGCATCCAAAAAACAATACAATTTCTTATTCTCTCTCAAATTCTTAATGGGGACAGACATTCAGTGTTTCTGTCAGTAAATCCAACCAGCAGAGCAGGAGGTGTGCACGTTTGCAGGTGTCACCAGGCTGGCAGAGCTGCAGCCATCAGCAAAACCTCCAAAGCATGGGTTTGATGCCTAACCAGAACACCTAGAATGGTCTGAGGTCGAGAAAAAATCATATATGGAATTCTTTAAATGCCAAGTGGTTTAACCCCAGGAAAGAAAAGTTAGGGGTGAGGGCACAGAAGTATCCAAGCAGGTAAAAAGGTGCTTCAGGGAGAAGTAAAGCTTTGTTTCCGTGTTTGCGGCAGATCAGGGTAGAGGTAATGGGTGTAAGCTGCCACAGGACAGCTTTGGGTTAACTATTAAGGGAAGCTTTCTAGCAGAAAGGATAGCAGGGCCCTGGAATAGGTTGCCTGGGAGAAAGGTTGCCTGCTGCAGATGCCATTATTCGAGGCTGTTAAGAACAGCTTAGACAAAAGCCATCAGGTATGATGCAGGTAATTGTATTCCCGTCTTCACTCGAGGGACAGAGAGTTCAGTAACTTCCAGAGATCCCTTCCAACTGCTGCGAGTTTAATGGGTTTCTTCTTTGGGTAAAATGAATCGTGTGTAATAACAGGGCTGCGTGGAAATACGCCCTCTGTCCTATGGGAAAACGTGCTGCCTGTTTTCTCATCGCAAACCGGAGCACCTAGGGGCTCTGATGCAGTACAGCCAGGCTCCCTAGGGGGATGGTGGTTCACACGGCTGCTTCTCTCAGCCTGGTGGATCTTTGGGTTGTTGTGAAATGCTCCCCATGGGCCTCAGATGGTATTTATTTTGAGGAGGACAGCCTAAACTTGCTGTTTTGCCCCCCACCGCCTGTGCCCTGTGAAGGAGGTGGTGGGCAGGCCTGGGGGATGTGGGCACGGGGTGCTCCTGATCCCTTTTGGTGCTGGATGCCCGGCTGGTCTTGGTGAGAGTGTCTGGAGCCAGACGCACCCCTTTGTCTCCATGGCGGACCCATGCACTTACACAGGTCCCTTCTGTCCTTTCCCTGCTGTCCTTTCAGTCTCCAGCCCCAGAGCCCCAGCTCAATCCTGACGCCGAGGAGGAGGAGCTGAAGAGGAAGCTGCAGGAGCTAGCCAGCCACATCAGTGACAAAGAAGTTTCCTCCGAAGAAGAGGAGCGTGAAGAAAAGACAGAAGTGAAGAAACCACAGATGAGTTCCTCCAGCGATGACATGGCCAGCGAGGCTAGAAAGGTGATCCATGCCCTCCTACCTGTGCTGTTCTGGGCTCCACGTTTCGTTCCTTCCTCCCTTGCACCATGACAATGTGCATCATGTTTCATCCCACAACTCCCAAGTCAAAAATTTGGGTCCCAATTCCACTCTACTGGGTCAGCGTCAGCTGCACTTAGAGCACTGTGCAACCTCCCGTCACCAGCAACCGGAGGAGAGACCATTTGGTGCCTCTTAAATTGAAGCTCAGATTCTATGGATCTGCCCTAAATTCTGCTACTTTTTGCCCAAAAGGCAGCCCTGAAGCAGGGAGGATATTGGCACACTCATCTCAGTGGGGTCAGGCAGGCAACACAGAAGTCACCCAGCTCAGCTCTGAAGCAGAAACCCAGCTGAGTTACAACAGCCCAAGTAAAAGCAAATCTGCCAAGGGAAACAAAAGTTCAGCTCTTTTGCATCACGGTAACAGAGCAAAAATATGAAATACCTTTGTGGGACATTGGGTTCAAAATGACTGCAGTGACGTGTAGATGGAGCAGTATGGGCTAAAGGCTGTGGCAGCATAGGTTTTTTTTTAACAGCAACCTTCCTTACACTTTCCTTTTGTTTGTTAGAGGTGTTTATGAGGGTGTCTCTAGTTAGAAAACAAAGTGATGATCTGAAAGAAACTTGATCTGCAGTTATCAGACCAGAACTCAGAGTACACTTATCAGTCGAGAGCCAGGTTTGGAGTTCGCTTAATTCTGAGGGTTCTTTTTGTGCAAGTCTCCTGTGTAGTTGGGAGGGAATCTTCTAACAGGGGAAGGCTGCGGTAAAAGCAGGCATTCCTAGGGGAAAATGTGAAGCTCGGTGCCGCAAGGTGAAGGCACCATAAAATGATAAAAGTACCAGCAGGATGGAGCGAGCTGGTTCTCCGCAGAGCGGCTTGCCTGGAAATACGTGCGGCTGTAAACAAAACTGTTTGTCTTTGTCTCCAGCGCACACATCACCCCAATCTCCTTGGTTTCTAGGGAATTATCAGCCGAGAGAGAGATGATGAGTTTCTTCAGTCTATTTTTACACGTGCTTTCTGACTGATCAAGCGACGGGACTAATGCAGGCAGCGCTTACAAGCATTACCGCTGCCAGCGCTCCTTGGGGTGGGAAGAGAGGACTTGAGCCCCAAGTTCTGGCTGTGTGGCAATGCAATACTTTTTTTTTCTTTTGATATTGACATCCATACTCAGGCCTGTAAAGCTGTGTTAGATCTCATGCTTTTTCAGTGCAGCATCAGAACCGGCCATCCTGGGAGGAAAAGGGGTAAGAGGGTGGAATGGGTTTCCCCAGAGGAGTAAAGCTGTAAGGCAGAGCTATTGTTCTCCCCTCCTGTAACACCTTCAGGTGGCTGGATGCTTTGGCTGTCCGACAGCTCCATGGCACTGCTTCCAGGCAAGGAAAGGTCCCTTGGGAACCTCTCTGAAGTCTTTCTGCACTGCGGGGAGCTGTCCCAGCAGCAGTTCTGTGCTAATGGCAGCTCCCTGTCCGTGTTTCGAGGTGATTCCCTTTGTCACGCTGTCCCCAGGGAAGCATGAGCTGAGATCAAAGCTCTGTTTTAGCCACTCTTCCATCTCCACTGGAGAGCCCTTCAGGAACAATGCAAGCCCTTTAATTATCTCATCTCCATCTTTCTCCAGCTCCTGAAGGCCCGATGCCCCTTTTACCCCCTCTCGTGCTGTTTCACACACCGTCAGCACACATTAATTTTTTTTTTCACCCTTCTTCCTCACCCTCCGCTTTGGCTGTGCTGGGCATTCGCAGAGGTCGTCAGCTCAGGCTTTGAGTGAAATCACAGCCGAAGTCCTGAGAGCCATAAACGCCACAGAGAAAGCAGTCTGTGAGTCAGTGCATGGAGAGAGCCAGAGCAATGGGCCCTGTGCCCCCCTCGGAGGGCAGCGTCCCAGCCTGGAAGATGGGAAAGAGGTGGCCGAAGCATACCGTGAGCTGGAAGAAAATGTAAGGTTCACAAGAGCTTTCTGGGAGCAGGGTGGGAATGCAGAGAGCCTCCCAGATTTCTTGTTTAGCCAGCACACTCAGGGATCGGAGAGGTCACGTGTGTGTTCCCCATATGTGTATGAAGATCCTGTGATCTTCCCGTGGAAAACAGGGAGGAGATGCTGAGGAGAAAGGTGGAAGGAGCGTGAGGGAACCCATATTCTTGGCCCATGAGAAAAATGGAGAAAAAAATGAACTGGAGCAGCTGGATGTGCATTAGCAGTATCAAAGTTTGGGGATTGTTCAGCAAAATGGTGGCCGAAACCCACTTGGTCTTCTTATATCAACGCATGTGGACAAATTAATATCTCCTAAATTGTGTTGCTTGGACTCGCATCCTTGTAGTAGCCAAGGAGGATGTAAGTGGCAGTAAAAGCCATGGTTTTATTAGGAGCGATAGTTGTGCTCCTCTCACCCTCTTATCTAAACAGCAAAGTCAACACGTTGCTTCCTGTAGCAGCCCCACATCCCTATTCCACACCCCGTAGCTCATCTTTGTGCCGTGCTGCGCTCCACACATGTGTGTTTCCCTTCCTGGGTCTGGCATCATTTCTGCATACCCGGAGCAGTTCCTGTGCAAAGCTGTCCAAAACCAAACCCCCAAATCCTGACCTTGCTCCCAAGCAACCCGGCCACACAAACACCCTTAAAAAAGAAGGACCAGATCTGGAGCATCAATTTATCTCCTTCCCAGCGTGCTCCCGTGGGACCTGGCAGCCCATGCCTGGTTGCAGGTGCCTGCCTCCCCTCTGGGCGCATGGCGTGAGGATGCTGATGCTACTTGAGGGGCTCACGGAGTTTTGCTCCTTCTTGTATCCACGTCGAGCCTTTTGCTGTATCACCCGGTTGGTAATTGCTCTCGAAAAGCCTCAGGAAGGGAGGAAATGAGATGAGAAGCCCTGCCAGAACTGAGTGGTGCTGTCTGCGCTGCAAGGCAGGAAGGCAGTCATAAAACAGCGGCAGGAGCTGTTGTGTCTGGGGCTCAAGAGGAGGAAGGTTAACTCGCAATGTGGTGGAGTTTTTTTTTCTTGCGTTTCAGGTGTACCTGACTGCTGGGAAGACGTACCAGCTCGAGACGACCCTCGTGGAGCTTGAGGAAGGGGCTCAGCACGGTGGCACGACCGACTCGGAGCTGTCGGAGCTGGAGGACAAAGTGGCCTCGGCAGCCGCCCGTGTGCAGCAGGCAGAGAGCGAGGTGAGGGCAGCCCCGAGAGCTGGTGGCAGCAAACGGAGCTGGCTGGGAGTCTTCCAGGCACTGCCCGTGGGTTTTTTTTTATTTGTTTATTTTTTCTCTCTTCGAAGATATCGGACATCGAGTCTCGAATTGCGGCTCTGTCCGCGGCAGGGCTGACCGTGAAGTCAGTGGAAAAGGCGAGGAAGAAGAGCGGGCAGGTGAGTGAGGAGGGCTGTGGGCAGGATTGTCCTAGTCTTGAGGGGTCTGTGCTCACCCCTTCATCGCCACCTTCCCTAGGCACGTATTCCTTACGTGAAGGGAGGATGGTGTATTTTGGGACTCCTCCACGCTCCCTTGTGCCCTTCCCAGGGGTGGGAAGGGGGAAAGCTCCATGGGATCACTGTGTCTCTGCTGAAGCACTCGCTCTCTTGCCTCTGGGTTTGTGCACACTGTGGGACTCCACTCCTGCATTGCCATACTGATTTTTATAATCGTGCATCATCAGGGTTCCTGACGTGGCACTGTGCTGCCTTTTTTGTCCCTTGGCCGCAGCCCATCGCTCTGACAGCTCTCCCTCCTCTCGGCACCCCAAGAGCCCCGTGCTGCTTCTCTGTGCTCAGGCATTCACCTCCCCTCTCGAGGGGGCTTGCTTTAAAGAGGTGGAAAGGCAGCCTCTGGGGTACCTCGGTCCCCCCATCCCCTTCCCCACCACTGACATCTCCCCCTCTCTTGCAGGAGATGTACGGACCACAGTTCCTCAGGAGAAAATTCAACAGTCCCCTCGAAATCAGCAGTAAGAGCTGTGGCGTCAGGGGTGCTCGGTCACCCATCCACCAAATTGCTTCATTTGTGGCACCCTGGTGGCCGTGCCACCAAAGTTCTCCAGTGACCTGGAACCAGTCCCAGCAGCTGGGGTGGCAGGGGGCGGTTTCATCCTGACTGCTATCAGCAAGGGCCGCTAGGAAATGACTTTTCTATTTCTCTCTTATCTCACCTCATAAGCTCACAGGCAGAAAGAATGGTTCTTCTTCCAGATAATGCCAAATAGAAGATGAATGGAGGAAAAAGGGGAAAAGATCACTTAATGCAGAGAGGGAATTGCACTTCTCCACGAGTGCAAGCAATTTAAAGTTTAGTTCCCCAGGCTGAGGCTGGGAGGTGCAAGGTGTCCCCTCTGTCCATGCTGAGGAACAGCCAACTGCCCTCCTGGTGGAGAAGGGCAGGCAGATAAGGGCAGCGCAGGGGACACGTCAGCCCCATGAGGAGACAGAGGGATGCTCGACCAGGCTGGACCAGGCGAGCATAATCCCCTCTGCCCAGGCTGGGCTATGGGACAGCTCCCGACAGGTCAAAGACTCGTAAAAGAGACCCAGGAAGGCAGAAACTGGAAGGGAGATGATGATCAGGTGCCCTTCCTGGTGTCCCAAATGATTACAGAGCCATGCTCTCAGCCTCAACTCTTCTTTTATCACAGGTCCCGACGACTCCTTTGATCGCAACTCTGCATACCGCGGCTCGCTGACGCAGAGGAACCCCAACGGGAAGAGCAGGAGGGCAGAGCGGCTCTTTGCGGTACGTGGCCGGCCACACAGCCCCCCTCAGACCTGCGGGGAGGGACGGGGAGCATGCTGGCTTCGTCCCTTGGGGCAGGGGACGAGCTGAGGCTGTGCTGTCGGTGCCTTGCAGAAGCCCGTGATGACCCACCTGCCCTGAGGAGAGGGGCTCCCACCCGCCGATGATACGAGACCTCAGTGCAGAGCCTCGCCGCCTTCCCCCAGCGCTTGCCCTTCCTTCTGCTGCCATCTGTCCCTGGAAGCCCAGCCCGGGGGGAAGCCAGGACCCCAGCGAGGACCCTGAAAGAAGCAAGGTGCTGGGGTGCAGCAGCATGGCCGGGTCCTCGTGTGGGGGACCACATCTGCGGGGCTGTGGCTTTGGACAGGACATTGCCCTCCTCCTCCTCCTCCTCCTCCTCCCTACCTGCCAGGAGGTTCGGTGCCACTCTCCCCGCAAGGTCACATCAGCAGCGAGCCAAGCACAGGGACTCCTCGTGAGCATCCCCACTCTGCCCAAGGTTTGCTGATGTCCTTTGGGGGCTGCGGTGGCCCCAGGCTTCTGGCAGCAGCACTGGTGACACCCACCCACTGCTCTTTTGCCTCCAGCTGTTGCTTTCTCTGGCTGGAGGCCTCAGAGGAGATTTTTGCTAAAAGCATCGGCTCAGTACCTGCTCGTCAATGCCCTTTACCTTCACCGTGAATTCCCAAGCACGTAACACATAGGCTTGGCTTCAGCAGCTGTAGAGACTCCTAGCAGTCCAGAAATCAGTCCTGCAGTCACCCCGGGGCAGTCTTGTAAGTCTAGAGCCTGGAAACTTTCCTGCTCCAGGTGGAAAAAAAAACAGTTTCCTTTTTTTCAAATGAAAATCCTTGTGGCCTGAAGTTCAAAAGATCGAGCCAAGCCAAGGGCTGCAGATGGCCCAAGGAGACTTGGGATGGTATTGATTGCTTGTTCAGGCTGTAGTTATCCTGTTACTTGCTGGTTTCCTGCCCTGTCTGCCCCTGTAGAGGTTATATATACGTACACTAAATCATACAATAAAGCCAATTTTGTGTCCAGAACCTGTGATCACTCTCTGCCCCACAGTGGGATGGGGGAAAGAACAGGGACAGTAAAGTGGGTTGAGGTAAAGGCAGTTTAATAGGGAGGCAAAAGGGACAAAAAGTGTCCCTATGTCCTGGCTGTGTCCCCTCCCAGCCCCTTGCTGTGGGGGCAGCACGAGGAGCAGAACAGGCCCTGGCTCTGTGCAAGTGCTGCTCTGCAGCAACTGAACCGTCTGGGTGCTGTCAGCACGGTTTCCATCACAAATCCAAAACACAGCACCACAGCAGCTGCCATGAAGAAAATTATCTCCATCCCAACCAAACCAGGACACCAGCTTGTGCACCCCTCACTTTAAAATGCAGACAGGAGGCAAAGCAGCGGCACCAAAGCAGAACTGGGGGAGATGGTGGTGAGCAGGGTGGAAACTTGACCTGTCTGGTCACAAGCTGTCTTCTCCAGAGCTGTGGTTGGGATGAGCACAGGTTGGTGGCCAGGCTTTCCTTAGCAGATGGGGGTTTGTCTCCCCTCTCCTTTCTCCCCACTGCTCTGTGGTGTGGCGCCACTCGTGTGACTGTCCCCAGAACTGTCTGGCCAGCACCTTCGCTGTCCCACCAGCAGGGAGATGTCCCCGTCTGGGGTTTGGGGACATTCCTTGAAATCCTGGCAGTCCCATTTCTTCCCCTGGGAGTGGATGCGTGCTCGGTGCCCAACCAGCCCCCTGCGTGGGCAGGAAGGGGATGCGCTCTCACTGAGCACAGCACGAACAGCGGCACAAAGATTAAATAGATATAACCCGTTTCAAACAGTTTTAAGTGCCGGAGATGAGCCTGCTCGTTTCTTGTCTGATTTCCCAAAAGCAGCGTGTGGGAGGGGGGTACTGGCAGCGGGGCCCCCAGAACTTCCCCCTCTAAACAAGGGCAGGGTGACGGAGGGGAAAACGTCCTCCCGTGCAGAATAACGTCACGTCGAGGACGCGGGGATTAACATATTCCCCAGCTATCTGCCTCGGCCGGCTGAAGATAAAATTATGGCCCCTTATGAGTCACGAAAATCCCTTTCCTGATTTGATGAGCGCCGAGCGCAGGGGGCGGCGGGGAGGGGAGAGGAGATGCCCCGGCTCTGTCCCCGCCGGGGCTCGCCTCTGACATCAGCACGGAACCGGGCATAAAAGCGGCGTCCCGGGGGACTCCGGCTCAGAGGGTGAGCGGGACGGCACCGGGCACCTCGCCTCGCACCGCGGTAAGTGCTGGGGGCCGGGACCACCGGGGGACGCGAGCCCGGCGTTTCTCGCTGCCTCGCCACGCTTTTGTCCGCCGGATGACGGCTCCAAGGCGCTGCCCTGGCCCCGGGGATTTGCTTCGGTGGGGTTTTCAAGGATGGGGCCCATAAAAGTCAGCGCTGGAGCTGGCAGCCAGGTGCTTCCCCACGCCCAGCCCTCCCCAAGCGCAGAGGGCTTTCTGCAAACTTCTCCTCGGCAGGCGTCCCTGGGAACAAAGCCGCCGTGCTTTGCTCCACCGCCCTCAGCCCGGCAGGTGTCTGCAGAAATAAAACCCATTGCCCAGCCCACGCTGCCCCGCGGGGTATTTGTGCTTGGGCACTGACCTCGCTGCCTGGGCGCCGCACCACGATGCGCCCCACGATGCCCCCAGCAAACCCCACGTGCCCGCGGCCACGCGATGCCCTTCTCACCTCTGTCCCTCTCTTTTTTCCAACTCCCCCTGGGACAGGGATGAGCACCGTGCTCCATGCCCTTTGCATCCCTTTATTGCCCCGACTGGGCTGGATTTCCCCACGGCCACCAGAGGAGGGGACGCGCTCTCTCCATCACCACCTGGAGCAAACCCCGTGGTTTTATCTCTGTCCCACCGCCATCCCTTTGCTCCTGCAGCCACCTCGGGGGTCGCCGTCACCGTGTCCTTGGCCAGAGCCGTCGTGGGGGCAAAATCCTCTGGGGATGAAGCTGGGGGCCACCTGCCTTGTGTGCCTGCTGCTCGCCTGCCTGGCCCTGCCCGCCGCCGCCACCCGCATCCGCTCCATGGAAATCAGGAGTAAGGAGAGCAGCAGTAAGGGACTCCCCCGAGACACCCCCCCCGCCCCGCACCCCCAGCCCCTCGCCGTGAATCCGGGGGGGACGGAGGGAGGGGGCCGACGTGCAGGTTGGTTTGGCCTTTCAGCCAGCCTTTAGCACCTCTCTGACCCTTTGGCACCCCCCATGGGGTTCAGTCCCCCCCTCGGGGGGGAGTGCAGTGCCCCTTTATCCCCCCCCAAAAAATCGCCCTGATGCCTCCTCGCCTCTCGTTACCTTGCAGACCCGGACATCGACCCCTCGTGGTACACCGGTCGTGGGATCAGGCCGGTGGGGAGATTCGGGCGACGGCGAGCCTTGGGAGAAGGCACCCAGCTGGGGGGGGGCGGCTTGCGGCCAGTCTGCGCCCCTCTGCACCCCCAGCCCCCCCGGGGGGAGCGCAGCGCCTGAGCTGAAGATGGGGGACCCCAATAAAAGCCCTTCTCCTCTCCTCCTGCCTCTCTGCTCCGAAACTGAGTGCGTGGGGAAGGGGACTTTTGGGGGGGGGGCACAGGATGTGAGCCCAAATGTTGCTGATATCACCTAAAATTAAGCTCTGGAGGCCCCCCCGCCCTGCTTTGCCAAGTGAATCCTCTGGGGTCCCTGCAGCGTACCAGCACCCATGGGTGCCCCCTCACCCAGCCCCATTTTGTGGCATGGGGAGAGCACATGGGATCCCATCCCTCACCTTCTGCTTCCCCTCCCCAGCATCCTCTCACAAGCTGGACCCCCAACGCCCACTTTTACCCATTTTTTACCTAATTTGGGGGTGAGGGTGACAGGGGTCCCTGCAAGCAGCCTGAGGGCAGCACAGGGAGGGGATAAGCACCCCCAGCCCTACGTGCCTGGGGAGGGAAGGGTTAATCTCAGGACAGAGGGGGCAAGGGGCCAGTGCCAATTAGCCACTAACTAATTAGCAGCCTAATTAATGGAGGGGATTTAGGGAGGAGGCAGCCTTGGGTTTTTGCTGGAGGGGAGTTTTCATCCCCTGAAGTGGCTCAGTGTTGGTAGGCAGTGCAGGGGGGTGCTCCCATGGGGGTGCTGGGGGGGCTCTGGGGGCTTGGTAAGGCTGGGCAAGGGGTGCTGCAGCCCTCTCCCCTCCATGGGAGCACCCCCAGGGGTGTTCACTGCCTTGTGGCTGAGCATTTCCCAGGGGCTGAGTGTCACCGTGCACCCCAAAAACCAGCTTAGGCATTGCCCCGTGGGCGGGGGGCCCCTCACCGAGCGCTCTGGGGGTTAGGGGGGGTGGAGCAGGTGAGGGCATCCTGCCTTCCCCCCAAAAAACACAGCAATTTGGGCAGCTGCTGCTGGGCTCTGATCCCTGCCACCTCCAGACCTTTGTGGTTCCCACTTATGTGTGGACACTGGGGTCAGGGAAAAGGAGGCGGTGGGGTGACCCGCTCTTTATTTGCACCCGTATGCTAAATCCCCATTACGATGGGATGGGATCCTGGCCGGGCTGGTGGCAGCATGGTCCCTGGGACCAGTAAGGAGGTCAACCCCAAGGAGAAAGCTGGTGTGAGACCCTGGCCCAGGACCCCGTGCACACACCGTGTGCACTCTCATATAGAAGATGATGAGGAAGGTCCTTGGTCTGTGCCATCCACGTGCCACCTGCTGTCTTGTCACCACCAACGCCGAAAACATGAGATTGAGTCCCTCCTGTCCTCCTTGGCGCCGTGTCCCGTGGTGAGCCTGTGGTCCCTTCACACCCGGCAGCACCCTGTCCTCGCCCCACTCGCCCCCAGGTCCACATGCTGCCCGCGGCGCGGGGTTGGCGCCTTCTCTGCTTCGCGCTGCAGGAGCTGAAGGGCTGGAGGGGAGCAGAGCTACAGGGCAGCACACCCTGCCCAGGGGTCCCATCTGTGCCTGGGGGGCTTCATGCTTCCCCCATGTCAGCTCCCACCTGCAGCCACCGTGTCTTACCTATGGCCATAAAGACATCCTTTACTTGGTGGTTGGATTTCGCCGACGTCTCCGTGAAGAGCAGGCTCCTGCTCCTCGCAAACTCTTCGCCCTCCTGGAAGGAGAAGAGCAGAATTATTTCCCCTGGCCCTGGGGGCATGGGGAGACCTCTCGGGGGTCAGTTTCCCCCTCAGCCAAGAGGTTTGGGGGCACGAAGTGACCACAAGAGCCAGGCGTGCTTGGGTTGGGTAAGAGCTGCCAAAGGTCCTACCATGACCTTCAGGCACCAAGAAATTGCCCATAAATGCACCACTGAGCAATGAGGGACCCCGCTTTGGGGGTGTCTGAAGGCCCTGTGGTATCAAGGGACTTATTTTGATGTTCGTAGTGGGAAAGGGGGATGAGGCAGGTTCCCACCTCAGCTGGGACCTCCCGCTCCTCAGCCAGGTCCGTCTTGTTGCCCACCAAAGCGATGACGATTTCGTCCTGCAGGAACTCCTTCTCCAGCTCCTTCAGCCACAGCTTCGCCCTGCCAAGCGTTTCCTGGGGACAGACAGTGACACCGTGGCTCCTGGAGCTTTCTGCCCCACCAGTGACATGTCTCAGGGGCTCAGCACCCCCCTCACCTTGTTGGTGATGTCGTAGACGAGGAGAGCGGCATGGGCACCCCGGTAGTAGAGGTGGCAGACGCTGTGGTACTTCTCCTGCCCGGCCGTGTCCCAGATCTCCAGCTTGACCATGGCTGACTCCATGCGGATTATTTTTGTGAAGAAGGAGCCTGAAAGAGAGGCGGGCTGGGGTGCGATCACTTGGGGGGAGCATGGAGAGATTGGGTCTGCTGCCACAGGGCTGAACCCATCTCGAGGTCAGGGATGCTGCTGTGAAAACTTGATGGGTTTTCCCCAGCAGAAGAGGTTGGCTGCTCGCCCCCGTGCCAGCGGGGCAGGGCATGGGGTTTGCCCACAAATACCCCTGGATGTGGCTTTGCTGGTTTCTTGGGGCAGGGGGAGATGGACAGCAGCGAGCTGAAGCTGGCAGCAAATAGGGGAAGCAAATCCACACGGGGAGGGGGGGAGCTCACTCACATCCCACGGTGGGCAGCGACTCCTGGAAGTCGTTTTTCACATATCGGTAGGCCAGGCTCGACTTTCCCACCGCCGTGCTTCCCAGCAGCACCACCTTGTAGATGTAGGTGGGACAATGTCTCTCCAGCGAGCCACCTGCCACTCCTTCCTGTGCCATCTCCTGCAAGGAAACCAACCCAAAACGTGCCTGCAGTGACCCCAGGTCCACCAGCTGAGCATCCCACATGAAATCCCTCCTGGTGCCAGTGTGCTGCAACCTCAAAACAGCTTCGGGGGGCTCGCCCTGTAACTCAGCAAGTCCAACATTACCCAAAAGAGCCTGTTTTAACACCTAAACCCAGTCCTGCCCATGCCCAGTTGGAGTTTGCCAAAGTTTTCCCTTTTCCCATGATTATTGGAAGCATTATTATTATTATTCCCTTGATTATATTCTGCTTTAAGCCCCTTAAATGCACTGTACGGCCCGATGATGAAGAGCGGGGTCACAGTTCATGTGGGTTATTAGCTGGGCTATTATTTCTTTTAATCAGAGAAAAAAAAAATAAAAAAAAAAAAAAACAAAAAGGAAAGAAAGAAAAAAAAAAAAAAAGAGAGAGAGAAATGCAGCATAAGGCTGTGCTCCTTCTGGTAATTTATGTCTGTGCCATAGGTAATGCTCCAAAAAACTTTACGGGGATCTGCAAGAAAAGCTCTGCAGATTGTCTTGTAAACCTTGTTACTTGTTATTTAAAATTATTTCTTAAAATGCACCTCCATTTAACCCCAGAAGACTGCACGAAGCTCACTCGACAATTACTGCAATCGCTGGAAATTTCCTTGCAAGCACCTATCGCGGGGGGGGAGCGTCGCCACAGCTCGTCTCCAACAATTTCTTTTTCCCGTGCCAAGAGGGTGCAGGGGGTGCACGTCCCTGGTTGCCGGAGGAGAACAGCAAGAAAACAAAACAAGTTGTTTTGTTCTTATTTTGATGGAAAATAACAGGATTTAGGGGAAAGTGTTTGTTTTTGTTGCTGTTGAAGGATTGCTCTTTGTCGGCGCTGCCGAGGCAGCCTCCCTGACTTCCCTGTGCTGGGACAAGGTTGTCAGAGAGAAACCCTGAAATCCCCTTTCCTGCAGGTTTCATGAGCTAAGCCCCAGCAGAGCACACCTGGAACCTTACTGGTATTGGAAAAAAAATAGAAAAGTTTGATTTAACCTCACACAGACTCCCTACTTTGTGGTAGCTGTGTCCCGAGGCAGACTTTTGGGGCAGGCTCGGCTGACCTTACCCTAGCAGCTTTGTGCCTTCTTCCAGCTGAGGGTTAAGCATTGCATAAACCCACATTTTATGGGCTTTATTGTTAGTGATATGAGCCAGAAACAGGAGGTGGAGCAGTTATCTGAGCTGGAAGGCAACAGCGAGGGCTTGGCATTTACCGCTCGATAAATCTGTCTGCGTTATCGCTAACCTGGGGGGGTCCTGCTGTATTCACTCTCAGGGGTAAATATTTCCAAAAAAAAATATCCTTTATTTCCAAAAAAATATATAATGGGAAAAAAAATAAAAGGAATTAAAAGATTTGGAGATGGAGACATTGAGAAGTATCGTTTAAGCCTCCGTTTAACTTCCTGGGAAACTAACAGTGTCTAATTGATGTCTGAGCCAGCAGCACTCAGAGGATGCTGGAGCCGTTTGCTGGGTTTCTGCAGCACCTACCCTGCAGGTTTGGGACGTGGGATTTTTTTGTTTGTTTGTTTGTTTTTTCCCCAGATGGTGCTAGCACACCGGCGTCCCCAGTTTGTTCCTGCTGAGCTCTGCGGCAGTCACCGTGCTTAGTGGAAGCTTGCCAGGGGACGGGGAAACCTGCACTGCAAAGACACTTTGATGTGCACACACTGCTGGATCCACGCAGCGCTGATTTCCCAACACGATCAGCCCTCCCCTGAGCTGCGGGGAGCAGAGCCTGGGTCATTATCGCCCTGCTGGGGAAATAAAGCCAGCAACAAGCAGAGATCCCCCTCCGACTGCAATTTTGGAGGCTGGGCTGCCTTTGTGGCTGGAATTTGGGGCTGATTATTGGTGGCAAGACACAAGTCATGGGATTTTTGGGGAGGTGGGAGGCAGAGGAAGAAGTTACCTGGCTGCAGGCTGGCTCTCCTCCGGCGCAGGGGTGGTGGAGGACAGGGACAGCCTCAGTGGATGGGGACAGCCTCGATGGATGGAGATGGCCCTGATGGATGAGGACGGCCTCGACGGGTGGGAACAGCCTCAACGGACAGGAACAGCCTCGACGGACAGGATGGGGACGGCCTCCTCCAACCTCCCTGGCTGCCTCCTCTCCACGGAAAACTAAAAGCGAAACTCCATCAGGCGCACCAGCAGCTGCCGGAGAGCGGTGCCAAAGCTGAGAGGTGAGCAGAAACGGGTGAACCTTAAACCCTCCCCGCCGGCTGGGCGAGGCAGGGCCATAAACCCTGCCCTCCGTGCTCCCTCTGTCCCCACTGTCCCTTGTCCCTGCTGCAGGAGCCGGGTTTTTTCGGGGGCTTGTCCTCAGAGGTGCCGCGAGCATCACCACCCGCATCCTGCAGCCGGGATTTGGGGAAGGGGAGGGTTGGGTACAAAGCAGGCTGGTGCCAGGGATTCAGCCTTTGTAGGGTTTTTTATAATGCTGCGATTTCTGCTGACACAGGTGAGGCTCCTCTTTGGTCCCTGGCTGCGATAACTCGGAGCCATGGCTGCCAAAGGGATTTGTTTTTGGGGAGCGGGTGGGAAGCGGCACACCCGCTGCTCCCGCAAAGGGCTTAGCAGACAAGCCGGCGAGGTGCAGACAAAGCGAGCAAAGAAAAAAACCTCAGCACTTGGGCTTTTCCTGCCTTTTAATTAAACTAATGGCTGGTTACCGCAGGGGCTGGGCGCTTTGTAGAGAGCTCTTGTTAAAGCTCTTACATCTTAATGGGGGAAAAGCACAATGTATTGGGATAACCGGTCTGGAGAGAGAACAGGAAGATCTGCAGGTCATTAAAAACCTAAAGGAAGGTAGCTTCTGTGTTTGTAGCACTAACCTGGCCATCTGTAACGCCTTGCCTTCCAGATCCAGCTCCAAAAGCTTTCTGGATCTGCACAAGTAACTTCTTGGTCTGTGAGCCAAACGAGAGCGGATTTCCCTTTTTGGGGGGAAGAAATCCTGGCACTGACACCACTCAGCTGCATCCAGCCCCCAAGCAGAGCCTAACCTGCATCCAGCTCCTTGCCAGAGGGCAGAAAAGCCTTTCCTCCCTGCTCCCTGCCCATCACCCCGGCAAAAAAGGATCTGGGGAGCCTTTGAAGAAGTTTCCTAACCACCCTGTGAAATCCCAAACCAGCGTGGCCCCATGAATGGCTGGCACAGCAGAGGGGTGGAAAAGCATTTGAGCACTTCTCTTCTCTTCTTCATTCCCATCCCAGTCGCATCTGCCTGGGATGAGGCAGGGGCTTTTATAAGCATCCCCTGGGTCCCAGGGGATGTGTCCCTGGGGTGGGCACCGTCTCCTGCACGGAATCTTCTCCAGAGGCAGACCCACTAGAGGGCACAGCTCGCCCATGATTTCAGACAGCACAGCTATCCGCTGCCGAAGTCTCCGTTCTGAACCTGCTCCTGGAGCCTGCATCCTTC
Organism: Oxyura jamaicensis; assembly: GCF_011077185.1. Lineage (NCBI taxonomy): Eukaryota > Metazoa > Chordata > Aves > Anseriformes > Anatidae > Oxyura > Oxyura jamaicensis. Next base: position 19,249,933 of record NC_048899.1, read on the forward strand.
AGTTTTACACTTGTGGTTACACCACAAGGCCTCGCAGGAGAGCCCTGGCCACAGGGCTGGTAGGCACCAAATATTCCAGCCCAGCAAGGCATGACCTGAGCACCTCGAAAACACTTGTGGGCCTTCCCTCACTTCTCCATTTTCATCCTTTTTCCTGGAGGAGCTGCAACGTTTTAGTAGTGCACAGGGCTACCAGAACAGGTCAGAATAAATCTCCTAGGGTAAAACTCTTAGGGCATGTTTCAGCCACCCAGATTGCTCCATGGGCACCACTGTCTGCACTGTCTCTTGTTGCACAACGGGCTGAAGAAAGAGCCTGAAAGCACAAGTGGCTTTTCCTTTCTTTCTGCTGTTCCTGGGGAATCTGGAGGAGCAGGGAAAAAAAAAAAAAAAAAAAAAAAAAAAAAAAAGTATTATTTATATTGGAAAGGCACTGGGAAACTTTATGTCCTTAGCAGTGAGAGCAAGGCACAGAGCTGGGGCGGCTAGAAATGCTTAGGGCAGACGTCTTGCCTCTCTGCACTGCCAGCTTCAAAGGAACTGGTCACTTGCGTGTGAGTATATTTAGCATGCCTTGCCTTTGGGATAACTATTTCGGTTTAGCCAGTCTTGCTAAAAATGAGCAGAGTCCATCTGCAGTCCTGTCTCTGCAGAACCAGTTGTTGCCTTGCCATTCTCTTTGAGCAGGGCTCCAAACTACCTGGGTATTTTGGAGAATGACGAGGTAGTTTGGGGAGCTTCAGGCTCATTTTGGGGGACAGGAGATGCAAAGCCTCAGAAACAGGCTGAGGCTCTCCTATTTTTACAGGCTGATTTGTTTGGAGAAGAAACATCTGAAGCACGGTAAGCACAGCGAGTTCAAAGTGAGAGGTCAGGACAAATTATGTTTATGAGCTGCAAATGGGCTCACTTGCTATCAAATCACTTTAAAGGTGCTCTTAAAAAAATCGTGGTGAAGCAGAAAGCCCAGGGTCTGAGCAGATCTTGTCACTAATGCTGACAGGGGCTGTTATTGCTTTACCCCCACCCTTGCTGATAGGTATATGGTGTGCTGGGGAAGGCACAGCCAGCCCATGGGGGCTGCTCGCAGCTCAGGGCCTGTGCTGAGGACAGAAGAAACCACTGTCTGCACAAAGCCCAAGCTGGGAGCTGTCAAAAAGGCTCCTGAAAGCCACGCTGGAAAGGGAATTGGTGCTCCCAAGCTGATGCACAGCTGCCTACTAAACCCTTCTAAGATCCCTTGGTAAAGCACCATGTGAAAGCGAGCCAATTCCAGAAAATCAAATTATAGATTTTGGGAATCGTGCTGGGAAATGTTTAAGGATGAATGCACCACTCATGTCTACTTTATGTCTTGCTCTCACTGCTTTCTAGGAGCTTTAAGGGCTTCATCAGCTCTGAGAGGACATCACCACCTTTCTGCAAGCTGTTGCTGTTTCTCTTCTGTGCCTGCAGTAGTCGTGAGCTGGTGCAGTGAGATCCCTGGAGTTCACCTGCTGAAGACCGATGGTAGCCTGCTAACAATAATACAGGCAAGGTTTGTTCCTGCTGTTGCAACAGAGCCTTGACAAGTCATTTTGTCAGCCCTAAGAGGAAGAAGAGTCCTGCCTTTGTTAATGAGAGAAAGACCGAGCTCCTCCCTGTTGTACTGGTAGGGCTACGAAATATTTTGAGGGTTAGCGGTGTTGCAATGATGAACAGATATTTACGCTGAGCCTCAAAACCCAGCCTGTTGTGAACAGCTTCAGGCCTCTGAAGCGCTCACCTTCCCCTGTTAATTATTAATGTGGCTAAAACACTCCAGAGATTGGCCTGGAAACATTAAACACGCTTAATATTAATGGGTCCCAGATGATAAGCGATGGTGAACGTGTTAAAGAGCGAGGAGGGAAAATAACTACTGACTACAATAAACATTTTCAGTGCCTGCGAACCACAAGAAATGCTTTCCTATGGCTTTGCCTGGAAATTGTTTGAAGGGGCAGGTCCTGGAGCGAATCCACTTGAAATGAGACTCGGCTGGTCACAGGGATGGCTGGGGGATGCCGGGCAGACCCATGGCCGGGGCATCACGGGAAGAGAACCTCTGGAGTGTGCAGAAAAAGAGGGAAAGGTTCTACAAGATGGGATTCATCGTTACCTAACGAAGTGCAGGGTTTGCACAATTAAAGCCCTTAAGCTCCCCCTGCCACATGCGTTTTCTGCTGCCTACCCTGGGCTCAGGGGGATGCTTTTATGCCAGCAGGAGTATCACGTGTTAAGGGGACCCTGACCTCGATGATAAATGTGGTGATTTCTGGCTAGCTGGGTTAAGCTTGTAGTCCAGGATAGGCACACATGGACAGAGTGATCACATATGGCTCTTTCCCTTAGGACACCAGGCTAAAAATGGCTGTAGGCAGCACCTTTCTACGCAAAGGGCCATGGAGGAGTTCACTGACAGCCAAAAAAATATCTCCCAGCCCAGTTAATCTCCCCCAGAAGCGTTTGTTTGTCTGTGTTTTCACGAGACAGTCATGATGAACGCGACTGCAAGCGGTTTGCCAACGCTGGGAGAGGGGGAAATATTTGAGCAATGTTGTCTCGCGCAGACTTGGAAAGCTCATGTGGGTGTGAACGTGGGTTTATTTCTGCCGGAGTCCCCGCCCAGGTTTTGGATGTATAGCACAGACGTGTTCACAGGGTGTTTCAGGATGGGGTCTGTCTCTCCCTGCCTCACAGAGGGCCAGCGGCCACGCGGTCTCCTTGCCTTTTTTTTTTTTTTTTTTTTTGGGGGGGGGGGGGGGGCCACGTCTGAGCATTTGGCTGGTTTCCAGCTGCTCCTCGGCCTCACGGGCTGGGTGTTGCAGGCGTGGTGTGTAAACGCACGGGAATAGAAATTATTTCATCTGTCTGAGCCCCAGCAGCCTCGCTTTGTGCCAGCCACAGCTACTACACGGAGGTGAGACGTCTCATCCCCTGCCAGCAAGCCACCAAGGAATGGAGATGCCTCAGGGAGGGGAACCATTCATTACCTGCTATTACCTCAAGTGGCTCCTTTCCTAATTGAAAAATGTATTAAAAATTATTTTGGGAACTTCTAATTAGTTTTGTGGAGCCACTGGTGCGCTCAGGATGTTTCAGGAGCTTTAGTGACTGCCCAGAAGGAGGCCACCGCAGAAAAGTCTGCCTTTCCTCTCAGCCACCACCACTGCTGCAAGGTCAGGGAGGATGAAAACTTCTGTAGAAATAGAGGTTGAGCAACAAAGGTGGTGTCAGACAAGTTCCCGGGGAACTCTCCTCCCCCCCTACAGTGCCCAGCCCTACATGATTTAAAGCTGGAAACCCTGCAATAAGAGGCTATGCGCTGAGCAGCTGTCCTTGGGGGGGATGCACAGCTAGGAAAGCAAAAAAAGGCAAAAGAAAGAGCAGAAATTTGTGGCTAAGGCTGTTCTCTTTCTGCCTTTGGGATCTGTTTCCAGCCTGGTGCTTGCAAAGCCATTCAGCCAGCTATAGAACTTGATGGCTTGTAGATGCAAGAACACATTTCCTCTATGTTGTGTTTTTTTTTGTTTGTTTTTTGATTATTTGTTTGTTTGGTTGGTTTTGATTGTTTTTTTTGATTGATTGTTTTTCTTTTTTTTTTTTAATGTAGCTGAAATGAAAGCATTCTGTCAACTGAGTCACTGAGTCAAATGAGTGTATTTGGGGAAAATCTTTTAATTGCTTCTACAGTCATCGAGAAAATTAAGCACTAGAGAACTTGACAACTCTTGCCCGACCGTTTTGGCTCTTTGCTGACGGAGAACAGGGGAAATAATTCCCTCACAGTCATACAGGGAACGATCAGAAGGGCTTCAGTGCCATAATAATTAATGCTGTGGAAAGGCCGGCAAGGAAATTGCAGAGGATGGTAACTGGTGAGGGGCTTGGGGTGCAGGAGCTGGCTGATGGCTCAGGGTGCACGGGGGCAGAGGGCAGGGAAAGTGTGCTGAGCATATGCATCACTGTCAAATGTCATTTTTCCCTGTGCATGGAAAAAATAGGGGTGCTAGGAAAATGTTTTATTGCTTAAAATCACATGCATCTTCAGCTCAAATGCGCTGTAACATCTGAAGTGTTTTGTCTCCATTTCATCCGATGTTTTCTTACTGGTATCTTCTTTGACTTCCGAGTTTAGGCAGACTTCTTCACTTCAGGAAACGATAATGACCTGCCTTCCTGCCCTGCTGGTGATTAGCACAGCTGGAGGCTGCATCCCTTAGCACCAGCACGGCTTGTTTTGGGCTGGCCAGGAGCTATATCGGCTGTCTGCCGCTGTCCTGGGCGGGTGGGTGAGCGAGGCAGGAGACGGGGCAGCGATGCAAGGCTTCAGCACGTATGCAGAAATGTGAGACATCAAATGCAGGGGCTTTTCTTTCTGGTGTTAAGTGGTTGGAACCGTTCCCTGAGAAAAGACACGGCAATTTTTTAATTTTGCTGTAAAAGTGGTGAATGGAAAACAGATCATCCTTGACAGGTGTGGAAGATCTCTAGAAGCAAAGCATGGCTTGGTTCTCTGGCACTAGAGAAAAGGGATGTTTTTCCTTTAACTTTGGATCAATCTGGATGGATTTCCATAGGGACAGCAAACAGCTCCTCCTTCCTCCCTCTTCACTCCAATTAATTGAACTGGTGTTCACATACACTTTCCCAAATGCTGTCCACGCACTGTTTTACGGGACAGAATCACTAATTAGTGCAAACAGCCCGCTACAGACAGCTGGCATTCTCAGGCCGTGTTGTGGCTGTGCATTACTGCAGTCCAAAACAACTCGGCTTGAGGAAAACCTGGAGGGCCTGCTTGGAAGATGTGGCTCAGCTTAACCCTGGAATATCTGGGACCGGAGTAGACAAAGCCATGCAGCATGGAGCAGACCTCAGGGAAATCAAATAAGCAGGAAGGATCCAGCCCGTGTAATGAGGCTGTGTGATGCCTTGCTCTCACTTATTTTATGCTTGATGCATTATTTCTACGAAAACAGCCTGGGGCTCTCTTAAAACGTAGCTTTACATGACAAGAGGGGAACCAGAGGAAGAGAAGCAGCCAGATTTTGCAGCTGGCTGGGGAAGCAGCTAGCGGCACAGCTCGCAGACCCTGATGTGCCTTTGCCAGGAGCCAGGCACGGCCACGAGGCTGCTGTGCAGCAGCCCAGGAGAGGTTCAGCTCCCTGCAGCTGCTATGGAGCTGGCTCAACTTTGCTTTGCACTGAAACACCCTAAGCCATGCTGTGTCCTAATTAGATGAGGTCTGCAGAGGCTGCCCCGAGTTGGTTGCCATTTAAGCCCAAAACGGGCAGTTTTCTGCAAGCTCAGTTTGCAAACTGCAGGTAAAATCCACTGCCTGGCACAAATTCGGATGCTTGCATGATTGTACTAATGGTCTTATGCCATCCAAACAGGAGCATCGGGGGGCCAGGACAACCTCTCTGGGGCTGCTGCAGTGCCACCCGGGATGGATATTGATGTCCCAAACTTCATGGCAGGGCAGGGAGCCCCCAGTGCTAGTGTCTGCAGCCAGACACTCATGATAACGCTTAGTTTGGGATGCATGTCCAAAATTTTGGCAATAAACTTGTGATTTCCAGACTGCTATTATGTATGGCCTGTAGCTTTTGTGCTAACTTGGCTCTAAACTTTACACAATCATCCCCAGCTCTTCTCTCCAAAGGATTTTATAGGAAAGAGATGCATATTTTTTGTCTTTCGCTAGACAAGCCAACTCCTCATCTCAGGAAAGGTCCTCTTGCTGCTTATCCTAGCAGATTTTCTGCCTACAGCTATGTGAGTCTGAATTCTTCTTCACAAGGGTAACCAGATGAAGAGGCACCATTTTAGGTAAGGTCTTGTGGATGTTTTTTGCAATGGTAGAAGTATTTGCATTGAGACACCCTTACCTGAAATGTTCTAACATTAAACATATTTTTTGGTGTTTGTGTTGTGATGCTGGCACACAAACAACCCACGACCAGTTTGTGACCCCAGAACTTCCTCCTCTTCTGCCACCTCCAGCTGATGAGATCATGAGTTCAGTCCTTGACATGGGATTTAGTCTGCCTGATGTTATTCTACTTGTGTCTTAGCCTCTTCCCATTCTCGTATGACTTTATCCTCCTTTATTGATGTTGCTTCATAACCCCATGAACTGCACGGGGTGTATTTCATTACTGCTGGACTACTTGCGTGGGAGTGCTAATGAAAACATTGAATGAAATCAAGCCCAAGGCTTTGAAAAACTCCTCTGGAAGGATGGTTCTTCCACAGCCTTGAAGGGGGTCCAATTCCGAGGTGAAGCCACACAAGGTTCCCAGCATGACAGAGCTCCCCTATTGCAAATAGCCGCTCTTTTGACGTGAAGAGAAAGGAATCTCATCCCAACACATCTGCAGGGATGCTATTGGTCTCCTTAGCCCTGTCTTGACACTGCTCAGACGTGACACCAGCATCTACAAGCTTCTCCCAGGAGGGTTCATTTGCTGAAGAGAGGATCATCATGGTCTCCCTGGGAGGTGCAATAAAGGAGAAGCCCTTTAGTTGCAGCAGTGTTTTTTTTCTGAAGTACCTCAGTGCCAGCACATACTTGTCCACGATGTAATTTTTTCCCATTAATAAATCCACAGACCCTGCTGGATACCACTGCTGTTATGTTTGCAAAATCTTATGGTGTTAATGGGGCTCTGCTCCTTTCACTTGTCTTGACAATATGAAATATTGGCCTCCTAAGTGTTGGTTTTCCAAGGTATTTAAGTGTTCCACTCTCCTTGGGCTAATGGACATCTTATTAAAGCTGTCAGACTTCATTTCTGGCTTGCCAGATGCCACAGTCTTATGGTGTAGCAGAGACGTGTCCCTGTGTTTTCTTTTAACGCTGTCAGCTACCCACTGGATTCCCCTATCCCAGGGCTTGCTGCTAATAGAAATGTAACCATGTTTTGCTGCAAAGTGCATAAAAACATCAATTTTATTATGTAAAAAGGGCCTACTGAGTACACAAGCAGCAGCAGCTTTAACAGCTGATTGCTTGTTCTGATCCTCCAGAGTGCGGTTTTACAAGGCGGTTTGGTTTAAGAGCAGCACAGAGGGAAAATTGTGTCTTTGGGATGTACTCTGCATGAAACGGCCCCCTTGTACGCAGGATATTGGAGAATGAGGTACATATTATGCTCTTAAAATAGAGCCCTTTGAAACTGGCATGGGATACTCAGGCTTGTCTGAGTATCATTAATCACAGTTATGGCTCTCAGAAAAAACGGGCCTCGACTTCAGGTTGCTTGTTAAAATAAGAAATGTGTGTTTCAGTATTTAATTTGCAGTGGCAGTCAATGTACCTCGCAGTGTAGCCAAAACTAATGTATTTGAATCATTACTTCATATTTATTTGGACAAATTCTGTATGTATAGTATCTTTATAATGAGATGGCTTGTTTTGACTGTATTAGAAGAAGAAATTACTGTAAGTGTCTGGAATGCAAGCAAAAAGGATTCCTTAGGCTGCAGTGCATGTGTGATTTGAATTCTGACTGCAGACACTCAGTAACTTCTCTTCCAAGTACTCTATTATTTTTTTTTTTTCTTTAGAAAGCTCTCTCAATGGCAGGTTTTCAGACATAAATCTGCCCCGCACAAGCTTCAGCTTGGCTGTAAGGCCAAATCTCTGCGAGGCTTCCAGCCAGTAAGGCACGAATGCAAATCTTCCTGCATGGCTGAACTGGAAATTCCTCGCGTGGATAACAGTGATGCAGCTGCACAGGTGGCTGAAATCCCTGGGTAACACGGGCCTAAAAATAAGGTCTGTCCTGCGTCTTTAGCCAGAATTCCTCAAAGGGCAGGGGCAAATTCAAGGATAAGGGCTCAGGGAACAAGCTATGCAGAGCCTGCAATAGGGCTTAAGCAAGTCCTCCAGGAGGTGAGGTTGGTGTGAAGGTGGCTGAAAGAGGGAAGTCTGTGGGATATCTAGGAAAACTAGTCACAGAAAGGCTTTACCCACACAGCAGGACCACTGTTAAAGCCCCTGCACGGCCTTGCAGAGCATGTGCTTTTGTTTCTTGTGTGGGGTCAGAGTAGATGTGACTGCAAATCTGGGGATGTGGCACCCTTGTTTTCAATGCCCAAGCAAAGTGGGGACAAAAAGTCATTTATTTCTTGTAGAGATAAATAGTCTCCGGCACAAGAAACAGCATTGGTCCATACTACTGAGTCATCAGAAGAATGATGGATCCCCAAACAACTTTGAGATGAGCTGTAAGCGCGCACAGCCCAAACTGTCTAAAAAAAAAAAAAAACGGGGGGGGGGGGGGGCAAGGAAAACAAACAAGACACAGCATTTCTGAGAAAATAATGTCGACAGCTGCCCAACAAAGGTCTGCATGATGCCTTGCTAAGTTTGTCCCATAGCGTTTCACTTGGGGCCCTGCAGGCATTGCCCTGCTGAGGAATGAAGACAATGGATTCGGCAAGGCACCGGCTATAAATAGTCACCTTGATGTCACTGGTATAAAAAGCAGCAAGTGACAATTAAGTAGTTTCTGGAGAACCACAAGCCCAGTAGCCTGGATTGTATGGAGGGCATTTATACCCATCTGGGGAAAGGGATTGTACTAGAACTATTTTTTTTTTTTCCTGAAGCAGCAACTGGTTGCTTTATGTCCTGATAAATGCGCTCATGGGAAGGGATGATGTATTAAACTGTTTGACACAGTTTTGAATTTGAGAATCAGTCTTCTTCAGAAATGACCCAAATCCCCATTGTTGTACGTGAAAACTTCCAGTGTTGGCTTTGGGCGTGCATGGGCTGACAGATCCAGTCAACAAACCCAGAAACAAGTGGGTAGTGATGCTGTGGTAATTTCTGAACAGGTCTGATCTGTAAATTGGAGTTGCCCCAAGCTTTGGCTGTTTTCCTTCCCTTTCTAAGATTTATCAGGGGACTGGATTTAGAGAGATATTTAGTTTAGATGTTAGAAATAAATTCTTCACTCAGAAAGTTGTGAGGCCCTGGCACAGGCTGCCCAGAGAAGCTGTGGGTGCCCTGTCCCTGCAGGTGTTCAAGGCCAGGCTGGATGGGGCCTTGGCCAACCTGACCTGGTGGGTGGCATCCCTGCCATGGCAGGGGGTTAGAACTGGGTGGGCTTTAAGGGCCCTTCCAACCCGAGCTGCTCGGTGATTCTATAGTGCTGCCTTTTACCTTTATTAAGTTTGAATTTACAGCAAAATTAAGTCACGCAGACTAAACGCAACACCCTGCTCTTTGTCAGCAGGGGCATGCATCTTGCATTTTTTTGCAGTCCTTCTTCTGTGCTGCATCTGCACAACATATCTGGCATCCGAGCTTCAGAGACTTCTAATTCGTGTGCTGCGCTGTGGGGTGGGTGAGAACAGCGGTATGAGGGGATGTACTCGGGGTCAGAACAGCAGTATGAGGGGATGTATTCAGGGCAGAACAGCGGTACGAGGGCTGTGACAGGAATCCTGGAGATCACTGGCTCTTTGTCAGCACCAGTTACTTCACCTCAGCTAAGCACCGAGCAGTTCGATGCTGGCAGTTTAGTGGAATTAACCACATCCAGTAACCCATGGTACAGAACCCCAAACCCTGAACCCCTCAAACCAAAAGCCGCAAACCTCAACTCCTCTCCTCAAAACCTCAAATCCCTCGCACCAAACACCTCACATGAAAACCCCCAGACCCCTCACACCAAAACCCCAAGCCCCTCACTCCCAAGCCCCTCACCCCAGACCCCCGACCCCAAACCCCAACCCCTCTCCCCAAGCCCCTCCCGGCGGGGCCCGGCGGCGCATGCGCGGGGCGGGGGCGCTGTGTGTCGGGCTGCTGGGGCCGGCGGGCGGCTGAGGCAGGAGCCGGGGGGTCGCGGGGCGGCTCCCACCCGATCCTCCCGGACGCGATCCCCCTCGATCCTCCCGGCCCGGATCACCCCCGATTCACCCGGACCCGATCGTCCCTACCCCGCCATGGGGACGCAGGGCGCCGGCAGGAAGCGGCTGCCGAACCGGGAGCGCCTGACGGCGGAGGACGACGCGCTCAACCAGATCGCCCGTGAGGTGAGCGGCATCCCCTTGTCCTTCATCCCCCTCCTCCTCATCCTCCTCCTCCTCATCCTCCTCAGGGCTCCCAACGGCCACCCACGAGCAGCCCCCCCGGGTATAACGGCGGTAACGGCCGGGGGGTGCCCCCCCTCATCCCCTCACAGGTGCGAAATGCAGCCCCTCAAAAATAAAATAAAATAAAATAAATAAAACACCATTATTTGCGCTTATCCGCCTCAGCCACAAACCCTGGGTGGGAAAGATGAATTTCTTTTGTGCGAGCAGCGTCCGGCAGCAGTGGCTTTCGGGAAGCTGAGCGCCCTTCCCTGGAGCAACACCACAATGTGGGATGCGTGTGGTGGCAGTGGCGGTGCCACCGCTTTGTGTCCCCTGTCCTCACCGATGGCAGCCCGAGACATCCCAGCAGCACTGCCTGCCTCTTGGGCCGTCAGCCAGCCTGGAAATTCAAGGGCAAAGTCATTAAACGCTAAATAAAAGGTAATGTTAATTGCAGCGGTGTGGGCCTATTTATGATCCGAGGGCTCCACTTAAGCCTGAAGCACTTACAGTGTTTATACGTGAAGGAAACACTGTGTCGTGCCAGCCTGGGCAGGAGCCCTGCTGTATGTAGTCCGGCCTCTTCTCTGAGCAAAAATTGTCTGCTGCGGTGGGCTTGTTATTAATGACTGAGAACCAGGAACACTCATTTTTCCTGGAGGTACGTATAGGAACAAAACGTACACCAAAAGACAGCAGAATGGTGTTTGTAGGCATAAATCTACTTGAAAACTGGCTTGCATATGTTTATGTGTAACGAGTTAGGCATGCGGTTCATTAGACATTGCATCTTTGGGCTTGATGTGACTTTAAACAGTTAAAAACAGCTGATGACTGCTTTGTTCCTACCAGCTTATTCGTACTGGTTGTGTACAGCTGTATAGCATCAATGGCAAATGTGGTGTGAATTTGGTTTTATGTTGATGTGACTCTTCTGTGCTCTTCTTCCTGTAATCTCCCAAAAGGGAGGCTGGTGACCCAGGCTTGTGCCCAGCTCCACAGCCCTGGGGTTCAGCTCTTCCCTGTGTCCAAGCTGGCCTGCTGCTGGCTGCTGCTAAAGATGGACGTCCTGTTCCCCATGTCTGCTCCCCTTAGTGCCAACACCTGTCTGATTTGGGTGGGCTGGCTGAAGGCATGACCTCAGCCAGATAAAACCCTCCGATAGAGACTGGGCTCTTCTGGCGTCCTTTCGTGAAGCTCAGTTGCTGCCGGGCAGTGTGCTGCTGATAGCTATGGAGGCAGAAGGCAGGCTTATAAACTTTGGCTAGGGAGTTAGAAGGCAGACTTATAAATTAGGGTGATAACTTGCTGTTAGATTGAGTTACCTATAACATCATGCTTCTCAGATTCAGCCTCTAAGGGCAGTTTTGAATTGGGATGTCTCTGCTATTCCTGAGCAGTTTGTAGCCTCTTTGGAATATGTGCTATATTAATTTCTCCGTGAGTGATTTAGATGGAACATTAACAGAAGTCAGATGTGCATCAGTGTGATGAGAAAATGCTCTTCTGTACGACAAGAAGATGCTCTGTGAGCACTGCTGGGAATGGGAAGCTCCTGCAGAGGTAGTTTGAGATAGGAGGACAGGAATGCCTTGTGTCCGCACATTAGATAGCAAGTAAGAATGACTGTGCTGTCTGCTGGAGTTTGAGTCATGATAACATCCTGGGAATGACTTCGGGATGAGGGCTTAAATTCCACAACTGTGTCCTGGCCACTCTGTCCTTTGAGCCAAACAGAAATCTGTAGCAAGAGGCCTAGCTTGTTCTTTTCAACTGCATAGCTCTCTTCCATTCTCCTTTAGCTTGTGTATTGTTGTTTGCTGTATCGCAAAGAGGTTTGATGCTTAGAGTGTTGTTTGTTTGTTTGTTTTCTCTGAGTGCTGGGTGAGGGACAACTCCATTTGAAAACTCCTCCGCAAGCGTGCCTTTTATCTTCTCCCTTGAGTGCTAAAATTGAACTGAAAAGTTCAAGGTTCAGCATTTTCCCATATTGTTTTAACTCCTTGCATTACTCCCTCTTAAGTTTTATGCCCTTATAATGGTTTTGTTGTTTAACTGCCTGCTCTTTACCCAGGGAGTCCCGGCTGCATCCATCTGTACAGTGCTAAGAACTCTTGAAAATGTAAAGTAAGCCTTTTATCTCCTCCTAATAAAGAAGCTGAGTGTTAAGAAAGGTGCAAGGGTTATTGAGACTTCATCTTTTCCAGCCTTCCTCACAGATTTTTATGCAAAGCTTACATGTAGACATATTTCTTTCTTGCATAGGTTTTTACTCCTTTCTTTCTTACCCAGGAGCCACAGGTACACACAAGTTGCTAGCAGCTTCTAGGATGTCAATTTGATGTGTTCGGATTGGAGTCTAAAAGGGTGTCCAAAGCAGATTTATACATAGAGATCCTGTGGTTAAAGTACTTCTGGGAGCAAGCTGAAGTGTGTGCATCATCTCTCCTTCTGTTTTTCCTCTGGGGTGTTAGTGCTGCTTTGACAGTTTCCAGTTGTATTTTGTTGTTGTCAGAACCTCTCAAAAAAGGGATAGTTCTGACTGTACTGCACGCAAGGGGATTTTCCTGTACTGCATTTAAGGAGCCACTAAGGCTTGTAAGGACTTAGCCTCCTGCTGTTTGAAGCGTAAGCTGGCTGTTTGATTTGAGCTTGCAAATGGGACATCTTGCCATAGGTGCAGTCTCGCACGGACCGAAAGAGAGCTTTGTGCAGGGAAGAAGGCACCCCTCGCCTCTGCAGGATGTGAGAACAGTGCTAAGAGGAAGCAACTGTAAGTGAGCGGAAGGAAATTGTAAAAGTGAAGCGTGCTGTAGTGACAGGCTTTTAGCAGTAGTGTTAAGATGAAAATGTTTGGGGCGATTTCTGAACTGGATCAGCTGTAAGTGGCTTATCACCTTGTCTAGACGTGCTCAGAGCAGAGGGGGAAGGCAGTGCTGCTGTACATCACTTCGTCCGTCAGGTAAGAGTGCTGACATACCAATAAATCCAGCTGCTGAGCTGGACTTGGAATTAAATGACCAGCAATTATGTAAATGAGGTGAAATCAAGGAACCTGGTGTTGTGAGTTTCAGACGGACGCAGCTAACTGCCACTCGGGGTTTGCTGTTCATACACCTAGCTTGTGTTGCTGAGATTATTTGCTGGCTCCTGCAGATGAGAGCGGAGCTGATCAATGACAGGCTTCTCCACTTTCAGGCTCGTGTTGACGCCAGTAGATTATTCTGTGTTTAGGTCAATGGAAACTTTTGGGCCATTTTATTCCTCTCCGTGAATACATGCCAGCAGTGTTTGCAAAATCTAGCAGTTTGATACTCCTCGAGGTCCGTGCCAGCAGGAGCTGCGTGCACACTGTGTGCAGGCATCTATCTGTTCTCTTGGGCTGGTGTACGTGTGTTTTAGGAACACAGCTAACCCTGGGCTTGTAAACCTTACGGGGACTAGTTTACAGCCTTTTCCCTGCTTTTTAGATGGGCTTGGCATGATCACTTGAGACATCATTTCTAGGGGAGTATCTTTTCCCAAATTCCAGCCTGCTACTGTAATGGTTAAGCGTTCTGTGAGCAGAAGGAATTTTGCAAATACAATGAGAGCTGCCATCTACGTAAATAAGGTTTTTCCTGTAGGCAGATAATATTAATTACTGTCTTCTGTTTTCTTGAATGAGAAAAGCAAGGTCAGGGCAAGCTTCTTGTTTTTATTAGGAAAGTAATCTAAACATTGTTTTCTTGATGTCTTGTGTACAGATGTGTTGTACTCCTCAGAAGAACAATCCTGGCTGTCATCTCTGTGCTAAAAATCTTCTCTTTCATTGAGCAATTTACAAGGGAGAATTCTTTAGCTGGTAATTAATTTGAAAAGTTATTGATTTGACTAATATCATTTGATTTTTTTTTCCTGTTAAAAGGTAGTATTGTGAGTTGTGCTCCACTATTTGTACACTGTATGTTATTTGCAGTATTCAAGAACTGTTACCTATATTTGTGTGTATATATATATATATATTTTTTAAGTAACTGGCAACTTTTGGATCATAGTTCTGATTGTTTCACTGAAGTTCTCAGTTTGAGCATTGATTTGCATTCTCTGTGATTAAAAAATTGTGATGTAATGCTCCTGAAGGAGCAGAAAGTGTAGCTGATGAGAAATGGCATGAAATGCAGGCGAAGCTGACCAGCCTGCCCTACTGGGTACAGTGAGAAGGCACCAAGCAACTCCAGAAGCCTGACTTGGACTTGCAGGACAAGTGAAGAGAAGCTGTGATAATTGTCCATAGAACATAAAGGCCTGGCTTTGGAACCGAGGTGCTAATTTGACTCTGGTTTATACACTGATCGGGTGACCTGCCTGATAGGCAGAGATGGAAACCCTTTGCTGAACGTTGAAGCTGAAGCAAGCAGCCTGGGTACATATGTGTGTAGCACAAGCCACGCAAACCTCAGTGAGCTGTTGCCCAGACCAGAGCATTCCCTAAGGGTGTGCTAGGTAGTGCCAGTGTAGGGGCTATGTGCCTCCTTCGTACGGTGGGGGAACTTTTCTGAGCAGCCCTTGGCATTTAGGAGGGTTACAAAGGCTTTTGTGAGCCAGATAAATAGTTCAGCCCTTAGGACCAGTCTGTTTTATGGTACACCAGTTGCTTGTACCTGACTGACTGCTGAATTTCATTGCTGCCTGCCTTTGTGGCTATATGAGAGCAACTGACCAGAAGAAGTGTGCCTGACTGTAGGGCTGTTGCTAGAATAGAAAGTTGTGAAGGCAAGGGATGCTCATGGAGGGCTTGGGCCTGAGCCCAGCTGACCTAAATATAGGAGGGATGGAGGCCTTTGTAGGAAATGCTTGCCAGGAAGCTACGGAGAAGTGTTCCAAAGCTAAGACCGTGTTATGTAGCAAATATGCTTTTCTTCATTGAACGTGCCTTTTATTGGCTGTGTAGCCAGAAAGCATTACATAAAGCCAATGCCTTTTTCCTATAATCCTTCCCAAAGGAAATATGTGAAAGAGCTGATTTGGATGGTTTAAGAGGCGAGATACAAATCTTAAGACCATCCCTTTTTAGTTAAATGGGTGATTGTAGCCTGTGTCCCAGCTCACAATCTGCCTGTTGCGACATTAAATAACTAGTTGTCTGTTTGTGTGCCTGTGCCTGGCCTGTCCTCCTCAGCTGTTCCCTCGCCGTCCGAGGAAACAGCTGTTTAGGAACTGTGATTCCTATTTCAGGCAGGCCTGAGGCTGCTGTTAGGATTAACAGCATGGGGAGCCCAGCCTTCTTCTTTGCAAGCCCAGGTGCTGAGCTGGTCTGCAGGATGCAGTGCTAATTGCTGCCTCATCTAGATGGGTGTCTTTTCCAGTCTGGTCACTGAATAATGTTGGAGCTGAAGCACACTTGCAGTGCTTTTAACACTGTTGGGTTTTCTTTCCTCATTTGGTTATGAGGAGCATAATCCATGTGGCATTTCAGGCTTGTGGAGCAAGGTATTTGTCCCTCCTGTCAAGTCAGCAGGTTGCCCGAGCAGCGAATCTGTCTAGCTGGATGTAAGCACTCACGGGCAAACCTTAAAATAGCAGCCCCGAAATACCAGCTGTTGTCTCGCTTCTGTGAAAATACTTTTTGGGGGAGAAGTTCCCCGCTGGAATGGAACGGGGCGGGGGGAGTTGCAGTAAGCCAATTTTTCCTTCAGATGGTCATGAGGTAGCTTTGAGAGCTTTTAAATACAGGAGAGGCTTCTGAGAAAGGAAAGTGGGCAAAGTTACACTGGCATTTCATCCCGGAGCTCTCTGCTTCTGGTGTTAATCCCATGCACTTGCTCATGGGTCTGAATCGGCTGGAGATGAATCCCTGGCCTTGTGCATAGTGGAGAAATAGCTGATGTTGTCTGGGCTTCCCTCACACGGTGCAGGTGAAGGAAGTGCTGGAGTGTGTTGTATGGAAAGAAGTCCGTGACATCAGCTCCCAAGGCGCTCTCTTCTCCTTCATGATATTTTAGTTAGGGAACAAAAAGTAGGCTGGAGAACTTTCTCACTAAAGCTGGAAAAAGAACTGGCATGCACATAGAAATGAGAACGTTACATCAGTCTCTATAATAACATCAATACTTGCAGGTACTCTGAGGTGCTCTGAGGAGGGCAAGCCACCTGTGCTGTTGGTAAGAGGCAAGAAATGCAAGGAAACTCTCAAAGGCCTGCTTTTTAGAAGCTTTACCTGCTGAAATCGAAGCTTGGCATGGCATAATAAACACTTAAACGGCTGAACTTCACTGTTGGTAGTTTGAAGGTGTTTAATTGCCCTAGAAGGAGCTGAACTTCTTGCCACGCAGTGCTTGCAGTGTGGTAACGGCTTTCATTAGAGGTGATCATGAAAGACTGTGTGACACAGTGTCCTGTTATGAACATGTGTGCATTCTACTCAGGTCTTTTAAAACCTGATTTTTGGAGGCTACAGAGGTTTGAATCCTCTGTATTCAGGTACTGGGAAAGCGCAGAAGTAATACTTCAGATGGGAAGGAGTGTGGCCTACCTCTAACCACCATTATCATTTGAAATTGTCCATGTCATGAAGCGTGAGGGGCAAGGCTGGGGGTTTATTTCCGAACGAGCAGGGCTGCGAGCACCTTCATGGCCTCACCAGCTGAGTTTTGGGTGTCCCCTGAGGAGAAGATATCTCTGATTGCTTCCTGTGCCGGCGGCTGCTTGTTTTGGGACACGGATGTATGCTCAAAGCAGTCTGCTCCTTCAGCCCCACAGCTGTGTCACGTTTTTCTGTAATTGAATTTCTGACGCAGTGTGTGCTGCCACTTCAGGGATGTGGACTTTGGGACAGGGCGGTTCTCTTCAAAACCTTTGAAAAATGTTAGGTTTTACTGCCAGCCATAAAGAGTGGAAAACTAGCAGAACTGGGATAGCTGCTGCTGGGTTAGGGAATGATATGTTTGGGGAGCTGCGTGTAATTGCATGTAACTGGCACAACTCTGAGCAATACTTTTAATCTGCTTTGCTCTTCTGCATGTCTGCAGCCCACATGCCAGCTGCTTGGCCCGGGCTGTGTTTTATCCACCTAAACACTACTGCAGCTTTTGAGAGTTGAGCTGCAGACAGCGGACAGAGAAAGTGATCAGCCGGTGCCAAATCTGAGCTGCGTTCCAGGCTTGGATGTGGTGAGGAAGCCTGGTCGTTTGCTGATGCTTCTAGCTCCTGGCTGGTTTGTACACAGCTCTGTTCTCCTTCCAACACTGCTTTTGTGTGCAAGGTGAACATTTCTTTTGTGAGACAGCTTCATCTTGACAATATAATTGCAAAAACTCGGGTTGGATTCTAGTTCTTCGATGCTTTGTGAGCTGTACTCTTTGAGGAAAAATATTTAGATTTTATTTTTGTATTATATGTTGCTGTACAAGAAATCGGAGCCTTTGGTAAACCAAAATTGCCAGGTGCATCACCACCTTTGTGTTCCTATTTTTGATACCTGGCAATTAGGCAGGGCAGTGCTTGTTATCATTGGCGTGTGAAGAAATGCAAAAACAATAGTTAGGATTTCAGAGCAGCAATTTGCTTTCCTCAGCTGTCAGAAGGTTTGTGTTTTCTGTGAATGAGACTAGAGAGTTTGAATACAAGCTTCTGCCAAAGAAACTAGCGGGACAGAGTCACCAATTACTTCTGTCTTCCTCCAAAATAGGCTCTTAGGGCTGGGTTTTTCCCCACCATAAATGTTGCAGCCTGCAGTTTTTAACGTCACTTGTCATTGATTTATCTTTCCCAGAAAGGAGACCGAGGATGTTCCCAGCTTACTGAAAGTGACTTCCACAGAAGCAGCTTGTTCGTGCCTCTGCTGCTTTGGCTGATTGGTTGGTGACTTGACTTTTAGCGTTGCCTGTGACGAAGTGATACTGCCTCTGTTGTGAGTGGTCTCACTGGTGACTCCTGACAGGTTGTACTCATGGTCCCGCAGCTGCCTTCAATCTGGATTTCTGCACAGACAAATTCTAGGAACAGCACTGCTTCCCTCTTGGTCTCTGCTCTTACACACTGCTGACCTTCCCTTTTGCCAGTCTCTGATTTAAATTTAATATTTACTTTTTTTCTCTGCCTTCCTCTTTTGAGTACTTCCTATGTCTCAAAATACGCTTTCTTTAATCCCCACATTTGAATACTAAATTTAGATGAGTCAGTCCCTCCTGTCTGCTTTGGCCAGCCTCATCGAGCAGGCAAAAACGGAATACAGGAGTATCTGGCACCCTGAGAGCTGGGTCAGGCTCCCTCAGGCCAGATGGATTTCAGACATTCCCACTTGGCTCTTCTAATTATGGAGAGTTTATCAGCTGGCATCCTGGGATGCCAGGAGTGTAAGGATAGGCTTTTGGTGTGCTTCATGTACAGAAAGGTCCCTGGGCTCTGTCAGGGGACAGAAGTCCCTACATTTTCCCCTTCCTTTTTAAAACACACATCACTTCAGATTCTCTTTGAAAGCGTGGTTAAGATAGGGCTGCTTACACTGGTGCCCAAGTACTGCAAGTACTTCACTTGGAAATGTGAAATATTTGCTCTTGCTGGTTACAAATAATAACAGATAATGGCTTTCTGTTTTGTTGTTGTTTTTGTTGTTTGTTTGTTTTTGTTTTTGTCTGTGTAATCACTTGTTGTTTCTCTCTGATTGCAAACTGGAAGTCCTTGCAGTTGCTGCTAGGAAAATAGTAAAACTAACTTTATGTACTTCCAGGAAATGTCTGTTTAAATTTGGATGGTCTGCAGCCAGCCCTACTGCACTGCTGTGCAACTGTGCATTTCCCATACGCTGCTCTCTTTAAAATGTCTGCTCTCCCATACGAGATGTATGTGTGCTGGGCTCGACTTCTTGCCTTGCTGGACGTGTTGCTGAGCTCTAAGAGGATTTATGTTGACAAATACATTGAATCAGCATCTGTTGAAAGTTGGAGTGGGCTTTTGGGACGTTCTTGTGATACCCAAGGGTCATGCTATTCCATTGTCCATTAGATATGAATTTAAATCTGTCCCGACGTGCAGTGAGTGCACTGAAGCAGAGATGTGACCTAACCTTTACATGAACTGTGGAGGAATCTAGGGGCTCTGGGAAACAGCACTTGTATGTGGATACAAGGGATGATGTTGGTAGATGTAGAATGTTTTTAAGTGGCTACACAGTGTTTTTAGTAATATTTCTGCATTCTTGTGTAATTAGCCTGGGAAAGAAACAACAAACAACCTTGTTAGAGCAAGCAAAGAAAGGTTCATTGTCTGCTGGGGAGGCACTTTTATATTGCTGATGGAATAAGCACACACCGTCGGACAGCCTGGAAGTCATTTCTGCTAGCGGAAAGGCACCTGGTAGCCCAGAATTCATTGCCATCTAATGGAGAAATCTGCAAATGTAGACAATAAAGATCAGTGGGTCTGTGAATGGAAGGACCAGGTGCAAAAGCCTTACCTGCAGCACTTCTAAGGTTGCTTGGCACACCTCAGAAGCTGGTAGGGAACTGTAAGGTACTGGGCTTTTGTAGTAATTTCCTATACAAGAATGTAGTTCCCAAGGGCTGATCCTTTGCTGCAGGTTTATCCCACTCTCACAACACTTCGTGTTGCGTGCTGGTTTCCTAAACCAGCTGTTCCCCACGTTAAACTCAGTGACACGATCTTTGTGAGGTGGAGGATCCAACTGCAATCCCATCTGCTGGGGTAATGGCAGGGCTGCACCTCCATGCTGTTGGCAGTGCCTTCAGCATATCCCAAGTGGCATGCCTGGATTTCTGGAATGCCAAGAAAAAGCCACAAAGGCCATTTGCATCCCCCAGCAGTGCCTGCAGTTCCCTCTTTCCCTGTGTCTGTTAGGATGCAGGCTCGTCAGGTAATCCAGCGTAGCTCAGACCCAGTTTGGCTCCAGTAATCCTCTCCCACCCCCACACAAAAGCTGTCCAATCATTTCTTAAACAAGGCTGGTTTTTCGGCTTTAATCGGAACTGCTGGGTTGTTCAGCGCCATCTCGCTCGGTGCAAGTTGTCTTGACATGCCCTGGCTCTCTGATGGAATTTTTCTTAACGCGAGGGAATGGGTCGTGAAACGATAGCAAACGAGAGGGTGATTCCTATCCGCTGACCAGGTATGAGCCCCTTGTAGATTAAAAAAAATTAATTAGCTGTAATGGTGAGAGAGAGAGAGGATAGTGTATTTTTTTTTAGTAATTTTTCACAAGTCTGTTTAAAATTGCTTGAAGCATGAATTTTTGAAATGTTTTCTCTGAAATTTCTTCTCCATGGTTTTTCTGTGAACTCAGTGTGGAAGTTGGCTTTTGTCCATAGGAGCCATGGTTAGAGTGCTGCGACTGCATGCGTGACATTCAGTGTTCTTGTTGAAAGGATGGAAAATCTGGTAAAGCACGGAGTATAGCAGAGAGACCTTCTACTACGCTAGTGTATAGCTGCGCTGACGTGAAAAGGTAATTTCACCAGCTTTGTTGAGGTGGTTTCTCCAGATATCGGCGCTTTCCCTGAACTCAGGTTTGCACAAGCAGTTCTTGGCGTTTCTCTGCTTGATGCTGCAAATCAGGAATTTCAGCCCGTGCCCTGCCAGCAGAATACAGGTAGCCCGCAGCTCGGATATTACCTTGGGAATATTGAAGGCAAACAAAAGGTTCCAGGTCTCACTGCAGGGAGGCGGTGATGGTTGAAGAATTGCGTGCAACTGTCCCCAAAAACTTCATTGCACGTGTAACAGAGCTTACAAAGTAGTGGGGGGCATGGAAACATGACAATTTTTGCAGTTCTCTTGTGTATATATGTGTGTGTGTAATAAAACCAGAAACGAGAGTCTTCTGGTGATACCTCTTGCAGATCCCTTCCTGTAATTGCTGTACTGTACTTCTGATCATCTCCAGTCCTTACAGTGACTCTTGGTACTTCTTAAAATTTAATCTGAAGCTGATATATTTGGACAGGTAATGAAAAACAATACCTTGCAACTTGGAACCAGTGTGCTGTAGACCAACAAAACAGATTGTAAACACAGTCAAATGGTCTATTGCCAGATTGCTCTATTAACTCTAATCAGGGTAAAGAGCTAAACTGAATTAAATCTGCTTGTGGATGAGGACATTCCACCTGAGGAAATGTGCTCCAGAGGTCATCCCCAGGTTTGAATATTAATGCTACCTGTAAAAACCGTACTGTTTTGTCTCTCTTTTGGATGGGGCCAGGTAGGAACGTAGCGTTAAAGATGGTATTGTTTGTTAGTAGTCTGTGCCAGGAAGTGGCAGTACACCTGTAAGGAGTGAGGAACTACTTTGGGGTAGTTTGCAGGTACCTTACTTATTGCAGGTGCTGTGTAAGCAAAGATTGAGCTGACACCGTACTTGAATGTTTGTGTTGGAACTCCCACTTCCTAAAGTACTGAACTGTAAATAGAAAAAGCGCTTTTTTAATACCCTGAAGTTCAGGTCAGCCCTTTCCAGGGAAAAAGGCTTTTAAACAAGGAAGGAGAATAGTGTTTTTGTGTTTTTTTAAATACATGGCTGGGAAAGCAAAGTCCTGCTGAGTCCATATGAAAACTTTTGCATAAACACAAGGCTGTCTTGCATCGTTGTTTGTTTTTCTTTTAAAAGGATGTTCAAGCCACAGTAAAGCATCCACATTTTTTAATGGTTTGTATAGCATTATCCTGTGTATTTTTTTAAAAAAAAAGTTATGTTCTTGGAGATAAACTGTGCATATCTATCTTATTGTGAGACGCTCACGTCGAGTCCTGACACACTGATATTTGACTTGCTGCCAATGAGCTATGGGATTGAGGATCAAAACTGTTGTTGAAAGTGCTTAGTACAGATAATAATTTTGACACCTTAACAGTTTAAAAACAGATATCGACTGTTAAGGCAGTATGGGTGATTTTGACATGCAATCTGGAAATATAAGGCTGAAAGGAACAGTGTCATGGTTTTTCTTTAAATAAATGTTCAGTGTAGCTCCTGATGAGTAAACACTGTGCTGCGTGGTCAGGACAGAGCTTTTTTTTTTTTTTTTTTTTTTTTTTTTTCCCACCTGCTTTTTTTGACATTAAACTTCCCCACATTCCCCAAACTTGCACCATGGGCATTGCAGGAGATTTCATGGAACAGTTGTGCAGATCCAGGAGCAATCTGGGGTAAGGATTAGGGTTATATCATGGTCATTTCATTAGGAAAACACCATGCATGAGTCATGCAGATCCAGGAGCAATCTGGGGTAAGGCCTATGGGCTCTTACAGACCGCATCACGTGTAGCTGTGTTATAGCTGGGTGATGGGGGAGGAAACTTTAGACATATTTATTTTTAGGTAGGTTAACAACCCCATGCTTCTATTATTGAAGGTTTCTTGGGTGCATTTTTAGGTATGTTGTTTCTCAAAGGAAAAGGCCCAGGAAAGAACGAGCTGACCCCACCGAGCCCAGAAGCTGGGGAGGGATGGTGCTGGAGCCAGCAGCTACCTAACATGTTATAACCCTAGCTGCTGAAGTGTTTTGTCTTCCACTCTGCTCAAATCTTCATTTGTACCATGCTGTTGCTTGCTTTATGAAAGCTTTTACTGACTTAAAGCAATTAAACAGTCAGGTATAAGTGGTAGGTATCACAAGTCTTCCCAAAGCCTGGATCACATTTTCATTTCTGTCCTACGAGCACTCATGTTCCTCCAGGTTGTGCTGCGCTTTGGTCACGTAAAATTAAATCCAAAGGAAGATGAAACAATTTTTTTCCACCCAAGAGAACTCGCCTTCAATGTCAGACAGGCTGTGCACCAGATAGCCAGTTATATATAGCAACAACACGCTGCCCATAGCACGCTCTGCAACGTGCTGAGCTTGACAGAATGCCATCTGAGGTGCAGCATGCCGTTACTCGGCCTGGGTTTGCTGCTGGATGGTTACTGGGGAAAAGAGGGAAAGTGTGGAATGGCACAGAAGGGCAATCCAGATGCCTAATACCCTAGGCTGAATTGCATTCTTGCTTTAGAAATGGCTAATACAGTAGTTGTGCAATCCTTACATGCTCGTTTTTTTGTGTGTGTCAAACTGCTGCCTTTGCTTCAGCTGTAGAGCAGGAGTGCAGGCTGGGTGTAATGGGACGTAATATTAATCCTAGCGCTGCCAAACCAGGACAGTTGTGTAAATGGATTGAATTTCAAACTCTGCAGCATCGCAGCACATTTTATTTGCGATGTGACCAAGCTGTACAGGGAACACCTTGTAAAGTACAAGAGTGGGATTTGTGTTTGGAGAAGGCAGCGGGTCTTGTTGACAGCCTTCTGTTCTCTTGAGCATTAATCTGAAATAACTTTTCTTGCACAATAGTTCTTAAGCTAGACCTATTTTTATTACGCGCTCAAATACTTAGGCTGGGTGGGAGTCTGCAATAAATATTTCTATTCCCTGAAGTGATGGCTGTTGGCCAGCTTCTGCACTCTTACTCATCAGCTGCTGGTCTTAATTCTGCTGAATTCAACCTTTTTATCTCAGAGGAGCAGAAATAATTTGTGTGCAGGTTTCTGACTGCTGGGTGTTGTTTCCTTAATGGGATGCCGAGAGGCCTTGGCTTGCTCAGGAGCCGTCGATGCCGCTGCATTGCGTGACATTGTGCCTCTCGATGGATGTGTGCTGCCTTCAGATCTTCTTTCCTTTCCCACGTTGTGCTGGAGCTGGCCACCCTCAGAAACTAGTTGTACTGAGCATTGCCAGCTACAGGCCTTTTTTTTTTTTTTTTAAATAAAAAATAAGGCATTGCCATAAAGGTCTATCTGAAATAAAAAATCTGCAAACTGGAGGCAGTGTGAGCACAGCGATGCAGTTACGCTGGTGGTTTATGTCCTCATCCTGTTTGCTTGCTTATGCAGTGAGATTATGCTACATAAATATGAAACCCCAAGATAAAAAATAAAAAAAATATAGCTTTCTAGAAGCCTTTTTAGTTTGTCAAGCAGTGCTTATTTTAGCAATGGGCTAGTTCAGGGGCATGGGAGAAAATCACGGCAATGCCATCAAATGCTTCAGCAGTTAGATGTCAGAGTGCTCGGCATTTGTTTTGCTTGAATGCTTTTCAGTGTTCCTGCTTTTAGAAGATAATCAATGTGCTGTGCAACTGCTTTCTCGTTTTCACACTCGTGTCAGCTGTCTGCGTTAGGGAATATTCCAAGCTCATCAAATCAAAAAGTTGTAGTCTTTTTTTTTTGTTGCAGCTTCAAGAAGTGCAGAGAACTACAAGGGCCTGTTGTAGTCAGATGTCTCACTTTTTCTAGCACAGCACTGTTGGAAATTCCAGGAGAAAGTTAAGGACGGAATGGAAATGGAGAGCACACTATCCGCTCGAAAGGTGACTCAAACCAAGAGCAAAGTGACCCTGGCAGAGTACCATGGGAAAATCTGTGCTGCTGGGGCAGTCCAAGTGCCACATTTTACAACTGCAATGCTTATTCAGGGAGGGGAGAAAAGGAAAAATAAGTTGTGATCATGCAGAAGGGGAGGAGGAAAAGGAGGGATGCATCTGTCTTAAAAATGTCTTTGAGAGCAAAGTGCTGGCATTGATTTGTAACAGCTGCTTGGGATTTTTGCCCTCTCTGGGCATCGTTTCTCATCCGGGCACCTGCAGGTTCATCCAGTGCAGCAGTGGCCCTTCTGCACAAGATGGGAAAACTGGGTGCGTAAGTCTTGCCTGACTAGCGCAGGTGTGACAGCAGAGCCCAGGGACGGCACAGCATTGCTGTCCCCTGCTTCTTGAATCCCATTGTGCTGCTTTCCAGCCTTCCAGGCACGCAGAGCTGCTTGCTCGTGGTTTGGTTGTTTTGGGCTTTGGTGAAGCACAATGAGAAAAGCTGAGCTGCCTTTCCTACCTGCGCTTGGCAAGGTGAGAAGTCATATATGAGGCATTGTTACCGAGATGAATCGACTGGAAGGTTAACCTTGATCCATCCAGCCCCTCCTGTCTCCTCATTAGGATAGCTTTAACCTAGTGCTGGTCTTTTGGCATCTGAAATCGATTACACAGCCATTGCACTGGGTGGAATTGCTCCCTGTACACCACAGCAAAATATGTACTGGCCCTACTTAATGCAAATATAAGCTCCTTGGTGTGGTGGCTATTGTAGTATGATGCTTCCAGAGGACAGGGTACACAATTAGAAGCAACACTGATTTATTAATACAAATCTACAGAAAATGAGCCTTTGTGCTTAGCAGACTTCCTGCTCCTCTTAATATTTTTTAAATTCTATAGCACATTTAGGAAGTCGTCGTGTCCTGTCCCCCAAGCTTGGGCAAGTTCAAACTGAGTGATTTAAAATACTTGAGAGAAGAGAATCAGTAGAACTGATGAGTTGATGAATGAGCTGAAAGCGTAGACAGGGCAGGCCAAGATAACTCCTAGTAGTTCTGGCTGCCTCTGTATGTAGCGCACCTTTTATCACTGTGTTTGGACCAGAGGCACTTCCTTGCATCCAAGACTTTTGGCACCCTGACTCTTCTCTTGATTTAGTTGTAGAGGGTTTAGGCAGTGATTGTTCAGCAGTAGTCTCAAAGCTCTTTGAAAAAGAAGAGCTGTAAAAGCATCCTGGTAAAGTGCAGGAGTGAAACTATCAGCTTGATTCGTGCCTCCCGTTCTCGAGGTGACAGAGCTGGGTGTGGGAAGGGTATGCAAGGAAAAGGGCAAGGTTGTAGGTGACAACAAATGGCGTACATCTCTGAACAAGCTCTAGTTGGAAGTAAATCTGTGCACGTTCTGGTAAAAGACTGAGTAACAGTGAAAATCTGGAATGGAGCTTTGCTCTGTGGACGTAGTTGTGTTTTATTGTTGTTTTTCCCCATGTGGGAAGGCTGAAAGCTTAGCCAATCTCTTTTATAAGGTCCTGTTGCAATCACTAGCCATCTGAAGCTGGAGTGTCATCAAAAAGAGACCTTGAAAATGACAGCTGAGGGCTGAAAAAAACACGCACCTAAGGCCCGTGCTCATCGCTTCAGACATTGGTCAGGGCTTATTCTGGATTCATTGGAGACATCTGGAAGCTACTCAGCTAACATTATTATATGGTGGAACAAAACTGATTTCTCAAGGTTGGTCTGTGAGGTAATTTTGTGAAGTCTGGAGGACTTAGAAAAACAGAGCCTAAAACCTGGAAATGATCCAGCCTCTGTCCTACCAGTTTGTGGTCCTTGCAGCTGCAGGTCCCCAGTACAGCAGTCTCCCTGCCCTGCAGAGCCCTGACACGTGCATTCAGCTGTCACCCGATGTGATTGTACGCAGGGAAGTGGCTCCAGTGTCCTGAGCAATTTGGTAGGATAGGCCATCAAGTCAATTCTTTTTTCTTTTAAAAGAAAAAATTGCTCACAGCTTTGGTTTGTACTGATAACTAATGTAAAGAGCTCTCTGGCTCTCATAATTAATGTTAATGGCCTTATCGGTATTTGCCATATAATTAAAGCAAATTGCATATTGGAGAAGTAAAGATTAAGTTGTGTTGGTGAGGAGCAATAGGCTCTAGCAGAACTGTAATTAAAAACAAAACCTCACAGAGAAAGCGGCGGCTTTCAGGGAAAGGTTTTATCGATACTTCTAGTTGGAAGAAATAATAATGTTTGCATACAGTGCATTGAAATTAATAACTGTATAGGATAATTTGATAATAGTAAACATGCTGGGTGTATTTTCTCATAGAAATGTTGAATTTGTGGAGTGTAAAAACAATACTCAGAAAAACTCTCCTAATCTGTGTAAATGCAGCTGTATAGCCTGTCCAGTCCTTAATACAAAACTGCCTTTTGTGATGGTTTTTGGCTTTTCAACACTAAACATTTTATAGCAGTGATTTGAAGCAGCTTTACCTCTCATGAAAGCAAAGACTTTGTGCTTGACAAAAGGAAGGTCCTTTAAGATCCCACGTCTTTGGCAAGGCTTCTTGTGATTCACGGGGGGAAGTGGAAATCAGTTTCTAAAATTAAACTGAACTTTCACTTTGCTTTTTTTCCCCTCCTGCTCGCAGTGAATGTGTTACATGTGTTATGGTCTTCTATAGCTCCGGACGAGCAAAGAGACTCTGCTTGAGACTTGTTGTGGCAGGACTGAGCAACACTAGTATCTCCTCCGCTCTCTGCTTGGATTTTTGAAGTCACAAAGGACAAGTTACTTACGTCATCTTGAATCTGATCTACTCTGTTTACCCTTTGCCTCTTGGAAAGGAAGGGTGAGAGTTTCCTGCAGTCCGAGGTGGACAAATAAGGCAGGGTTGTGTTACATGCTGGAGTTACGAGAGTTATTTGGGGATGGCTGAGTTGGTCAACAGCTGCAGCCCTCTGCTATCGTGTGAATGGCTTGCCTTTTGCCACACTGCTTCTTTTAATGAGCTCCATCTGCACGTGGGGCAGTCCATAATGGAAAGCAGATTGGTGATCTGATGGTGTCCACAGTGCACTTGAGGTGCTGTGGTTTGCTTGGTCTGCTGCGCTGCAGATGAAGGCTGAATACCAAAATGAGGTGGATACCTGCTCTTTGTTTAGTGCACAATTAGTTGGCAAAATGTTGAAATTTTGCCTGAAAGGCCAAGAGATTGCAGGCTGAGGGGGAGATTGAGGCACTGAATGCTTGCAGAGAAGCTGAGATTTTCTGAAAAAAGCAGCTCATAATCTGTGAAAGTTGCGTTACAGTTAATTCTTCTTTTTTTTTTTTTTTTTTTTTTTTTCCTCCAAAAGTCATGATGATCGTGGTTTATCATCTGGCTTTGCTTTGCTATTGGGATTTTCCTCTGGAAAAGCAGATGCTCAGACAGTGCACTGGTGCAGAACCACGATGGTAAGCGCTTAAAGGACAGGACAAAACTAACATGACCAAGGGAACACAGCATGGGTTCATTCTGACACTACCTCCAACAAAAGTCAAAATACTTCTCTTAATCAGAACAGAAAATGGAAAAAATATTCACTTGTAGATTAGAGTTAACATTAGTTCAGTCTTATTAACTGTTTTTTGTTTTTTAGCTGCAGCTTATTTTATTTATAATTTTTATTTATAAAATTGCTTCTTAGTGAGTTTAAGTATATGAAGTATGGCATTCAAAGCCACAGTTGGTTTACCAGGAATGTATGGTGCAGCAAATTTTCCTTTTCCTCTTCTATAGCTTGAATATAAATCCTTAAAGAGCTAAAGAGCTTACCATACCAAAAGTAAGGCTGTGTAAATATCTGAGCACATGGAAAAATAATTTTCCTCTTACTACCACATTGGAATTTAGAAGAATTACTCAATTTTAGCTGCTCAGTTGGAACTGCTTAAATTAGTAATGATTCTGCAAACGTGAACATCCAGATTTTAGGCAGATTTCTGGAAATGAGAGAGGCAGTGCTGGCACACGTACTGAGATGACCATTACCAAGTAGGATTTCAGAGGAAATCTTTTCTGACAGCTTGCACTTTCAACAGCTGACACTTTTCAGCCCAAAGTGAATGCTGAATTAGGTAACTCCACATTGGTCTTTTGCTACTTGTATTCCACTCACTTCTCCTCAGACTGCAGACTTGACATAGAGGATACTTGAATACAGCTGTCTGAATGCAGAAATGAGTTACCTTAGCACCTGGAATAAACTTAAATTATACTGTGGAAGGGAATGAAAGCCTTAGACGATTGTTAGTGGGATCTCCAGCTGCCAGATCTGTATCGGTACCAAGGCAGATGCTGCTGCAGTTGGATGCTTGCAGCAATGCTTAGGACTGAGCAGATGCAGAAAAGAAACCTGGCTGTCAACCTTGGGATAGGTTCTTGAAGCTGCTGGGATTTCTTGGTGAGAGAAGTTCACACTCCCTCTCTTTGTGGCTTTGTACAGATCTCAAGATTGTGGCCTTTTGCTCACACTGGAATAATCTCGGTCTGAGGGGCAGGCTTGTGAGCGGGCTGTTGGTTAGCGCTCTTCCTCATAGTGGAAAGGTAATCACCACCTACCTACTCACCACAAACCCCGTGTAAGTGAGGGGGGGAGAGTATTTTTACAACTTCCTCTGAATGAACTTATCAAGAAGATGATGCTAAAATTCTAGACCATAAAGCTGTCTTGGTCCTGTCCCTTTGGCATTTATTCAGTTTAATTTAGGGTTACATGTGGGTTATTTAATGTTTTATTCATTAAAATACAGCATGTTTATTTGTAGATTTTTAACCACAAAAAAACTATGGTTGATATGCTCGACTAAGTCTGAGATTCCTTTGTCTGCAGTATGGAAACACTTGTGTGTCATTGCACCTGTAGTCATTATGCCTGCATTTCTGTCTTGGTTGCATGAGGAAACAGGAAACACCCAAAACAGTCACGTAATTTTCTGGGGACTGATAAATTACAGTCCTGGTTCCTTATATCGTCAATTAAACTAACTTCAACTTGTTCCTTACAGTTTACACTTTTGGTTGTTATTTTACCATTAGCAACTCTTGGATTTCAAGATGGGGTCCATGCATCATTTCCTAAGTTAACAAATAAGTCATCAAGATAAACTAATTGGTTTAATTCTGACCTAGATGGCTGCATTTTTCCCTTCCACCTCCACCTAGGGTCGTGATAGCTGAGGAGAGGGCATTGCAGTCATCCCTGACAGGTAAGCAGAGTGATGCAGCCCAGAGGAGGAAGCACTGAGAACTACAGGTTAACTGCTGGAGATGACTGTATCTTCTGTAGCTTCCACGGGTCTGCACGAGTCCAGAACCAGCCAAACTGCTGAGGCTGGTGAGGTCTGTGGCATTGGAGAGCCCATCTGCAGAAGGAGTCGGGGAGATAAGCTGAAAAATGCTTTCAGACCCTCTTGTTCAGTTGAGCTTTGTTCCCTAGGATGCGAGAGCCTTATTTCTGTGCAAAGGAAGTGAAATTTAGGCAGGTGCTGGTTTTTCTAGTGGAAGCAAGAATACGTTGCTGTGCTTCTGAGAAGCTTTTTGCAGCATAAATGCTCTTGTGGCTTCCAGCCCTGAAGTTGAGAATAAAACCACTCTTTCAGATGAAATCAAGCGCTCATGAAGAATTTAGGCTGTATAGATTTTCCTTTGTAGGGCTGAGCTGCTGCTACTGCTCCCGGAGTTACAGATCTTATCTTCTGCTTAAGCAGGGTGAGAGAGAGACTTATTACTTTAGCATGTTAGTTGCTTTTGTGAGCCACTTGTTCTTCTGTTCGGAATATTGAATACTCAGGTATGTGAGCAAACTGAGTGTCAGTTACAAACATAAAAAAGTAATAACCAAAACTTTATTAGACTCCGCTTAACTGTTAGTATAGCGGGCATTTTCTTAAAATGTATTTTTTTAAAACAAATCTTAATGTAGACTGTTGTTGATGTTGGTGTAAGGTTAAACTTGGAAAAATCAAGACACTGCCCTTCTTAAAATACAGTATTCTATAAATACCTCTGTGTTGATAGAGCTTAATAACTACTTCCTTCAGACCACTTTGTCCATAGGTTTTCTGGAGCAGCATGAACATTTTAAAGCCTATTGACTCATGGGGAATTGGAAATCAAAAGGGTCAGATCCTTAAAAGCTCTTCTTGACCAACTAGGTCTCCCAAAACCACCTCTGACATGCCCCCATCTCTGCCGTTGTCTACATTCCTTCTTGCTTCATGCAGTTAAGGCTCAGCTTGGAGACCTTAGAGGGGAAGCTCAGGCTGTGCCCCTCTCTCCAGTGTGGCTTCAACCCATCAGGGCTCACTGAAGCAAAACACCCCACCCCTTCCTTTCAGGAACCAAGGGTTTAACAATGGGACTGTTGTAGAGATCCCGTGTTCTCTGAATGTTTTAGATAGATGATCCGTGAAGGTTTGTGTCCGTGAGACTGAAAATCTAGGTATAGGTATTAAAAGCAACTTTCATCGCTTCTGGTCTGAGCATTCACTGGTGACAGTGGTAATGAGAAGAGAATCAGTCTGTACATTTTTAACAAAAATAAAGGATTCTTAAGCTTCTTGTATTTAACTGTGTTTTGTCTTCTCTTTGAAACAGTTTCTTAGAAAGCCCAGTAATGTGTGGATGGACCATTGCCTGGAGAGCTGGGACTGAGGGTGTCTGAGAGATACACGCAGTGTGAGCCTAATGCGATGCTCTTTTAGGGTTTTGGTGAACACATGTGAGGGATACAATGAGCAAGAACTGTGCTGAATTCAGGATGAAACACCCCTGTAGCATAAAAGGTTTAAATGTCACTGTGAAGAATGAAAGGCTGATTGAAGGAGGAAAGACTATTTTTATATACAGCTTGTGCAGTAGAGAAAGCACAGTTGCATACTGTTAATTCTGGTGCTTCTTGAGGATCAGGGATATAATATTCAAGCTATACTTACCAGACCTCTGCCTCTACTGACAGTTGAACATGTGGTTTTAGTTTCAAGGCTGTGGGCAGTCCTTCTGGATTCAGCTGAGCCACAGTGCTTGTACTTAGGTTGCCATAGCATAAGCAGCACCTAGAAGAGCCCGTACAACCCCCAGCAGCATGTAACTGAAGAGCATAAATACCTTCTAGACATGAAGAAATCTAGTTTTGGAGGGTGGTGCATGCTTTGGGAAACATGCACGGCTTTCTAGAGCCCTATTTTGAGTTTCATGTCATCCGAATGGCATTTGCTCATAGTAAATGCATTTAACAAACTAATTTTAGAACTATAGGTCAGCACTTAAATTTGTTTTCTCCTCATTAGTCTCATAACTAGATCAGGTCTTCAATCTTGCAATAAACTGTACTTATTCTCGTTTCTTCCCCGTCTGCCAGGTACTTATATTTAGTACAAGTCAAAGAACATGCTGGTTGTGCAGCCTGTACTCTTTATAAAAAGTTGGACTCCATTTTTAACAATTCAGTCATCTTTCCAGCAGTAGATTTTTTTCCCCTCTCTTACTCAATTTTTCTTTTGTTCCCGATCTTTTGTTCCTTTTGTTAATACAGAAATACCGTTGCACAAATCAGCTGGGTTGTCATGGGGAAACTTCACAGCAGGAACGTGATGGCCATTTTTTTTTTCTCACTGAGATACCGCAGGGGAACGAACAGCGATCGTTTCCTTACCAACCTACAGGATAGCTCATGGATGAGGCAGGAGCGATGTGCAGCCTTCTGTTGTTCCTCTGCTGCTGGGTTTGAGAGCTGAGCGAAGGAGAAGCAGACGGCAATCTGTTGTCCAGGAGTATCCCCTGGAATCAGTAAGCACTCCAAGTCAGATTGATTTTGCTTTTTAGCGCAACAGATCTCTGGAGCAGCGTGTCTCCTGCTGAGAGAGAAGCACATGGTGAGTACGCCTCTGCCATCTGTCCCTTGTCACTCGTATCCACCTCGTTAAGAATGGACCTTTCCTCGTCCCTCAGGATGCAGCGGGGCAAGTGGCAGCTGCCTTGCTGGCAGTGCGTGTTAATGCCCTAAGGAGATGGGATCAAGAGGTGCCTGCCCACGAGCTGTGAAAGGGGAATGGCGCAGCAGGCACTGGTTCAGCAGGGTAGAAATGTGTGAATTCCTCTTGTAAAAGTCACAGCCTTCACCACTCCAGCTTCTGCAGCTGCCTCTGTGGGCTGAGCTGTGCACCTCATTGATTCTCGGGATGGAGGTTTTTATGGGATAGATGATAATCAGCCTATTTAGAGTTCTTTCCACTCCAGTGAAATTGATGTAAGTACATGGCAGAAGTTCAATCCTGCACATCATTAAGGAAAAGCAAACCCTTCATCGGGCTTGGTGGTGCTGAGGGATGGCTGCTGTTGGGTCAGATGTTATATCATAGCAGAATTTAAAAGGTCAAATAGATGGCATCTTATGTGGAGCAGATGATCAATGCTCTCAGCAGTATACTTACTCAAAATTTACAGGGCTAACGAAATCTATCTGAGGAGGAAAAGGCACTAAACGGTTTGTGTGTCCTTTAATGTCCTCATAGAAGAGACAGCTAGGGTGTAAGCTGTGTGGTCGTTGTTTTGGAAGGAGATGGGAGTATGTTGTCTCACTGCGACTGCAGCAGAAGGCTTGCTTTCTTTGGTAGGAGCTGCGCCGTGTGAATCCCCGTGAAAGGGAGGAATGGGTTCTGGTAGCAGCACGCTAAGGCTGTCACCTGCTTTGCTACTGATAAACTATTATCAGAGCAACACCCGAATAGCATGAGAAGTGTGCTGCAGTGCAAACATCCTGATTGACTAAGAAATGATTTTAATGGGGGTGCTGGCTGATTTGGGCACTGTTGATCCAGTAACGGTACCGGTGTCCTATTTGACCTGCATTGTCTGTAACAATTACAGTGCGTTGCAGAGGATAAACCTTTAGTCAAGGTTTTCAGGCCTGCTTAGTAATCAGTTATGCCAAATGAGCAGCAAGGAACCTGTGCTGAGGACATGTTGCATGCTAAAGTGTGGCTGTTCCAGCTGAAGCTGGTAGGGGGTGCTCACCAATGTGTTTTCCTTTTAGTGTCAGTGCTGTGAAGGAGTTAAGAACTGTTCAGCAGTACAGGGCAGCATTGGCAGGGTTAGTCTGCTGAGGTGTGGATTCATACGCTCATTTAATGAAAGGTTTGGTCTTCTCGACGTAATGCAGGGGAGTTGTGATCTCAGTTGGTCTCTGTGTGCCACCAAAACATGAACAGTTAACAGGATTTTGTATAAATAAGAGAGCAGAAATGGATATCTTCGCAGACTGTAAATACTGCAAAGGGGCTGTAATGATATTCTGTTATGCTTAATCGGGGTGTTTTATCTCCACACGTGTTAAACCTGAGCCTGGTGAGCAAACCAAGGGGAATTTCATGATGGTCTCTTAATAATGGTTGGCTTCCTCGTGTTTTAGTGGGAAAATCTTCTGTCAGGGGAGGGCAAGCCATGAC
Source organism: Oxyura jamaicensis (assembly GCF_011077185.1). Taxonomy (NCBI): domain Eukaryota; kingdom Metazoa; phylum Chordata; class Aves; order Anseriformes; family Anatidae; genus Oxyura; species Oxyura jamaicensis. The sequence goes on from NC_048899.1 coordinate 19,283,890, forward strand.
AAATAATTTCTGCTTCCAAGTGGCCACCGGAGAGGCAGACTTGGAAGCATCAGCACGGTATGCTTGTAGGGTAGGTGTTACATGCTTTGCAGTGGGCGTTCAGGTGGCTGTGCTCTCTGTAATGGTATTTAGAAGTGGCATCTCCCAGGTAAAGCATGGACACAACGCACCTGCAAAGCAGCTGTGTCTGTGATAAACTGTCTGCCAGCTGCCCTGGGAAGAAGCTGCTGGCTGGGGAACGGGGTATGGGGTTTATTTGGAGCATGGGGTATTTGACAGACTTAAAAATATTACTTGACATTCTGAGTTCTGGTTATCGAGCATGGCTTTGGGATCGATGTTCTGGTGCCTCATGTTTCCTCCTGTCCCGGCAGCTGCCAGGCCAGTAGCTGTAGTGTCTCTGCAGGTGCAGTGTGTCACCCCGTGGTGGTTTGAGAGGTGCTCTTTCAGCCCCGTGAGCACCTCTGAGCATTTTGCTTGCAGCAGAATGGTTATAATGGCATATCTGTCAAAACCTGGACTGTTCGTTGTCCTTACCTCTGTCATAAATCTTGCCATGTACTAGAACTTAGCCCATCTGAAGACAGCTTACCTTGCTTTTCCCAAGCTTGCTGCGGACACTATGGGGTGTGCACAACCAGTTACACTCGGATGGCTTTCCCCATCTCGGTACCACAGGCTTGCAGTGAAGCTGACTTTGCTGACTGTGGCATTTGCCGGAGAGCCGTTAGCGCAACTGGAACAAGTCCTCTGAACGTTTGAGGCTGTTTTCAGATAACCTTGACGTCAGAATCACAAAAGCCCTATTGAGTTAGTAACCATATAATTCTGCAGCCTTTTCTTTGTGCGAGTGGAGCAGCTATGTGATTTTTTTTGTGGTGCCACTAACCAGCTGCGAGGTGACTGTTCATTAATTGCATGATGGTGTAAAATTGTGCAGCTCCACGTGTTTTATTTAGCAGAAATCCTAAACCTGCTGTTACCTAATGGATAAGCTGAACGCGTTCACATGTTGGCCAAATACTCAGCACGCCCAGCTTCCATATTCACTTGTTTAAGTGTTTTTTCAGAGAAACTGAGCATCACTTCCCTGGCACGCTTTCTTCTGCTCCTTCATACAGCTCCTAGCAAAGGAGAGGCTGTGTAGCTGGAACACTGCATCTCCTAGATAGAGCAAGGCTTGATGACCTCAAGGTTTTTTAAAACCTTTTTTGGCACCTTTATCTCTGAGCATAAATAGCTCACAAGCCTGTTCATCAGCATTGGCTAGACATAAAGTAGTGCTAAATGCTTTTGCGAGGTGAAAATAGGCTTTCTCAGTTACTTGTAGATGGAGTACGTCCAAGCTGTATGCTATATTTACCGCTTCCATTCCCAGCAAGTTGTGCTCCGTAGATCCAGGCAATGTCTGCAGATTCTGTATACTGTATTTAAAGTGCTCTCCTAACGAAAGACAAGCAAGTCCTTCCATAAGTCAATTTATTTATCTTAAATTTATTCATACAATTTTTAGACAATTATGATTAGCAGCCATTCTTAGGTCTCTCAAAAGATCATTTAAGAGGTAGTGCTGCTTCCTTTGTCAGTGTTTGCTGTGAGCTGCTGTACAAGTCTGTCATTCATTCCTTTAAGTCTCAACTGACTGATCTCTTCTTTTGTGTTAAATTGGCTGGACGAGCACGGATTTTCATCCTCACGGTGCCTTGCGGGAGACAGGAGTGCTTCATAAAGTGTGTGGCTGCAATACCCCCATGCGACTGCCAGGGAGGAGCAGGTGGGCAGAGCCTGACTGGGAGCAACAGGGACAAACATTTATCCGTGTTTGTTTTTTTTTGGGAAAGGTCATGGAGAATTCTCAGTGACCACAAGGAGATGTTTTTCCTTGCAGGCAGCAGCTCTGGTTTCCAGGAGCTCCGTTACTTCCCAGCTTAACTGGTGCTCAGGAGCCACGGGTGATTACTACCTGTTACATTATCTCTGCTTCTGGTGATGTGGAGGGCTCTTGGAGGTGGTCTCTCTGCATTTTATTTGGTTTAAACACTAAACCCTTGTACTAGCTGGCTGTGCAAGGTGATGTGGCAGTAGTTAAGACCTTTTGTATATTGCTGTGAATCTTTTCTGAGATGTTACCATCCATAAAAAATCCTGACCTGCTGTCAGACCTAGGAGAACAAATGGAAGTTATTCACATGTATAACTTCACTGCTTTTTGGTGTATAACCTAAAAGCCTACTCTAGCTTTAGTAGCAAGCTGCCTTGTGCTCATTAATAATATTTGACATTAATATTTTTCAACACACTGGCAAAGCTCGTACCCTCAGAAGTGCCTGTAAAACCAGGTGTGTTTTCTATGTCTGTGGCTTTGAGTAACTGCATTTGTGACAGCTGGATTAAAAAGCTAGGGAAGCACAAGGGGCCATCCGAGCTCTCAGGGAGCCCCTGTTGGAGCCACGAGCTTGTATGGGACCTGTTCCTGGGGAGCCAGGACGTTGCCCCCACAAGCCTCGACGTCCCTGCAGCAGGTGGGTGCCAAAGGGGTGCTCCCACTGCCCAGCCTGCTCCTGCACCTTCCCTCTGGTGAGTGAGACAGTTCCCAAAATACTGGGCAGGGAGGCAGGAGGCGAGTGCTGCAGGAGGTTCTGCCTCTGCAGGAGGATTTAGCCAAGTCCCCAGCCTCTGAGCTCCCAGGTGCTCCTACGTAAAGCAGCAGAACTGTGACCAAAATGCTCTGCTGACTTACTCGCTTACAAGCAGAGCTGTCAGATGGCTGTGGCAGCCTGCAAGAAACAATATTTCAAACCTCCTGATATGCTGTGTGTTTTTTTTCCTGCTGTAGTGAAGTGCTGAGTGCAGATGCCGATACCTTTCGGATGGCTGGTATTTAAAGAAAAAAAATGCATAGGTTTTGTTAGAGCTCTTTGAAAGCACTGAAGCTGAGAATGAGGATACCAAAAATAAATTACTGGCAAAATGAAGTGAAGTAGGATTTGCATTTCTGTGGAGGGAGGACATAGAAGCTTAATACAAACTAAACATCCTTTTCTTTCTGCCACCTTTGCTGGTTTGCTTCTGCTTTTTTTTATTATTATTCTTCACATAAGTAGTTGAAATGCCGTTGTTAGGGGTAATAATATAAGGAAGGCTGAATTACCACATCCTTAGTAAGAATACAGAGGCATATACCTTGTTCTGTGGTCTTTTATCCTCTGTTATCCTGAGGTCAACTTAAAAAGTGCAAATAATCTTCATCCACATCCTCAGTGACTGAATTTTCAGGTAACTAAACACATGCTGGAAATTCAGGGATCCGGCTTTGTGTGGGTGAAGTACTGTCTGTTTAGTAACACAAAATGTTTGCTTTGTTTGATTGCTACTCCCTCTTACGTGTTTCAGGACAGCTTGAACGAGCTGGAAGTTCATTCTTGGCCTTACTGTATGGAGTAGTTCATCACCAGGACTCCTGTGACCTTCTCGATGAGAGACTGACCTGAAGACTTGCCTCACTGCATAATGGGAAATTAGAATGTTCTTTTATTTCAAGAGGACCGAATCTGTTTATTTTTTTAAAAAGTGTTTACTATTTTTTTTTCAGGAAGTTGCACTGCTCTGCTGTTGGCAGCTAGTATGATTTGCCTTTTTTTTTTTTTTTTTTTTAACAGAAGTAGAGACAAGTCTGTATCATGACATTTGTCTCTTTTGGACTTGGCAAGTGCGTGAAATACTGACCGAATTACACTCTCTCTCATACCTCTTCTCCTGCTGTCAGCACTTCTGCATTGCAGTTCTTGGGCTATTGCTCGAGCAATAACCCTCTGCAATCGCAGAGAGCTGCTACATTACACAAGTTGCTTCTGAAAGCTAAATTCCAAATGAGAGCAATGTTTCCTTCCCGTGTGCTCTCCTGTATGCCCACTCAGTACAAACAACTTAACTGTGCAGAAGATTAATCTTTTCTTGGAGTTTCTCAGTTGTTCTGCTGGCGTAAAACTTGGGTAATGTTGTGTGAAGATTTCAAACTACTCCCTCGTGCGTTGGTTTTCCTCCAGAGGGATGTATAATCTCTGTTCGCTGGGCAAGGAACTGAAGCACAGTGTAGTTCTGAATCGTTCCTAACCGACGGCAAAGACCTGTGCAGCTTCACTACCCAGCTCTTGGCACGAAGCTCTCCAAAAGCATCCCACTGAAATGTAGTGAGACAAATTGTTCGGACCTATTGCACAACACGCGGGCCCCACACAAGTGTGATTCTCAAATACCAGCAGTTCACATGATCTAACTCCAGTCTTGCACCACCTCGGAGTTTGTTTGGGCGTTGGAAGCTTTTCAGTCTCGTACTTGTTGTGTCCAACTCTATGCGATGTGATGAGTAAAAACCTTTTCTGAAAACACTGTCTCAGCCCTAGCCCTGCCTTCTTTTGGTCTGTCTCTCTGAGGGCTCCTCGCGCAGAAAATCCAGAAGTGCAGTTGCTGTCCTGGGGCTGTGCCTTCTGTAGGCAAGCTCTGCTTCTCAGTTAGACAGAGTGACGTCTTTGCAAATGAAAAAGCCTCTACCTGCCTCAGCACGGTTAACCCATGGCATTCAGCTCAGAGAGGAATAATAAATAAAATTGGTGTCTGTAGGTTCACTTTTACTAATGATTTACTGGACTTAAAATTTGATCTTTGTTTGTGTTGAGCTGCTTCTGTCTTTGCTGCAGGAGTAACACTAAGTAACTGGCTGTGGCAGTGGCTGGCCTTGATTTGTTCAAACAGATATGAAACAGACACTTAAGAAACAGGGAAGAGGAGCAACAAGTTTCTTTCATTCCTGAGTTAATCCTAAGGAATAACAGTTTGTATACAGGAACTGGAGTATGGCTATTAAAGCTTGGGTGTCATAGGCACTTGTCTCCTGTACTTTTATTAAGCCTTTTTCCCCCTTCCAGACTTTTATTTTTCACAAGCATCTTATTTCCCCTCCTTCCTGTGCGCTCTCATTTGATACTCATCATCTGTTTTACCTGTTATGTTTTCTGCATACCTCACCATGTGCTTCATTTGGTCTGCAGTATTTTCAGTCCTCCTAAAGCAGTATCAGTAACCTTTATTTTAAAAATTTCAGGGTCTTTTTCTCCTCGACTGATAGTTTGTGAACACTGCTCTAAGCAGCTGCTGAGGTTTGTACCGACAATTTTAACCTTCTAAACGTGCAGAGCCCAGACTTGCTGACTCTTATCCAGGTGAAGTTTGGAGTTCTGTGGGTACCACATTCTGGTCATCACTGATAACATTTGCTCATAGCAGTCTCTGAATATCAGTTCTTATTTATATTTGAAATATTTGTACCAGTCAGGAACAAAAACTGTTTATGTGCATATTCAAAAAGATGTTGGCACTCGCCCAGCCCTGGAGCCCTCCCCAGCCCGTGTTTATGCTGTGAAGCAGTGCCTGAAATGCTGCTGTTTACTGCAGGCTCCCAGTTTGGTTATTGTGCTTACTTTCTCCAGGAGTGTGCTCAAGACAAACATGTTTGCTTTTTGCTGATGGGTACCAATGGCTGAACTCATTTTTGCATGTGTGCTTCCTCGCTGAAAGTCTTTCTGCCACCTCTGTGTGCCAGTGGACCAGCCGTGGTGAGAAATATACTCAGCTTGCAGCTTCACTTTCACAGTGAAGAAGCAGCAGTGGAACACCAAAATGCAGTTCAACTCTTTCCATTCGTAGCATCACAGTAAGGTATTAAGCTAGAGACAATGCAGAGCCTTTAAGATTGTAACTTATTTTCCATCTCTCACTTCATATATAGTTTAAGCAAAAATTGTCTAGTTTTGCGTGCCACCAAGTCATTAGCACTACCTGGGTAATAACCCTCCTGCCTGTATTATAGCAGGCATGCAGTTTTCCCTCCAAAAAAATAAATTAGGAATGCCAGATATGTGTTTTTAAGTAAAGATGTCAAGTCTGTTTGAGGAGTGCTTAACTCCAGACCTACTGTGGGACGGGTTTTACAAGCTCTTATCTCCTTTAGGTACCCTCTTCTGTCCAGATTGCTCTAAGTCCTCTAAAGTCCGCAGTGAACTTGGTGTGGCTTATTACAAATGCTTTAAAATCAAGCAGAAGTGCATTATTTAAAGTACTTTGGAACTCACCATTCTGCTCGTGTTTCTTTGAGGTTCAGTTTTATCTAAATTTTAAATGTGGTTAAGTCATTGCAAAATGGTGCTGATAGGGAGAACTGAAAAGGGTCAGTGTCCTTACTTGAAAAGGGAAATTCTCTTTTATATAAAAAAATGAATTTAGGGAAAGAAAGTGGAGGAGAGCACTGAATGCAGCTTCATGTGAATTAATATTTCAGGAGATGACACTGGGAAGCTTTTCATGCATTTCTGGTGAAACTCCAGAACTTGCTGTGGCTGTCACTTGGCTGGTTTTTGTTGTATTTTTCCTTCTGGGCATCATTGCTAGACTCAACAGTTCTGATCCGTTTACATGAGTGAATGACCCCGCTTTTTCCAAGGTCAGCATCAACTCCCTCCAAACTATTTTACATGAATTGAGCTCAAGTACATGAGAGCAGTCTTGCATGGGATGTACAAAGCTCATGGGTTTGTTCCCTGAGATTACAGCTGTGGAGTGGCATCCAAATTCTTCCCTGGTGGGAGCAGCCACTTAGTGACTAGAGCCGTTTAGGGAGGAAGCACTAATTGAAGATGTGACCTACATGCGGTTAGCTGATACTGCCTTGGTGCTCTGCCAAACGCGCAGCCTATAGAAAACCGCTCGGGTTCAAAGCTGCAGCGTGCTTCTGCAGGGCTGCCAGCCAGCTCCTGCCCTGGAGTTGTGCTTTTCTCCCTGTTGTGCTTTATCAGCGGAGGAAAATGGGGCAGGGCGCGTAGTGCTCAGCAGCTGTGAAAGTGGTATGCCCTCTGTATACAGACTGATAGCTTAGGATGGCTTTATGCTCCTGACCAGCGACCTTCCCAGTCTGCAGGCTCTGCTGCTTACAGGAATGTTTTTACAGGGCCCTGCAGAGCTGATTAGTTGTCAACTAAGTTTCTCCTCAGTGTCGCCTCTGAAGCCGCCTTGAAACTCTCCAGTGTTTCCACGCGGAGGGGGTTTGTTTAAATTGAAGGAGGTGCTTCGAGCACCGTCCCTCCTACCATGAGCCCAGCTCTGCCTTAAAGCAGAGCCCAGCTTGCGGCCAAAGCTGCAGCTGAGCTGGAGGCTTGGTACACGAGGGGCACTGCATCGCGCCAGGGGCAGCACCAGGAGCAAGCTGCTGAAGAACTCATCTGCAAGGTCTGTATGAGTAGCATGCATGAATTACTTGAGCAGCTAGGAGAGGAAAAGACACCTTACCAGCCTCCCTGGTAACTCGAGAATGCCACAATATTCCCCTCCATACTTTAGGGTTTGAAAAACCAAAACATTTGCTAAAGGAATAGATGCCTCTCAACCCCTACTAGGGTCTGTGGTAATTGTTGCAGGATATCCACTCTTTACAGATGTTTTAGGATCGAATCCTTACCTTAGGATTTACTTTTGCAGGCTTCTGGTGGAGCAGAGTTATTGTTTAGGCTGTATTTTTAGCAGCAGCCCTTTGTGACTACATGGAAATGTAATTTATGAAGTAGGATGCTACTCCTTAATTGTCTCTGATGTTGTGGAAGCGTACGCAGTGTTCACCGCAGCGTTCTGCGAAGTAAACGTTCCCCTCATTTATGGGGAAAAAGGTCTGTGTCAACAAAACGTCCCAGCTCCTGGTCACATGCTTGAATTATCTCTCCGAGATGAGTTTCCAGGCAAATGGATAAGCAAATGTTTCTCCAAAGCTGACAGTGTTTGTATGTAAATTCCTCATTAGCTGTGGGTCTCTTCTCCTCCTTCTTTTCCCAGCCTTTGGCTTAAGATGTTGAGCGAGGAGACCAAGAATGCTGACCCGTTAAACACGGATAACTCGTGCTAGCACCATTGGCATGCCAGAGGGGAATGTCTGCCTGTACGTACTCCCTGCTCCTAGCTCTTGGGAGTTACCAAAGAGAAAAACAAAGCTCTGGGGTTCAGAAAAAACTTTAAAAACAAAATGAGAAGTCGAGCTTGGGACACCCATGCAAGAAAAACTTTCCACAAGAAAGCATCACTTCATCTCCCACCGAACTTCGGCCTTGTAGTTACATGGAAGGTAAAGGCAGGATCACCCGACGTTTGAGGTGGCGTGCTGGTTTATCCTCCGTAGTGAGGATGAAGGTCAAGTATTTGGTCCGAAACCATAATTATATTTAACTAAAAGTCTGAATTGCTAGATCTGGCTTTTACCAACTCCCAGCTGCTGCAGCTGATGGTCCTCCCACGGGGCAGTATCAGGGGCAGCACCTTTGCACTTCTGCTTGCTCTTCTTTGGGATTGCTCTCGGTCTTTCAGTTCTCACAATTTCCCACCGTGGTTGAAATAGTTAATGGAGCTTCCAGCTCTTAAAGCCGTAGGTTTGAGGCAGAGCCTGGGAGCTGACAAGGCCCAACAACGTGGTTCCACCAGCAGAGAGGCATTTTTGGTTTACAAGTGAAATATTTTGCTTGGATCTCTTTTGCATATGCTTTTCACACAGGTATTTGTATCCTCAGGCTCTCTGGGATGTTCCTAACCAAAACCCATTGTTTTCATCTGATACCTTAAAATTGTGTGAATTTTTCCCATTATTAAGCAAAGGGACAGAAAAGTTTGAGTCAGTCAGGGAGTTTCTAGGAGGTATTCTTAAATCTGGCTCTTCTAGAAAGGAAAGATCCCATAACTTTGCCTGCATCCGTATTCCAACCTCCTGACACTCTGTGATGTTAGCAAGGCATGAATGTATTCAGGCACAAAACACTTTTGACTGTTGCTTTTGAGCTTGGGGGTTAAATGGGTTCCCGGAGCTGATAGTAGACCACGGATGCCTCCCAGCTTCCCCTCTAGCATGACTTCAGCTCGTCTGACTTCACCGTGCCGAGAAGCACTTAGGCCTTTCAGCAGTTTCCTTCCTCCTCCTTGCTGTGCCGCCTTCTAGCCTCAATCGAAAATAATCTGTTGATACTGGCCGTACATTTTGGTGATGAAAACCGGACATTGTTTTCCTAAGAAGCATTTAGTTGTGTACACTTGAGTTCATTGCCTTGGTTACAGTTTACAAGGAGGTTTTGTTAACTCTGCCAGCTGAGCTGCGAGGGTGCCAGGGTGCCCACAGCAGACAGAAATGATGAAGTGAAATGCATGAGTCGTTTTTTTCTGCCTTCATGACTTCAGAAGGGTGTTACTCTGTAGATTTTTATAGACATTCTTGAACATGAGAAGAACAAGATTACAAACTTGAGGAGGAGGGGGTGGGAGGGGAGAAAAAAATCCTTGAGTAACCAAATTTTTCTACTAATACAAAGTGCTTTCCAGCTTTTTTTTTCCTCTGTAAAATGAGACTGGCCTTCCCAATGGTGGGAACAGACAGTGCAAGTAATAAACATGCTGTAGAGAGACAATGCTGGCATGCTGAGAGATGCTACCTGAAGATGACAAAGACAATACACATCAGAATTTTTGTAGGTGTAAGTAAAACCAGCTGAGTTGCATATGGAGGTGACAGGCACTATTGCAATATGGCTGCTGATTTTAAGAACTGATACTAGTGTGGTCCAAGCTGGAGCCACTGTGCTGTATGCTGCAGGCTTTTCTGGTGTTTAAATCTACCTCAAAAGGTTTTGACTACTTTATTCCAACCTGAAGCCTTGCTTCCAGGCCCCTGCAGAAAGCAGCTCTGGCATAACACGCCCTGAAGACAAAAAATAACCAGTTGGGTGTGACCTGTGTTGGAGGAGAGGTTAATGGAATTGGTTTGCATTTTATGGATGACTGTAACCTACCTCAGAAATGGCTGTGATCTTTCCTTCTTCCTTATGACACAATTACTTTGCAGTTGTAGGTAAGGGATTGTTTCAAAGCACTTCTCCTTGCAGTTTTCTGAACTGGATGTTTAGGATTTAGGCCTGCATTTGTGTAGGAATGTAGTAGTGTCTATTTTCGGACTGTGCTGTCTGGCTGCTGTGAGTACCTCAGGCTCCCCGAGTCACCCAGCAGTTCTCCCTGACTCAGAGCTGCTGCAACCAGCTCAGCGGTGCTAAGTGGCTTTGGCAAGCCATCAGGTAAGCCACAGCTCTGAGCATCGCTGCCTGCCTAGCTTGTGGCTTGGCTCACGTGGCTCCAGCACTGTGTGTGCTTGCTTTTCACTTCACCCTGCCTGACGAAGACCCTGGGGCACGAGCACCAGGAGGAAGGAGAGGTGAGGAGGAGAGCGTGTACGTGGCTGCAGGGTTCCCCTTCCTGGGAAATCCATCAGCACCTGCTGGCCTGTCCGAGCAGAATACACCCCACTGTGTGTCAGATCAGCTCAGCCATGCTCCAGCTCGTGTTTTGGACGCTGTTAGATCCGTATCGCTGAGAAATGGAAGTTGGTGATGACTGGAATGACCACCTGGTCCTTGAGTTCAACCTGGAGGTCCATAGCACTTGTTTATTGTGATTTACCCTGAGGCATGAAGTATTTTCTCAAGTAAAACAAGTGAAAACAAACATCTTGGGTTCTGTATTGATTTGAGAAGTAATCAGAAAAAGGTGGGGGGGGGGTTCCTCAGTAACTTAGGCCTTGTATGGGAAGTACTTGCATCGCTAGTGTGTCTTCCTAGTGACACTACAAAAACTGCACAGATTTGCCAATAAATATCAGCGGAGGCTAATCCTTGTTAATCAAGGAAACCATAACAAATTACCCATTGTCAGTTATCAGAGAATTCAGCATACTTCTTCATGCTGAGTTCTGATGCTTCAGATTGATGTAGTTAACATCGATCTCCTTTCCTTCTCTGTTGAAACCGTTACCTGTAAGGACAGACATTTTTCCTGCAGTACTAACGCAAGGGCCTGGCTCCTGTCCTACCGTGGGGCAAACTGCCATGACCCAGAGGTGCGCTTCACATCTGCCTTTGGTTTTTGAGTCTCTGCGTTGCTTGGCTTTTCAGCACCAAGGTGAGGAGCTGAGCGCTGCAGGGGAAACCCAGGTAACTTGTGCTGGACTTGAGGACACTGAGAAAAGCAGCACCACCAGGCTGCAGCCACAGAACGAGGCACTCTGCTCCTCATTGGGCTCCTGGGTCATGCAAGGACCTGCAGTACTCGCTTTTCCTCAGGTCACTGGGACTTTCTGGCATCCTCTGCCCTTACTGGCAGAGGGCAAGGGAAATGCAGTAGGCAGGAGCATTATCAGCCTGAAATAAAGGGCTTAGGGCTGTGTTTTGTACCAGTTGAGTAGGGCAGCATTTCCTGAACACGTTACATTGGCTTAGCTCCTGTACAAGCTGCTCAGGGAAGTGAAATAGGTGAGTGTTAAACATAAGTTAGGGATGTTTGGTCTGTACTGAATTTGAGCTGCACGCAACGTGTGCTGGGCCTCCCTTTTGCTGACCATTTCACGTCTTGCTGTGCAGGCATGCCGCTAGTGGATCCTAGCTAGTTTACCTTTACCAAGAAGAAACTGAACACAAGGCAACTGTGCATCTTTGAATCTCCCATTATCATCATTCAGAGAAGCTTAAGCCTGACTTTTTCTAGTTAATATTTATATGTATACACAGCTTTGAGGCATGTGATTATTTTCCTGTTTCACAGGAGCACGTATTATTTAGATCAGTTAATTTCTTTCTGCTTTTATGCACACACTAGAAGTAGACTTAAGTCTGTTCACTTTTTTCAGATATTTAATTTAAAGCAAGATTGAGTATTTTACCCTGTAATGAAGGAAAACACTGGTTAAGGGGAAAAAATACCTGCAGGTTCCAGAAATAGGAGCCTTTAGAGTCAGATGGAAGGCAGAGAACCAGTTTCACACCTACAGAGCCTTCCCATGCATGTGCCCAGCCTTTCCAGGAGCAACGGGACGTGGCTGTGTCCAGCGCCTGCCAACGACTCCAGGCAGCATCCTACCCTCTGAATGCAAAATAGTGCCAGCGCTTCCATAATTAGCTAAAACATTGTCAGCGGCAGGGAAGATGCAGGAACAGGGTGCTCTGCCAGGGTGAAGAGCCGGCTTCTCGGTGCGAGGTGAGCAGCTCATGGAAAAACTGAGCTCAGCTGCTGGGTGGAGGCTGCACGAGGTCCCAACCTTTGCCGGTGACCAGGAAAAGAGTGAGCAGAGTTTAGTTGCTAAGGGAGCGCCCTGTTTTGCCTCTCGACAGCCCAAGAAGAGCCGGTGCCAGGAAGAGATGACTCGTGGTGTTTGCTATTGTTGCTGCTGCGGAATCTCAGTGGCTGCGATGAGCTGCTGGCACTCTGGTCCTCCTCCTGCCCTGCCTCTGCTTCTCAGATCAAATCGGGTGGGATCGAGGTGGCACTAATGTCTTTGGAGACAGGGTCTCCGCTCTATTCATCACATTTTCTTAGGTAGATCTTGAGGTATTGACCCATTTAGTGCTGCTTAAACACCTGTGTTCTCTAATTCTTTTCCTGATTTTTTTTGTGTCCCCCCAGCACAATTTAGTCCCATCTAGTTCATGACCAAAGACCTCTTGAAACACAGAATTCCTTTTTTTTTTTTTTTTTTGTCCAGCCAGTGTTACCAATTGCTGTTTGGCAGCACCTTGAGACTTAGAAGATGTTTTTTGATTGCTTTTTTTTTGTTGTTATTTAGCATGTAATTTCTGTTTCTTAAAGAATCGAGCCAATGCTGGAGCATCCAGCTCAGATCACTCATTTTAAGCTCAGCTCTACACAACCATATTGATATAATTGCAGCAAATTAGCAACAGTTAGGTGGTTTATTTCTGAGATGCAAATGCTGGCCGTGTGAATAGATACGCGTAGGCATCTGTTCTAGTGCTGCTGGGTGTTATCTCCAGCGTGCTCTGAGACGCGGCTTGGATGTGCTGCCCAGAGGGCGGCCATGCACTGAGCAGGGAGTTTCAGTTGTTGCTGGCATTTATCAAGGAGGTTATGAGCCCGGGAAGCTTGGAAACCACCCTCACAATCCTTTCCCTGCCATAAACTGCTGAAGGGAAGCGCTTTCCAGTAGCACTGACACCAACTGCTTTGCCAAAGCTGCCTGGGTCTGGGGGAGATCTTGGCACCGCGCCCGATGGAAGCTGCCGCCCGCAAGGAAACCCCGAGGCGTGCTCGGGCGAGCTGCTGCACTGCTCGTGACATCCTGAGGCTGCTGATGGAGCCCGACGGCTCGGGACGGGGCTGCAGCTGCCTGTCGCTGCTGCGCGCACGCTGCTGACTCAGAGCCGAGCGCCGGCAGCCCACGGAGCGAGCAAGGAGCCGGGCTTGGACTTTGTCCCCGGGGTGTCAGAGCCTTGTGCCGGCACCTGTGGGACGCCAGGAGGGCTGAGTGCCCCCCAGCAGGGACCTAGCGATTAGCACTGGGGATATATGTTACCACTTTCAGTTTTTTCTTTCGGTTTTTCATGAGAAGAACAGACTGCGGCCATGCAGACGGAAGCAGACTGCCTGAGCCCAGAAGCTCAGAAACTGGTAAGGCAAACAGGGGGACAAGGAGGGAGGGAGGGAGGGCTGCCTTGCTGCCCAGGGCTCCCCGGCTGCCCCAAAATCACAGCGGGGCAGGGGCAGGGGAAGCACCTGTACTTGTTCAGCTCTTCCCAGGCTGCTCAGCCTTCAGCCAACTCCCCTCACGTTGGTGTGCGTTTGCACTGAATGTGCCTTAAAACAAACAAAAAAAAACAAAACAAAAAAAAAAAAAACACCTTTGTGGTTTGGGTTTTTTTCAGCCCAGCAGGGACAGCGCCTGTAGTCCCACCGGTACTTTACAGTCCCCTGCGTGCCGTGAGGTTCCTGGGCATTTATCAAGCTGCTCGGCTCCGCTGTGTTGTGAGGTTGCTTCCTGCATGTTTCTGCCCCACTCTTAGAGCTGCCTGTGCCTTTTCCTGAATTCAAGCATGATGGTTGTGGATGCTTAGAGAAAGTTCTGTGGTTTTCTTACATGTATTTTTTTCTATGATTTGGAACAGTCTATGAGAATTTAGCCCTATTTTGGGCATGTGTGTAATTCACAGCAGCTCTGCAGCTAGTAAGGTGCCTGTTATTGCCCCTGACTGACAGTCACAGGCAGCTAGCTCTGCAAAATGCCGGGAATTTTCTAAGGCTTTTCAAAAATAAAGCACAAAAATGTAAGCTGCTCGCTGCTCAGTTTGGTATGGGAGCAGATACACCAGCTGAATTGGTTCTGTGCTTCCTACATGAAGTTTCAAAGCAGCCGTGTGCCTGCATGAAGTTTTAAAGGAGGGATTTCTCAGCTGCTGACACGAGCTGTCGCTCTCCCCGTTCCTCGTTCCTCGCTGTCACTCCGTGGTTCAGAGGGAAGCTGTCAGACAAGTCCATAATGGGCCTCTCTGCCTAAAGGGTGGTGCTGGTCGGCGGTGCTTAGCAAGAAATCCTTGGTTTATATTTAGGCGAACCTGCTGCCCTCTGAGCCATTTGCATGTAAGAGAAAGGTAAGCTGGGCAGGATGTGGGCTGAGCAATCCCTGCGTGATTCACAGGCTCGCCATCAGATGATTAAATGGTGCAAAGTGTATTTATTTATAATCCCAACTCGGATGCAAAAAAATGCAGGTGAGTGACCTCTAACCACAGAAGTCATTTCCAGACAGCCTCGTTTCAAGGTAAAAGAGCGTGTGATAATTCTGGGGCAGCTTCTGGAGCTCGCTGGTTTCCATCACTTGTTGCTCGAGTGGCAAGGAGGTAGAGGACAGCAGTGCTGCGGGTTTCCTGCGGTAAATACGTGCGCCTGCTGCACTATGGGGATATTGCAAGTCAGGTGCTGCTTGTCCAAATAAGCCTTACATTTTTGAGAAGTACAACAAGCCTTATCAGATTTCTTTTGGCTAGTGAAGCATGTGACTTACGTAAAGGGAGCAAACCATTGTGCAACGCTTGAGGAAAAAGCTTTCACCTGCAGAACACAGGACCGGGATGGCAGCACCCATGAAAAGTTGTGCTTGCAGCAAATGCAAATTGCTGGCTCTCTCTAAAGCTCACTGGCAAGCAACTCAGCCTGAGAATAGCTGTTACAGAAATATGTAATAGCTGTTGCAGGGTTTGCAGGTATCATTTAGTCGGGCTAACATATGTCTTAAAATGTCTGCGGCGTTGGGATCAGAGAGCTTTCTGAATATGGTTTTGTGCTGGCAAGCAAACAAATGCTTCAGCCCTCCACAAATTACAAAAAAACAAACCTAATCTTAATTTTTAGCCTTAGAAGCAGACCATTTTGAGAACGTTGGATTTAAGGAGAACTTTGTATAGATTGAAACCTTCTATGCACGTAGCTGTGCGGTAAGTCAACATAATTTTTTTCAGTGCTCAAAAAAAGCAGCATAATTTCCTGCCTTTGTTGGCTATTTCTTGGGGCTTCCAGTTTAACAATGAACCCTTGAACGCTGCAGAAAGGAAAAGCTCCGCGAATGCACACCTTCAGGATGTGTGTCATCAGCCTCTACCTAACCAAGTCACCTCCATAATTCTCTCGTCGGGACGATAATGGACATCCAGCTTCCCCGAGCAAGAGGACGCCGTGCTCAGGGCCGGGAAGTCCCCGCTTCCTCCAGCATTGTGCTTCGTGCATCGGTGCTGGGCACAGCACAGGTTGACCCCACAGCTGTGGATATTCCCATTTCTCCCCGCAGCCCCGTGGGGCAAACAGGGGGAGGAAACACTGCTGGCCCTGCCTGGCTGGTGTCCAGCGTCTGTTTGTTCTTGGATGGCGTCGCACAGCAGTAACGAAGCAGGTCGCAGGCTGCCAGGGGCTGAAGGTGCTGAACTCCTTTGTGCACGATAAAGATCTGCTGCGCAGGGCTGGATCTTCCTTTGAACACTAAACCGAGCATTAAGCAGGGCTGTGGGGGGCAGAGCAAGAGGACAGACCAAAGCAACACGCACTTCGCAGGGCGTTTGCAGCTATAAATCACTGCGGGCAATTGCACTGAAATGACAAAAATGCAGGATGTGTACTTGGAGAGCAGCGACTTCCCTGAATTAAGGCGATTCTTTTTCAACTGCTGTGAGTCTCCACGCTCCTCTCGGCAGCGTGGTTGTCGTCTTCTCTCGTTTTGCCCACGGGGCTTTGCAAAAGCCCCTGTGGGTTTTTTTGGATGACACGCACAGTTCAGCTGAAGCCGCCAGCAATCTTTGTCAGATGCACAATGCTTCATAAAAGGGAAGTTACAAAAGCTCTTTAATGAGTGCAATTAGGCTTTGTGTTCTTACTCGTATGTTTTTGCCAGTGATCTGTCACATCTGATGAGGCCTGCGTTACTCACGGAGTTGGTAGTGAATTTTAGATGGTTCTAAGATTTGCTTCCTTTGGTCTTAGTGATTTATCTCATCTCAAATCCCTTAAATAGCTATTTTAGCAGCCTCAAGACTCTCATTTTAGCTTTAGTTCTCTGAATTTTCAAAGTCTGCCTGTACTCATCGCCACTGGAGGTGTGTTGAGCAGCATTGTGTCCCTTGTCAGAGTACGGGCGACTCAAGTCTGCTCTTGGAGTGCTCGGGCTGGAGGGAGGCCAGGGCCGTTCAGGCAGAGCCTGTTTTGGAGTGGTCAGCACGGGGTGAAAGGCAGAATTCATACCATGCTTTGCAGGCTGTGCAAGAAACCGAGTATTTATAGCAGAGCTGTTAATGCAAAAATGCAGCCCAAATGTGTGGTGTGATGAACCGAGACAAGCTGAGTCGTGCTCCTGCTTTTGAGGAAGAGGTCCATAATAAATCTGACCCTCTTATGCCTTTGCCTAAAGTCTGTAGTGGCAGTGGAGATCAGGATACGATCCTTCGTGTGTTTGCAGCACCTGGCTGTGCTGCTGCTGGCAGGTGGGCTGTGCTTGTGTGCAGGAAAACTGCCAGAAAATGCTCTCCAAAGGCTCGTGGACAGCCTCAGCCATGAAGGGCTGGGAACCATTGCGGTAAGACATGGAGCTCGTGCCGCTGGCTGACCTGTTGCTCTTTGGTAGCAGCTTTCTGGGTACAGGCGAGTACTTCGAAGCTGTTGCCTACCCTCCAGAGGAACTCAAAGTGCCTGAAGTGCTGAAAAGTCCTTCTAAACTGACCTTGCCCAAGGTAACGAAATTAGCTGTGTTCATGCTGAACCAAAGCGCTGTCAGCGTGGCTGGCACCAGGATTTATTGCTTGCTGGATCGATCGGTCACACCATGGAAATCTTGTCCTCCTTGCGCGTTGCCGGCCACGTGTCATCTTACTTTGCTGCGGATGTGAAAGCTCTAGAGAACGATGGCCTCGTTCATGAAAAGTGCCTTCGTCCAGCACAGAAGAGCTGGTGGTGTCATGAACCGGGGTGGAAACAATTTGGTGATCACTGGAGAGCACCCAGGCACCCCGAGGAACACATCTGAGATGTAATGGTCTCTGACGCTTCGGTGCCTGCCGCACGAGCGAGTCCCTTGGAAGTGCTGGTTAGTGCTTGGGATGGAATAACCTTGCATTGGCTTCTTACAGAGGTGCCGGTAGGGTACAGGCTAATGGCAGGATTTGTTAAGCTTGAAAAAATCCTAATTCAAAAGCTATTTAAAAAGATCTGGAATATTTTATTCTCTTGCTTGTGGTGACAGATACTTAATGCTGAGGAGCCATGTGGTCCTGGAAAGACAAAGTTCATAAAAAGCATATGCTAGTTCCAGGACGTGAGCCAATCCAAGATGCTAAAGGAAAATGTATTTTTATTCCTGCGTGTCTTAAAGGTTTGAAAATTGGCTCTGTATGAGCAGGCGAGGGCTTCAAAGCTGTAATACAGTAAATTGGGGGCTCCCCATGGATTGCACTTAAAACCAAAACGTGTCCTATATATGCACATCTACGTAACATGCCATTTAACGGGATGTTCAAAAAAACAAATCTCTGCAGTCAGTGCTGGTATCTAGGGAACGGGCAAGCCTTGTTCTCAGGGAGGGCTTGCAATATTGTTTTTTTCCTTCATTTTCCAAGTTGCTTCATTTCATTGTATGTTGTGCTCAATTCTGGAGAATGTGTACTTGTGCAGTATAGGTAAAAAGGGTGTGAATCCTTTGGCCCTTATAATGCAAGGAGAACATATGGGGAAATGCGGACATTTGTGTGTAAAGCGCAGCATCTGCATTTTACATACAGCTGTTTTTCCTAATTTGGGAGATCAGCTGGGTGTTGAAATTCATAAGGAAGATACCCCACAATCATTTTAACATCCAAATAATCCTGACTTTGTCACTCTTGGCAGGAGTGAAGTTAAGCTGTGCAGTTGTGCACTGTGTGGTATGTTCTGCGTACGGAGTCCCTTGTTTTATGTATGAGAAAAATACAGCAAATAACTTGCACTGATGTTGTCACCAGCACCAACACCAGACCTGGGCTTTTAGCATACCATTTTTAGATACATATACAGATTAAGTTTTTGTTGCTGTTTATTTTTGGTTTTGTGATATTTCTTTAGACTCACAGCACAAACAATTGCTTCTCTAAGCTCATTGGAGTCAAAGGCGTTGTTTGAAGGTATTGTGTCTCCTGTTTCCTATCTCCCTCCGAGTATCTTTAATTAGCTGGAGCAGGATTCCCCTTCCTTGGGACGCACAGGTCTGTGTTTGCAGGGCTGCTGCAATCTGGCACCAGAGGAATCTCCCGACAGCCCCTGGCGACGAGCAGCACACAGCAGTCCTTGTCACGGAGGCTGGCCTGCACTCACAGCGCTGCCTCTTGTTATTTAGGTTTCTTGTCAGGTAAAGAGAGATCAGGTAAAGTCAATCCAATACTTCTTCCAGCACCGTGATTTCATGCCTTGGAGCATGTTTATATAGTGGCTGTCTTAACAGCTTGCAGACCTCACAGCCCGGTATGTACCTCTGTCCCTGGCAGGGCACACAGGTGTGTTCATGGTTTTTCTCCAGAGCACAGCTAATTGCCTCAAAATTCAGGTCAGGAGCCGAAAAGAGCCGAGCCAACACTTGGCTCTATCTGCAGTGGACGCTTTTACCCTCTGAGAAGGTTTTCTGGTGTTGCAAGTGGTTTCTCAAGCTGAAGGCGTCTGGGGTGTACGGATTAGAAACTGCTTTCATTTAAATGTTTGGCATGTGCACAACAGGGAGCTGAAACAGTCCCTGAGATCTATAGATATATACCACGTCTGCTGGCCATGTGCCTGTTATTATTATTATTTTTTTAATCTCTCTCTTTTTTTTTTTTTTTTTTCTCCAAGGGACTGTCTAATTCAGATTCTTTGCTGTTATTTTTGATGAGGATTTAAGATGTACAACACTATGGGATCTCAGACTTCCTGTACACAAGCTTTTGCTTGGCTTTCCCTAGCCCTTCCCTGTTACCTAAAATTGTATCCCTCTTCCTCCTGGTCCGAGTGGTTGAACATTTTTGGGGGGTGGGCAGGATACCTTTATTTTTCCTCTTTCCTTTTGGTTTTCCTTCTGTTCAGGAGTACTAGTGAAAGAGCTGGTGCACTGACTTTCTGTATGCTTGACCTGCATAATATTGTAGTTTTTCCTGCCAACAAAACAGGTGCTTTGCCTACAGGGAGCAGCTCTAGAGCCAAGGAAGTTGAGTTGGGTGCCCTCCTAGAACAACAAGAGCGCGCGATCCCCCTTGCTCCCTGCCGAGCCCTCCTGAATTACTCTGGATGCACTGCTCGCAATCCCACCGGACCAAAGCCGAGCTGACTTTGCACATCAGGCTTCCTGTTTTCGCCTGGTATTAAAACCAGATTATTAAAAATGTTCCTTCCCAGCCCGTTCTGGCACTTCCAACCCCGCTGAAATGAGGAAGCTCTGTAGCTCTCGTGGGAGGCCTGTTCTTGGCAGGTTTCCCCTCCAGAGAGGTTTGGGCTTGAATGGCGATGTCTGGATGCTCAGATGGAGCCGGTGTGTTTGCTTGGGATCCCCATTCCCTTGCCTCCATGGTTCCAGCCCTGGTTGTGCTGAAAAGCAGCGTTCACCAAGCCGCTGCACCTGCCTGTGTGCTCACACCATGTCAGCTGTCGGGAAGAACAGCATGTAATGTGTTTGCTGTGGGTCCAATTAACTCATCAATAAAAAAACAATTGCACCGCATGGGGGGGGGGAAACAAACAAGCAAGACCTGCCTTTCTTAAATAAATCAATCCGGCAGCGTTCTCCCTAGCAGCGTTTCCTCTCCAGCCCCACAAATGGTAATTAAAGAGGCACGGGGCGCTACTCAAGGCGGCTGCTAACCAGGGGTAGTGCCCACACGCGAGTGCATTACCTGCTGGTGAAGCACAACAAGTTACGGAAGGCAGGGCCATTCCCTGCAGGAGGGAATTAACTCCTACAGGGGTGTTTACAGCCCTGCCGAGTCCAGCCTCCATATCTGGGGCCCTGCTGAACGAGCGCGCTTCGCGTCGGATCGCCCGGCTGTGATTTCACTGCTGTGTTCCTTTCCGCAGGCTGAAGCGAGGCTGGCGGCGAAGCGAGCAGCGCGGGCAGAGGCACGGGAGATCCGAATGAAGGAGCTCGAGCGGCAGCAGAAGGAGGTACGTCCAGGGTGCTGGGGGCACGATCCAGGAGCCTGGAACAAAGGGTTAGCCTGTGCTTGGCTGAGACTTCAGTCCAAGAGGAGCTGGTGCTCCTCAGTTTTATTTGCTATCGTAGGATAGCAAATAAAACGGCTAGGAAAAACAGGGACTGTGGCAACAGTTTTAATTCAGTTAATAATTCACTGAATAATTTGGTATAAGAATTCCCAGAGAACACTAGCAGTTAGCTCATAATCATTGTTTAATATTAAACTTTGAGGTATGCAGCTTGTTTGTGTGTGCACTGGGGGTGAATTCCTAACGTTTCCTTGGAAATATGGAGGGAGACTTCTGGCCCTCCTGTAGCTCTCTTCTTGCAAGCCGTTTCACTTTGTTGCTGTGAAATTGGGCTTGTCGTATTCGTAAAAATGATGGTCTGCTGTGGGCAGAGGTAAAATTTGGTGGCTGACAGTTGGAAACTGAACTTGGTAAAACATTGCCTTCTCCAGGGCGTTTGGATGAAATCCCCAGTGTAGCCTCTCAAAACCCTTGGAAAAGCCAGTTGTTTTTGTATGACCAGCAAAATTACGAGTCAGTGTCAGGGCAGATCATGGGCCTCCAGTGTAGGAATAGCCATGAATGATCCTGAAGACCAAAACAGCCAGTTCTGTTCCTGTTTTGATGGGTAGGAGATGAGCTGCATGGCAATCTCTCCACTCCAGGAAGCTGGGAGCAGTGGTTTTTTTGAAGCCGCAGAAGCTGAAACTGTGCCATTCGAATGGAGCTGGGAGCACAAGTAGACCAACCCCGTGGTGACAACCAGCAGGGCTTAAGACTTGCATTTGTTGATGTCCAATGAACAAAAATGAAGTGAAATTTAATGAAATAGCAGAGTAGATCTAGCAGGGTCAACAGCAATCATAATTTAATTTATTCAAGTAAAATAAGTTTTGATGGAAAGGGAAGAAATGAGGATTTTAGAGGAGGGGTTATGTAGGAAGAAGAAGCATACGTCTGTGCTTTGGGATGCAGAGAAGGAACAGAACAGCCTGGAACAGAAGCTGGTGGGCAGTTTGCCCATGCTGAGCTTTGTGCCTCGCCTAGCTGAGGCACGTTTGGATGTGCCTTAGCATCCCGCAGCCGCAGCGGGGTTGGACGTTCCTGCAAACACACCAGAAGGAAGAGCTGCAGGGGGGCACTGCTGCAAGCACGGTGCCCGTAGAAGAGAGGAGCCCTTTAGTGCTGCAGCTGCTGCTTTTTGAGGGATGCTTCTTGCAGCCCAGGCCACGGCCATGAGGGCTGCACCGTGGATTAGCGTTGGTACTGTCAGGCATCCTGGTGTGCCTGCAGCCTGAGTGATGGGGTTGCTCAGCAGCCCTTGGGAGCTCCAGCAGACAAACAGTAGGTGTTTTGTTTGGGCTGCGAACTAAGTATGGGTGTCGTGGCAGCTGACAGCGTTACCATCTAATTTGCAGATGACACTAATGAGCCTTGATGACCCCTTGAAGATTAAAAGCTGATGCTGCAAAGGGCGTCCTAGTAAATTGAAATGTTGGAATGGAAGTTAAAGCCTGCAAAGGTTCTGTGTGCTCCCACAAATAACTGATCTGAAACTTGGTGAAAATCTCCTTACATAGATGGAAATTGAAGGTACAGGGTGTCACTCTAACATAGGGAACTCAGTGCAAGCTAACCCAGATACTCACTACAATCTGTTTTGTAATTCATTGGCATAAATTACATGCTGTGACTACACACTTGCTTAATATTTCGCAAGCTTGGATATTCCCTAGATTTTTCACGTAGCTTCATCTCAGCCCCCAGATGCAAGGTAGTGCTAATGAGGATGGCTGCACAAAGCTTTTCATTGCCACAAATATCTTCCAAATATAATGAAAGAGAACACAGATAAAGAAAATTCTGAGTAGCAAGCAGCACAAGGGATTTGGCAGCTGTTTCTTCGGAGAACATACTGTGGTGATGCTGGTGTCTGGATAGCTTGCTGTCTGCCATCTTCATTTTCCTTCCCAAACTCTTCAGAGAAATAAATAGCACATTCACACATGTCAAACAACTAGAGCTTTAAGCACTACTACTTCAGAAGGCTTCTTAGAGCCAGTTATGGGATTTAAAAAGCAATGAATAACTTTATTGCATGTGTGTGTACTTGTTCATGCTTCAAGCAGTGTACATGCTCTGACAGGCTTCTGGTGGAGCATGGATCTCTTGAGAATGTATGTATGCTGTTGGTGTAGGTTAAAAGTTTCCAGATGTTCCCATTACAAGCTATAAACATGGCAATATAGCTCCCACTGGCAGTGAAATAGGGTGTTTTACTGATTTGGATTTGGACTAGAGGCTGGCTCCTGTCCTGCCCACCATCAAATATTAAAGATGTTTCTTAATCTGTCCTTCATTTTTCCTAATGTTAAAATAATTGGATAACTTCTGCGTCATGAGTCTGTGTGTATGATTTAACTCATGTACTTCTTGATGGAAATGCAAATACACCAGGTACCTGAGATTTTTGTTCTCTATCTTAGAAATGTCTCTGTAGTAGAAGGAGCAGCTTTTTTATTAGAAAACTGTTAAAAGACCCTGTTCTGTAGGCCAGCCACATGTGAGGAGTGCCCCCAAAGATTAGTCACAGCCGTGTAATAAAGCTCACCAGTAAATGGTGGGGAGTGTGATACTATACCAAGCTCCTTCTGGCAGGATTGGCTTAATGTAGCGCACACAACTGGCAGCAGGAATTTTAGCACAGGTGATTCTTCTGGAAATCACGGTTGTGTTTGTTATCAGCCACATTACTAACCAGTCCTTTTCCTTTCAAAGGAGAGTATGGTGAGGAGCTTGTGGCAGGCAGCTTGGGTTTAGGTGGTGGTGAGGAGGCTTGCTGCAAGTGTGGGACCAGCCTTTGTTTCATGTAAATTGAGTTGGAAATGTAAGGTATAGACGGGCCTTAGGAGGAAAGAATTGTGCTGTGTGATGTGGGAAAACTATGATGGAAGGCTGCTGCAGTGCTCGGTGGTGGAACAGGATCCCAGGTGTGTTTGGGAAGGTGTTTTCATCTCATCGCATGATACCATCTCGGGCTGAGCAGCAGCGTGCTCTCAGGGAGAGGAAGGTAAGGAGAGCGCACGTGCAAGTCTAACAGGGAAGTAAGCTAGATAAAGGGTGTTTTCTGAAAGAAAACGAGCACAGGAACCACGATCTATGCTGCTCTATGAAGACAGTGGTCAGTCTTGAATCACGTGTATTTGACAGAGCAATGTTCCTCGTGGGGAGGCTCCGAGAAGAGCACAGATGTACTTGAACACAGCCGCATGAACTTGTTCTGCACTGCTTGCTGCTGCTGCTGCTAGCCACCAGAGATGCAAGCGATTAAGCAGGAGGCTGCTGCAGGCTTTCTGACACCCTTCAGCACGCAGTAAGTCACTGCAGGAGAGGCAGATGCCAATTCCCTTGCTCAGCCGCGTTAGTGATTGTCAGAGGTGGTGGCACGTAGTCCCCTGCTACTGGTACCACCCAGGTGATAGGAGTCCTAGCACCTACCGGTCCTGTGCTGCCCCACCCCGCTGCCGTGCTCTTTAAATGCTTGCTGAGTTGAAGGTTGGTACATCTGGTTCCTGCTGCAGGGTTGTGTTTGGTGCTGAGTCAAACGCTTGTGTGCGTGCAGGTATTTATTGTTCATTCACGGCACAGAACAACTCGAGAGCTGGCTCAGTTTCTTTGAGTACCAAGCTGTTAATTCTAGCAGGGTTACTAGGTTAAACTGCAGAGATTTTTTTGTAGAAGCTTACAGTAAAATTTATTAAAGCCCTTTTTCCAAGACTTATCCAACAGTTATATTTCAAGACAGTTTGAAACTGCAGCATTAGGGGTAACTGAGAGCGTTTTATGTAGGAGTACCTTCTGTGTGTGCTGCTGGCAAGACTGAAATGTCTCCTCGAGGACTGACACTCAGAGACCAGCAGATGAGCCTGGGCTTTTAGTTGGAGGCACATGTCGGGTGTGCTGGTCTCCTGGCTTCTTTTTCAGCACAAAATTTGCCTTTGCTGCTTTGTCAGTTTCCTTCCCTGGCATACTTTGCATGTATTTGTCCTCCTTTGCATTTATGCTTCTGGTGGTGTAAAAGGCATTGCCAATACGTTGTGGTGGTGTTTTTTTTCCTCCCATGTCAGTCAGAGCCTGCCACTAATACTGTGGGCAAAGCACATTTCTGTGATACCATAAGAGAGGGAAGTGCTTTTTAAGACCGGTGGCTGCTCCAAAGTCTGTTGGCTGTTAAGCTCTTAGTGGGGGGAATACCTGCGGCGGAGAGAACTGTTTGAAAGAGCTTTTTTTCCTCTTCTGTGTTATCTAACAAGGACAGTACACTGATTAGAGATCAGTCACTTCAGAGACGAGCTGATGTAACGGCTGACCGAGAAACCCCAGGTTTGTGAAAGGTTGTGACAGTGAGGACAACAAACGTGGCTCTGTCCCTGTGTCCCTCTCTGCCGCTCTGCGGTGTCTGGCCCCGAACAAGGGCCCTGTTGTTATCGTAGTCACCAGTAATCTGGGTCCTGGACACAAGACCTCTTCTGTGCCCTGCTGCACGCACCAGGAGCACCTGCTCTGCCAAGCCTGAGATGTCGGGTTTGGAAAATAAAGGCGTGCGTGATGCTTGCTCAAAGCCACAGAACAGCGCTCCAAAAGCATCCGTGTACCAGCATTTGCTGTCTGCCTCAAGCTTGGCTTTGTCCGTTAGCCAGCCCTGGTAAGGTGTACTGAAAGGGAGCATGGCGTGGGAGACACATCCATGGCAGAGCTAAAGGTTTAACAGCCACCTGTAAAGCTGCGGTGCTTGGCTTGCCGTGCAGATGAAAAGCACTCTGCATGTGCAGATCAACCCATGTTCTTGGGAACTGTGGGAGGCTTGACTTCATTTTCCTCTTAGAGGCTTTCTTAGCAGCAGATAAGCGAGGTGATTAGTTGTGTGGGAACGCTGCCTTTCAGTGTGGGTCCCAATTATCCCCTCTGTGCTCCTAGCAATAGGAGTTAATGCTTCTGAGGTATTAAGTTGGCTTCTGCAGTTGTACTTCCCAATCACAAAGGGGAACCTGATCTGGGCACCGAGGCAGTGACTGGAAGGAGGGCGCTTTGCTTCCCAGCTCAGGGTTCACCTGAGGTGGCCCAGGAGAGCAGCGCATGGCGAGGAACCTCTGACCCCGACATACAGGGGACCAACCTCCCTGCCACCTTCTGACCAGCTGAAGGGCTGGAGACAGAGCAACGTTCCCTTCTCCTGGGTTATCTTCACGGAGCAGGGGGCTGGTGGTTGAATTTATTCAGCGTTGGCACTTACCCAGGTACCTGGTGGTTCTGAGAGCAGTGCTGTGATTCACTTCAGCTAAATTCAGCTGCGTTAGAGCAGCTGTAATTTTAATATGCTGACACAGTCCTGCACACAGCTGGAGGATGTGCAGCGTTGGTATTGCCCTTAACAGAAGGACAGCTTTTCTGTAGGCAGCGCTGCCTTTGCTTTTACTCTGATGGTAGATGCATGGCTGTCACCCCAGGTGAATATTTGGGCATCTGTGACATTTAGAGGGAGGGTTAGAAAGGCAAGAGGTCCTGCCTTACACAAGGTCAGTCTCTGGACAACGCAAAGCCCAGGCAGAAGTGTCTGTGCACCTCCAGGAGTCCAGCAGCTAGGCAAACAGGAAGATATTTCAGCAAGGCACGTGGAGGAGGCCTGGAACGTACACCCTGCTTTCATTTTACCCAGCTTGACAGGATTTCAGCGTGTACTTTTCTGTATTCATGTTTTATTGTATGTTCTGAATAATTGATATTTTTCCCTCTAGCCTGGCTTATGGAACATCGCATTACCGTTCATCCATTCATGCTCGCTTTTCTTTCCTTGTTTCTTTCCTTTCATTTTTTTTTTCCTAGATTTATCAAGTTCAGAAGGTAGGGCTTGCTCTTTCATTCTTGTTTGCGTGCATGTTCTCTAATGTTACCAGTCTTGTTAGCACTTCAGAAAAACTTCTTAAGAACGGGAGATGCCCAGCAGGCTTTGTATTTCCACGCCTTTACATCCCCTTTTCTCCCCTAGCCTGGTGGGGTGGGTAATAAAGGGGAGCGGGGGAAGATGACCTGCATAAAATGGCTGGTCAAGGACTTAATATAACCTTTCCCAGTGACTATTTGGCAATAAGCAACGAGCAGAAGAGCAGTTCTGCAAACCAGCCAATGCGTGCAAATAGGGTGGCTCCCGTGTCACCGTACAGCAGCGTTGCTGTTGATGGCCAAGTGTACCGCTGGAAATACTTCAGGCTGGGCAAGGACCTAACAGGTGCCAGCAGGAGGAATGACTTTGAGATGACTTCGCCTGCAGAAAGTCACCAAGTAAATCAGGGATACGGTGGTTGAATTCGTAATTGTCCTTTAAATAAAGCGCACGGCCTTCCTGCTGTCTGCCCAAGAAGTTACAAGCACTTTTATATTGTTTAATACTCTCCCTCTTGGTTTGAAGGCACGATCTCTTCCCAATTTCCTCCTCGTAGCTTGAAAAGGTGGCTCAGATAATAATAATCAGCATAGCTCTAACTGGGGTCACTTGCCCTCTGCCAAAAGCTGTTTGGCCCCTCTGCACTTCCAGCACGTGACCCGTGTGGTTCCTGCAAGGAGAATTGCCCTAAAGAGGTTTTGCAGGGAGGGACAAAGCATGCACTTCTTTAAGCCTGCCCATTTTCCATTTCAATGAATGAATTTTTGTGAGATTTTTTTTTTTTGCTTGCTTGCTGAGTGATAAATGTGTCCTAAACCCCCAGCCTGCTTGCTTTAGCCCTCACTGCATGTTTCCCTACCTGGGCATAACAGTGTGTGTGCTTTTGGAAATGCTGACCTCTCCTTTAAGTGCTTGTGTGTGTGAAGGTGTCTGCGCAAAGCATGTGCTCTGGTGCTTAATCCTGACTCGCTTCATTTGGTGACAAATACATCTTACTCTTGGTTTTATATGGGGAGTTGACTGCGTACTGAGTGAATCAAATTAACAGCTTCCCGTGGATCAACAGGCTCGTTATCGGTCTCCTTTATGGACACTAATTTAATCTCCTGGTACATACGCAGCCCCATGGAAACAAAGAAGTTGTTTACTGTTGGTGTCCTGACATGGATGAGAAGATAAGTGGGTTAGCTTCACAACATCCCGCAGTGAGTTTGCAAGTCTAGCAGTCTCGCTGTCACTTAGTGAGCAAATCTGATCTGGAATTCCCTCTCAATGGTATTAATGTCATTAATTATTTAATTTTAGTATCACTTCTCAGGGTAGAGGAGAACTTGATGGTGACAGAGACATCCGACTTGAGACCAGATGAATAGCCTTTAGCATTTCTTTCTCCTTTAACCTATATGTTTGCTCCAACCGGGCCCCTTTGGGCAGAACAGACGACTTAAAGAAAGAATTGGGAAGTGGCTGATGGGGCAAAATAGCTGATATGGCAGATGCTGCTGGTCAAGTCCAGTGCGAGATGTGCTGTTTAGATTAAAAACAGTCACCAAGCAATCCCATTCGTTAACAATTTTCTTTTGGGGTTATTTAGCACATTGCTACGTCACTTCAAATGGTGGAGAAAAAGACTGGAAGTGGAATTTAACTCATGCCTTATGAGTCTTTTAAGGGGTATTTCCTCATCTCCCTTTTGCGAAACCGAGTTCCGAAGCCTGTCAGAAATTAAGAACAGAGGGAAGGAAAAGGAAGTAGGAGACCTTACAAAAGTCATTAGCATGTTTATGGACCCTTCCTAGGTGTGAGAAAGGGTTCCCTGCCTTTATACTGAGGTTTGGGGTGTTCTTTCCCCTGGTTGTATGATTTTGTTTTGTGTTTTGTTTTGTTTTAATTAAATCTGTTTCTAGTGTCAGAAAATCTGGGGGAAAGAAAGCCTTTAATAAGGCTTTACCTGATCTGATTTACCACCAAGTATAATCTGCAGGTTCTGCTCACGTCTACAATCCCGACCAGCTGGAGTTCTTATAATTTTAATTATAATGTTGTTCCACACATATTTCAGTTCTTCCTGGAAGTAACCAGTCCAAGCACTTGTGAGGAAGCACGTAAGCTCGGAGAAACAGTAGTTCATACAGTGCTCTCTAATTCCATGTAGTTTAAGGGAGAAATTTTATTTAAGTGCAACTTGGCTAGGCATTGTAGAGGGTTACTGCATGTATTTGAGCACAAGCATAGATTTTAACAGGGAAAGAAGAAGGGAATGCTTCCATGCCCTCATAGGGATGTGGTTAAATACCTTGAACTGTTGTCTGTTCTTCCTCCAGAGAGATGCTCACATACTATGTCAACCTGCAATGCAGTGAATTCATTTCCCACTTTCAAATTACTGGCCTAAATACTTACTTTTTTTTCCCAATTTCACCTCACAACTGACAGCATCATTCAAAGGTCTTTGTGCAGTTTGGGTTGTCCAGGACAGCCTCCTTCCTAATCAAGCAACTCTCTGCAATTTCTACCTCATAACCAGCTTCCTTCCCTTCAAGCTGTCAAAATGAAAATGAAGATGACCTTAAATAAAAATCATTTTGCTGCCTAATGAGGAAGAACTCCAAAGTAGGAATAAACTGATGCAATATCATAAAGTACTCAGATGTTTCTTCTCGTTTATTAATAAATAGGGTTTATTTTAGGAGTAAAAGTCAAATTACATTAATACCATTGAGTGAGAGCTAACTACAGAGCATAAGACAGAACAAGGTTCTGAGTTCTGGTGGTTACTTGAGGTTTAACTGCTGATGCTCCTGCCTCCTCAAGCCTCTAAGAAAGCAGGCAAGTATAGGCTTGTTTTTTCCCACAGGTACACAAAACTCAAAATGCATAATCTGAACTGTTCCTAGACATATGCTCTACTTCCTTACACAGGATTTCCATCTGGTGACTGTGCTTTAGTCCGGTGATGTTCCTTCACACAGCAGGGTTACAGTTCCCATTAGTAATGCAAACTTCCCCAGACTGAAGTCCAAGTGCGTGTTTGGGGCAGAAGAAAAGGCCTGTTAAACTTGTTGATCCTGAACAATTTGCTGTCTGGTGGAAATGCAAGTTCAGGGGGAAGTTCCAGACATGATGCTGAGAAAATACGACCAGAGAATCAGCTCAGAGGAAAGAGCCTGCTAGAAAAACTCACGGCACTTGGTACTGAAATGCACAGAGCTCTAGAGAGTCCTAGAGGTTCCTGTGCTGCCATCACTGGGGATAGTACCGCTGCCAAGGTGATGGAGATGTGGACAGAAAGGAGATCTGGAGAGTTCAGAAAACAGTGAATAAGAATGCACCGAGATCAGTTGCATTTTATTCAACTTGTCTTCCCAGTTTGGCAAATCTGTGTGGTAAACACAATTTGACAGCATTTTTCCTCCTGAAAGTGTTCCGTGCTCAGCTCCCTCCTAATGAGTCTTGACTTAAGTGGGTCAGGGACTCAAGACTCATTACACCCTTCACTCCTTTCCCCCATAGGGCTGTTTTTTTGAGGTTTTGCACTGCTGAGAAGTAAGAAGGTGTCCCGTGAACACCCCTCTGCCTGGAAGCTTTTCCTGGCCGTGTGCTGCATGGTGGGCCTTGTCCCTGGCATGTCTGTGCAACCTGTGTGTGAATCCCCTGGCAATGCACGTCTCAGTGTCAGTATCTGCCTTTCTCATCTAAATTCTTTTTTTCCCTTTTCTGTCTGTAGAAATATTATGGTCTGGATACTAAATGGGGTGACATCGAGCAGTGGATGGTAGGCCTCGACGTGGTTAACCAGCTTTTATGTGTTGAACTCTTGTACGGTTGATAGTTTGAACCCCCTCAGTAGGTTTTTCCATGCATTGGAAGCATGAACTGCTCCCTTTGCACAATACCTGTTCAATACCTGTTCAATACCTGAAATATGGCCTGACATGGGGAAGGGTTTGGGCAGAGCCATCTCTTTTTCCAGACCTCTGTCCAGACCCTACCACCTGAAGGTTGGCCTACAGACCCACTAAAGCCCCTCACACAAGGAATATGTGCACTCACTCTATTTCTTGTGGGGTTTGTTACAGTGTGAGTCTCTTCAAATCTGTCTTCAGTTAAATTTTGGGCAAGTTTTATCCATGCTGCTTCAGTCATCCTTGTACTTGCTGCTCCGGGCGCTCTCCAGAGCCATGACCTGTGGCAACGCTGGCTTTTGCTGGTCCTGCTGGAGTTGGCTTAGCAGCTTAGGTACGGACTTGGCCGTTAGCACCATCTGACTTCTTAACAGCCCTAATGTGGGATGAAGGAATTGCTACAGGCCTTGACTTGGCATGTCTGAAGTTCATGGCATCGCTTACCTATGATGCCGGATGAATCGGGCACGCTGAAAAAGGCGAAACAGAACAGCTCACATCCAGCAGGGAGGAAAACTTTTCAAAGACCCTGAGAGCCTTGCTAATCAGCCAGCATTAATGCTGGTTTGGTGCATGCTTTCTTGAAACCTGTTGTCACAAGGAGCAACCAGAAGATGCTCCAGTCTCACAGATAAGCCATTAAGTCTCTTCAAACCCTCGTTTGGTGAGCTTAGCTCCCTGCTACTTGTAATTCACTAGCTTAGAAATCAGTTCAGATGTGAGAACCCTTAATTACAATGCTGAGAGTTTTTCCTCCCGTTTCCTACCACTGTTCAAAAATTCCATGTAAAATTAATTTACTGACATGGAGCATCTGCTACAGCCTTTCCAGCACTATGCTACAGCACTTTCCAGGTTTGGAAGGGCTGTAAAGCAGAAAGCTTAATTACAAGGCCCTGTGAGTACACCGATTCCCAGATGCAGAGAAATGGATTTGATCATGTAAACAGATTTTTGAGATGCAAATAAGTCCCTGCATATGTTTCCTGCAAATGTAACAAAAGTGTATAGTGAAATAAAAGGGAGGGGAAGAAAGCTAGGGTCACAACAGAGGGAAAAGGGCTTTTGGGATTTGACAAGGTGTCACCTTCCATTATGTGGCTTAACCTTACTGACTCCTAAATGCTCTGAGTTTCGCTGTGTCTTTCTGAAGGCTCTGTGTTGGTGTGTCTGTCCTTTCAACACTTCACTTTTTGTTTTTCTCTGCTGCCTCGGTAGGAAGACAGTGAGCGTTATTCCCGTAGAGCCCGAAGAAATGCCTCGGTTAGTATTTGCTTTTGCTTTGTAGCTAAACATTTCCCCTTAAGTAAACAGACGTATATAAGGCAGTTCCTTTTAAAAGGAAAAAAATAGAGCATCCCCCTTCCCCCCCAGCTGAATAAATCACCAAAAACCACTTCCTGACTGCTCTGCCCTCTCCCCAGCCACGCCGAGAAGCTTTTGCAAATGCATGAGAATGAAGGGGGGGAGAGGGAGGTGGGGGAGACAACCTGCTTGGAGGGTGTAATGTAAATCTATTCAGCTGTGGCCAAGAACATAAAACAAGGAATGGCCAAGCAAACCTGTAATTCATCCTGTAGTAAAATGCTTGGCAATGTTTCTTGAGCAGGGTATGATTTCATTTAGTTTTTGCTTGTAGCTTAATGCAATTCTTTTATTAGATATTTATTCTGCAAGTCTTGTCTTTCCTTCTGTCCCATCAAAGCCACCCGCATTTACATCACTGTCTGTTATTTCTGTTCTTTTCATTGGTTTCTTGTCTTTATACTTTCTTTTGCTAGGCTTCGGATGAAGATGAGCGCATGTCAGTGGGTAGCCGTGGAAGCCTGAGGGTTGGTAAAATGTACAATTTAAGTGTGCATGTGTGTGTATCGATGGTGCTGTCCTCCTGTACCACCAGAGTGGTTATTCTGCATTTTGTTTCTCAGTTCACTGAAAACATCTTCCTTCCAAAGTCATGCCACTGTCCACGTTCAAGGTGCATTTTGGCCAGTAATTCTTTGAACCAGAGATCTGTCAGATTTGCATTCACTGATGAGGAACACAAGCAAAGCGTGTGACTGCAGATACCCTTCTGGTTACTGCTTCTCGCCGGTGTTGCAGGAAGTACTCAGCCAAAATTATGGGCTGTGCTGCTATTTTTTGTGTGCACCGTGGAAACTCCCCTGTTTGTTGATACTGCGAATCCGGGAAGAAGCCCCGAGCTGAGTTGTGGGGAGGGAGAGCACCGAGTGCTAATCCAGAGAAAAACTTCAAATGCTTTTTCTCAAAATACCAGTACAGTACTTGTCCTTACACGTGCTAGAGTTAAGATTTTTACATAATCAGCTCTTGCAATTGTGGAGATAATTTAAGCAGTTTAATTCTGAACAGCTAATGCTATTGAGGCAGCGTGTGTTGATGGTCTGGAGCAGTGTTTGGTAGCAACACAACAGAAACAACTGCTAGTAACACTGTGGAGGAAGTGCTCAGCACTTCTCAACGTGAATCACCTGCTTCTAGCTTGCTATGGAGTGATTTGGGCCTAAACCAGCTGTGTTTGAGAATAACTCAAACTTCTGCTGATGTTCCTGATTCATCAATAGTACTGGTTACATGGTTTAGGCTGGATGGTCAGCTGTATTTTGTAGATGAAGCAAGACCTGTATCATTCACAGCAAGGTCTCTTTTTGTTGTTCTTGGCTTCTGGCTTCTGTGGAGGATTCATTTTTCATAAAATTCATGTATTTTTTTCTCTTTAAAACCCTTGTTAATAGTTATCTAGGCTAGAAGTACCCCTTTTTTCCTAGACAGAGTATCTCCAACATTGAGTGAAATGCCCGTTGGGCTTCTGAAAGAGTTTTGGAAGATGAAAAAATAAATTAACTACTACTGCAGAGACTGGTCAGTGCTTCCTGGTTCCTAATGTACATCACCGTAAGATAGCATGATAGCTATTTAAAACTTTTAGCATTGCCTTCTTCCCTTTTTAGTGGCATCCTTATTACTACTTAAGAAATGCTGTGAAAATCTTGATTCTTAAAGATGGCAAACTTGGTCAAGTGCTTTTCAAAGCTGAGAGAAGGTCCCTTAAAACTGGAAAGACTCAACAAAGGAAAGCTTATCTTCACACCTGAACTTGAAAACCAATGTTTATTTTACTTAAATTTGGACACCTTTGGGGGAAGAAAAAATGCTAGATCAGATAAAATTCCTATTTTTCATATTCAGAAGGTGACTATGATAGAAGTTTGTTTAACCCTGGCTGAAACTGTGTCCCCCTCAATGGGGTAAAATGCAAGTACTTTGGCACTGTATTCGTCTGAAAGACTTCTTGTCTTCATGGAAAGCCACTGGCGATTCCTTTGATGCATTTTGATGGTTCCATCCTGCCCCTGCCTTTTGTTTTCATACATTTAAACAGCAGAAGCCCTGCACTCTTTTCCCAGCCATGCCTTGACGGAGATTTTCTGATGCTTTTCCTGGAGCTGTCAGTGTGCCTTCAGGCTCTGATAACCACTGCTCTTTTGCTGAACAAGGATCTTCAGCTGGCTTAGGAGATGGCCCATAAATACCCGATATTTTTGCAGATAATGTCCTTTTCTGACAGACCCATCTGGCTGAAACTTGACAGCCTGGTATTTCACATGATGTTGCACAGACTCCCCCCTACCCTCATAAAGCAGCACACTGAATATTTTTGTGCAAGACATCTGATATCTTGGGCACGCACAGGAAGAGTTTTGGCAGAAGCTGGGATAACTGAAGACTTCCTTCCCTGATCCAAGTGTCACTGGGACTGTAGGAGAAAGGAAGTAGTACATCTAGTCGAAACTGAAATTTACCCTTACACTTCATTTGGCTCTTTTGCTCACAATTAAGTGACATTGATTGTTTCCCTAATACAGACAGGTACACAGTAGTTTATTTTAAGTTTGACCACATCTGTGCTTAACTTGTGAAGGTTTGGCTCCTACTGTGTGTGTTTAAAACAAAGGAAAAACAAACAAACAAACAAAAAAACACTACTGAAAATCACCTCTGAGGACTTCTGAGCTGTTTGAGCAAGAAGAAAGCACCAAAAACTGCTGTCTGGTGTCCATGAAGGGTTTATAAAACTACACTCTTCTTTTTTGGATATTTGAAGACTACTTCCTTAGTTGTGGGATGCCACTCTAGTTGGTCTGCAAGGCTTCCACTTTCTGAAAATAGATCTTGTGCCCTTGGCACCCTGGGTCACTGTGAGGCCGGGAGCATTAGGAGTTATTCCTCAAAGTGATGGCTCTGTTCTGTACAGGCAGCTCTCATGAAATGGGGCAATATGCATTTTTATATGCAACTTTACTTCCCTGCTAACCTGCCTGGGTTTTATTCTGAATTTTCTCCTGGAATAATTGCTAGGTGGACATCCGAACTGCAGGCACTGGAGAGCTGCTGAGCTAGATGTTGAGGAGCTGCCCTGGATGCTTCTGGCACAGCAGCCATCAGCATGGTGTTGATTAGACCAGCCCTGCCAATTGGTTTAAGCTCCACAGCTGTGACTACCCTCTAACCAGCAGCCTAGTGGGTTGATATCATGTTACTTTGAGCACGTCTATGCCTCCTCCAGGCTTTGACAGCCTTTCCTGTGGCTTGTCATGAAAGCATCATAAATCTCCTGCCTCTCTCGTCTCAGAAGTCTCACAAGCTCGGTGCCCTTCCATGCAGTTTTTTGTAGGGTAGCTCAATAACATCATCCAGTGTTTGTCGAGACACGGGTTTTCTTCAGTCTCTTTTCCACTGCCAGTGTCCTTGTTGTCCCACTTCTCAGCTGGCTGTCTCTCTTGTGCGAGACTGTCCAGCATGAAATATTGCTGTAATTAGTCACTTGTGATGGAGCTTGTGCATGTTTCCCTGTTTTGGCCACTTGACAAAGTTCCTGACTTCTGGCTTTGTGCAAGAAGTCCGGAGTTATCAGAATTACTTATGTGGGATTTACATCTCTGTTCTTGCTGGGGGGTGGAGGAGGTTGATTGCCATTGCTTGATTTAGTGTTTTCCCTTGCCTTCTGATGTTTTGTTTTCTTCCCATGCCTTGACAGTCTCACTTGGAGTATGCCAGCGCCTATCCAGTGGTGAGATTAGTCTGAAAGTTGCAGCGTGTGTTTAAAAACTAATTGCTGAGAAGGAACTAACATCAACTGTGATAGCTCATGTAAGATAAAGGGTGATCCAAAATGATCCTGAGGCAGTTTGTGGTCCCAGTGGGAAGACCCTACTCCTTTGCCTACCATTGGGATGCACGCACTGCCTTCAGATGGAGAGCTCTGGGTGAACTAGGGAGATCCGAGTCAAGTCCAGTTCAGTAGTTATCATAAGACAAGACAGAAGCTTTTATTTCTCTGTTAGTCTGTCCATCGTCTGACTGACTCTGTCTAGATTTATGTCAGCATAAACCCAAAAGGAGAGAACCCTCAGAAACACGCTCTGACTAGATCAAGCAAAGGAGGCGGGACAAACACACCTCCTGCCAGAGATCTGACTCTTGGAGGACCAGAATGAAGATGGGGGCTTGAAACTCAGATCTTAAAATGTCTTCATAGCGTTAGCAGTGCTGTCTTGCGTCAGTACTGTGTTGAAACGGAGGTCTCTCTGTTTCTGCAGAAAGCAGCCTGGAGAGCCATTTTACAGGCTCTCTAGCTTTTTTTACTCTCCTTGATTCCCTGCCCTATTTCAGATTAGAGATGCAATGAATCTGTTTGAGTGACCTATATACAGAAATAGTTCAAACACATTTGGATTTTGCATGGATCTATTGATGTAGTAAGTATAGGCAGCTGGTAGCTCAATTAATTG
Organism: Oxyura jamaicensis; assembly: GCF_011077185.1. NCBI lineage: Eukaryota > Metazoa > Chordata > Aves > Anseriformes > Anatidae > Oxyura > Oxyura jamaicensis. The sequence continues at coordinate 19,320,135 of NC_048899.1, forward strand.
ACTTAACCCATCAAGCATGAATAATTTTAACAGTGGCTACTAAATTTAACGGTACTATCATCACTTTTAACAATACTCGTTAATAACTGGTCGTTTGAGTTGAGATTTGATTTTTTTTGTATGTGCTTACTGAGCCATGTTCTGTAGAGCTGGAGGAATATTGGACTGATGGTTTTGCTTGATGGTATGCATGCCTGGCTCTGGATGTGTGCACATAAATTCATTGATCTTTTCACCCTGCATTCTTAATCTCACTGCAGGCTGGATTAGAGAATGAGAGGACCAAAAGGAAGAACTACTCCAAAGCAGTATGTATCTCAACTGTCTGTCTGAGGTTTTTACATGCACAACCACTGTGATGGGACTAGAGGATGTGTGCAAGTACGTTGGCTCTAAGAGCTCCCCAGCCTAATGTCAAGGATACGGTGTTACTCCCAGGCCTGGATGGGTCTGCAAGAATACTGAGAATCACTTTATCCGCAAAACATAGTGTAATCCGAACACCGACGTTGGTGTTGTACCTAAAGAGCCTCTTGGAAAACTCAAAACCAAACTCAAGCTTTAACATTACACTGAAATAAGTAGTATTGCTAGAAAATACATATAATAGAGGCTGCATCTCTTCATGTAAGGAGCAGTAACGTTTTTCATGTCTCAAACTAAGAGGTTAGCCCTGATTTATAACAACATTTGAGTAACTAGTAGTTCAGCAATGCTGCAGGAGCACAACAGTTTCAGATTTGACATATGCTACTTCTGGTAGGAGTGCTGAAGCTTAAACTGAGGAAACAATATTCAGCAGGCTGAGGCAGCTTGCTTAAATGCTGCCTTTGTCTCACCATCGGTAGCGCCTTGTGTCAGACAGATCTCGGAGCTCCTTTCAGATTGGGATGTTAGCTGTTCAGCACAACACATTGCAAGCGGCAGCGCTTTCAGCCGGGTAGGTGCTGTCTGCTGAGATGATGAAATACCAAGAGAATTCAGCTGCCTGTTTCCAAGGGCAATTACCGTAATTACATGCTTTCCTTCAGTGCAGAGACACTTTGACACTTCCTTAGCTTATTGTAGGTTGGTGAACACTAGTGTTTCTAAGGCAATCTAAATGTAATTCTTTGTACTGTCAATACCTTACTGGTACCTGCACCAATAGCATTGCACGTTTAGTAGGGTCAGCTGCGTGTTTAGTAGGGTCAGTTGCATAGTTCTGAAATGAGAACAGATAAAACAGAATATTTCAGCCTCTCCAGTTTGCCACCCTATTTGTTTCAGTTTTCATAAAGGTGCTGATCTGATATTTAGCATGTTAATATAGCATAGAACAAAGGTTAGCAAGATCTGATAAAGCTCACCCTGCAGAGCTTGTCTGAAACGCTACATCTGGAGCATTTGCCTTCAAAAATCTGAGCTGGAGAGGAGGGACAGTGATCATAGTGGCGAAGGAAATAAAGGAAATGACCTGAACTGTGGAGCTTCGGTTTAAAATCTAAAGGATAATAGGGCAAATTAAATTAAATATGTTTAGAAGTGTCTCATAATGTGTTAGACACTTAACTTGGATTTGTGAAAAATGAATCATGTCAATTCAACATAATTTCCCTAAGCAAGGGAATTATCTAAGGGCATAAAGGAAGAGCACTGGATGAGACTGCAACGTGACTACAAGGCTTTTGGTATGCTTCTGCCTAACATTCTTGAGCGAAACGTTTGCCAAGACCAAGTTCTTGTAAAAGAAATGCAGTTAGTTGAAAAATAATGTTGTTGAAAACAGTGGCAGCTGGAAGGGATCTCCTCCGATCTCTTCTAAGACAGTGTCGTTGAGTTTTAAAGGGGAAATCAGTTCTATGGGATTCCGTAGTGCCTGCTTGTCTACGTTCAGGGAGTAAAGGGGGCTTCCTGCAAGGCTGGGATAAAAAATACTCATGGTGAGTGTGAGACAACTTTCCAAAAGTGAAGAATGGTAATAATAAATGAGAAACACTACATCTTATGAACTGGGGAATTAAGTACCCTAATGTTAACTAGGGAGTTGTGCATAGCAGTCATTCAGATAATGATCCAAGAGGTTACATTTGGTCAAGATTGCCTTGTTGAAAAAAAGATGAACTTAATTCCTCAGTGTAGTAACAAAAGGACCGGTGGTGGTAATCAGCCCACGTGGGGCTGGGATCCTTGTTTTCAACTCCTGAGGCACTGTTTTAACCATTCTTTAGGTAAGTATTAGAAAAATTGGTGGAGCCTGAAGAAGTTAGTAAAGCCAGGAAAGAACCTAAACTGTATAGGATGGCTAGCGGTATTTCCAGTTCATTCTTCTGGAAGATGGGAACTGGGCACTGGGCCTCCATTTGTGATACCAACACTGCATTTCAGTGGAGAATCCTAAGCTTTGCCCAGACCTTGTCTTACGCGCTTGCATCTCAGGGGGTTTCTAAACTTGTTTAATTCTTTCATTAAAGCCACTGTGTAGCATATGATTTATACGTATTGCTTGAAAATTGGTTCATAATTGGCTTAGTGGGCTTTCATTTCAGGAATGCAATACAATTTAGACTTAAGTTTAACTTGGAATAGAAATTCCAATCAAATTTCCACTTTAAACAAACAAAACACAATGTCATGGAGAACTTGCTCATTTTTAATGTTAAATAAACCAGGTTTTGTTGTTTAGTGATACCAGGATGGGGACTTGGCTGAGAAATCTGAGCTTTTAATGCTATCTGTTGAGGTATTTTGAGTCTGTAATCATTTCTTCAAACATTGTGTTTCCAGACTAAGAACAATCTGTGTTGTTTTGATTTTTTTATTATTATTATTTATTCCCAGCCTGCTGCCCTGCTCTTACTGACTTGAAATACCCCGCCCTGCTTGTGAATCACTCCTGAGCACATTTGTGTCTTCTGTATTCAGAGAAAACTCACATATGACAACAAAACAGGCCGCTGAGCGTGGCAGAGTATGGCTGAACCAACTAAAACCCCTTGTTGGTCTGTGGGTTGCCATACGAAATGCTGGGATGTGGCAGATGGAAAATTAACCCCCCTGTCTGGGGTTAATTTTGATGTGATTTGGGAGAGCTAAAAAGAGATTTCACGTAGCATTGTGTGTCTCCTAAACTGAGTTTCTTTATCGTATAAACTTAAAATTAAGTTTTTAGCTATAATCTGCTGCTTTCCAATTGCTTAGCTGCCAGAGGTATTAGTAACTCCAGTTTTAAATGTGTTTTATTATCCTCTCATCCCTAGTGTTCCCTTTTCATCCTGCGTTCCCTTCCCAAAGAGTTTGAAGAGGTACAGGTGTTACAGAGCCGTAATAATAAGGGAAGCAGAAGTTTTTCTTAACAAGAAGAAAGAACAGGGTCAAAAAAGGCAAGCAGGAGTATCCTTGACATTTTTGGCTGGCTTATAGATAGCGACAGACACAAATGTTCATATCCTCGTGTTTGAAAGCATGACCTAGTTCTGCACTTCTGTTCCTGGTGTATCTTTGAAAAGTTCTGTCCCTGCCTTTGCTCCTCATAAATGATGGCTATCACAAAAACCTGGCTTTGGGGTCTGCATCAGTTTTCTTCTCTTCTTTTCCTTTTCCTTTCTTTCCATGACAGACTAATGGTTATGAGGAAGACATGTACGGATCGTCCCAGAGTAGAAAATCTAGCAGGGTTAGTAGCTGATTTATGTTGCTATACAATCTATCGCACGGTTTAATGGGATGAAATGTAATTAGCAAATTCTTTTCTGTGGTAAAGCAGGTTTTGCCTGTCTTGCATGTTGCGGCTTTTGCAATTTCAGACACAGAGGTGCAGCAATAAGCTGTTTTAAAAATAAAAAGTAGAAAAATTAGGGCATAAGTGGGGCGGGGAGTGTCTGAGTTTGGTACAAATAGGACTTGGAAGCCGGCATTGCCTAACTTGTCACAATTCAGCCTTATCCAAATTTGATTACCAGCAATATTTCAATATTTTGAATATATTGCCCTGGCACAGAGGGTTTCCATGTGCTGCGACCCAGTGACTTTCCCAGTTCCTGCAACATGCCCAAATCATGCTCCAGCACTGGGGCTCCCAAGCCGCAGGGAGTATTGCACATGCACAGAGCACTTGGGCTTTAACATTTTCCCCAAAATCATGTTGTTTATGTGAAGTTTGCTTTACACAATACTTTTTTTTCCTTTATAAACCTCATCCTAGGGTTTCTGGCAGCTCCCCCAGAGGTGAACAGCCAGTGGTGGTGTTCCTACTTAGCTGTGCACCACTGATGTGCTTCATTTCCAGAAATATTCCCGTGAAAAAAGCATAATGATTAACTCCATTGTGTGCACGCCCGTGGCTCACGGCGTTCCCTTCTGTTCTGGCACAAGGGTTTTGTGGCAATTACAGGAACTGATTGTCCTGCTCTGTGAAATGTCAGCTTATGGGCAAAATCTTTCAAGGTGCTGTTTCAAGCAGAGCCTCTTTGGGGGCAGGAAGGGGAACTGCTCTGGGCTTTTTGCCTGGCAGAAGGAGGCTACAGCTCAGAGCCTCTTGATCTTTATGCTATCAAGACTTCTAAAGCAATATTAAGGGTATGCAGACTGAAGCTCTGTGTTCAGGGGGAAAATAAACTGCTTTTATACGACTTCATTTAACTAAGTGTCTCAGCAGGTTTCAGTGGGTTACTTGGTAAGCATGAAGTTACACAGGCACTTGTATAACAGTGAAACGGGACCATGTACTTTATGTCCATTTAACTTGTGCTTCCATGTGGTTTTGTGCATTTAGCTTGTGTATGTGGCTAAGAGAAAATGAAATACTGTTGCTTAAGCTCTTAAGAAAACAGTGTGTCCTGTTGTTGGCACTCTTGCTGAACTGTTTGAGTTCAAGGAACTTTATTCTGCAGTGCTTCTGACAAATCGTGCTCTTACTCCTTGGTGACATACTCCAGAGCTCTGCGTACTGCTCAAGAGCAAAATGTCTGCAGGAAAGTCATCCAGGGAAAAGAAGTGGCTTGGTTTCCACTGAAATAATTTTAAATACTCTTGGCATTAGGGTTTGTAGCTTGGAGGCTTAACTGTATGTAGAGCAGAATTATGGCAGCATTGTTAGCTCCTTGTTTTCATTACTAAGTGTATTTCAGATTAATCGTCACTTAGAAGGTGAACAAGAGTTTAGAGGTGACTTGGAATAGCTGAAAATCCCAAACCAGTTGTTGCTGGTCTGGCTGACATTCACATTTAGGACTGCTCTCTCCAAAAGCCCCAGACCTAACTGAAGATTGACAAAGTGGCAACAGAAAAGCTGAGAAGAGGCAGAGCTTTAGAGTTTGGGTATCGCTGAGCCTGCTGTCAAAGCTGTTTCCAACCTTCTAGGAAAATGGAGCAATGTGTGCCTGGCGATCTGTCTGCCTTCGTACCCAGGGCTTGCAGGATCGCAGGTTCATTCCTTGGAAGTGAGCAACACCCTGTGCATAGGTTACAGGTTCTCTAGGTAGGAATGAAAATCATTTCTGTAAGCTCAGGACAGCATGCTCAGATTTCTTCTGAGTGAAAGCCTTACGTCACAGGAAGGATAATGAGGTAGGAAGAGATCTAGTTTTTTGAGGCTGGCCAGTTGTCCATCCTCCCTGTTTACCTGCAGGTGTAGCGTTTAATCCACACATCTGTTTGCCAGCAGTGACAGACATCCAGCATCAAGAGCAAAGAGGTTTCTTTATCGTGCTGCAGTTCCCACGTTCGGAAGTGGAGCTGATGTCTGCTTCGCCTCCAGTACTGCTGTTGGGGTTGGTCAAGGCTCGCTGAAAACAGTCCTTGGTTTGCAAATGTGAATATCTATGCACCTTAAAAATGGTGTTGAAGGCAACTTAAGTTGCTCATGGCATATAGTGGCCTAAATAAGTCCTGTAAAGCAGAAGCCTGTTTTTTTAGGTATGGCGCATCTGGTCCAGAATGAATGATGCCTGAAAGATAACGTTCCCAGTGCCTTGTTGTCAGACAGACACTGGAAGTCAAACAGGCGTTGGAAGTATGCTGATAAACACCCCTCCACTTGGCTCAACTTAAAACGAACTCCATCCACGTTGTGGAGAACATGCCCATCTTTTAAGACCTCCAAACCCTTGCAGCCCATAAGACAACATGCTGCATTGCTGGAAGGGAGGAAGGAGCTTGAGGCTTTGAACCCTTCAATGGAAGACAAATCAGACAGGTATCCTGTGCAGAAGGTGCTGTAGGGAGGGAGGAAGGCTCTGTCTGTTTAAAGAAATCTCTACAAATAGGAAGGACACGTGGTTTTCACATGTCCTTATATTTTTAATGCAGATTCCTTAATGCTTTTATCTTCTTTTTGCATCAGTGAGGACTGACTTGTTGCTGTTTATAAGCTCCTAATGTACTTTTTTGCTCCCCACTTCAAGGAGTTTGAAGTTCCTCATGTTACTGAGTTCTGAAGGTTTGTTGTTTGTTGTCAATGCAGGCTTCCTACTATCCCGACCTGGGCCTCCACAACACTGGCTACGCTTCCACATCTCAGCCTTCCTCCCAAAATGGAAATTTGGTCTGTTGCTACCCCTGGTTTTACATGGCCTGGTCTTCTTGTTGTGATTTCATTTGGATAATACAACCTCTTGTGCTTAGGAGCAAATCTGGACCAATTGTCAAGAATCTTTGTAGCTCTCCTTAGTAAAACTTCAACAACAACAACAACAACAAAAAATCCCCAAACTGAAAAAGACCTTTGGTTTAAGGTTGGAGCGAGTAATGGAAAGCCATTTTCAAATGGGCAGAAAGTTTTCCTTTGGTACTCCTCCCTTTCCTATAGTTACTTTGCTTGCTTTTAGCCTAAATTGGGCTGGAAAAAAATCAGGGAAATCTAAAATGACTTAAGTTCCTTATTCTATTTGGGGCAACTTCTCTGCTCACCTTATCTGTCGGGCAAGCTTAAGGCAATTAACATAAGACAAGCAAGCAAGTCACAGACAGCTGGAAGAAAACCCCAAAGTTTTAAAGTCACTGGGGAGGTTGGATTGTCCTCTGCACATGGCTGGAGCCCGTGCAACCTGTCCTGCCTGGTGGGACAGGGGACGTTGGACCCGTGGTGTCACCAGGTCTGTGGTGTCCCTAAGCCCACCATAGGGTCCCCACTGGCATGGGATCGGGGTGACTTGTGGGAATGTGCCCCTGCAAGCTGGGCACTGCTGCTGGAGTATTGCCTGCACCTACTTAAAGCACCGTGTGTGCTTTCCGACCTGAATCCCTGCACCTTGCAAGTGATGAGCACTAACAAATCACTTGGGGTATGGTGTGCTGAGCTGAGTATCTGTAACTTAGTCCTAAGCAACTTGGGTTTTCTCTGCCCTTTTGGTCAATAACAAAATCTGCAAGAGGTGATCTTTAAAATGTGTATCTTTCAACATTTCTGTCTGTGCATGTAGCTTTTTCTGCCTTTGGTTGAAGTGAGGAGAAACACCCTGTCTGCTACACGCAAATGTGTCGGAGATGATAAAAACTTAACCTACAATGAAATTACACTCATGTTTCTGTATACCATGGTGTCCTCCCTTCCTGTAGGAAATACACGTCTGCTTGGTATTCTTAGTCTGTGCGAGATGAGATCTCATGCTTTTATGGCACAGCTGACTAATATTCTTTATACTGAGTTTCCTTCTGTTGTAGCATAATAATCCTAGTCTTCTACCAAGATTGTTAATTCTGCTCTAGGCCTCCTGTTTTATGTTCCATTTTCTATGCAAAAAAACAGTTTTGTGCTTGTCTTCCTCAGCCCTCCTTGCTGTACAGCGATGCCCTGCCAGCCAGAAGTTACAGGGTTTGTCGTGCTACTGCTCTAAACACAAGCACTGAAGCTGCTCGCTTTCAGCCATGCCCACGTTGTAACCTCTGTCGTTCTCGTTGGACCCATTTATTTCACACTGGTGCCACCTGTCTGATCCGTCCGAGTGCATGTGTGTGATGCTGTTTGTACAGACTGGGGCTTGCTGACCTTTTCCTTTTACTCCTGTTGGCATTGTACAAACAGTGCCCGGGGATGTGTGGTGCTCCTGCAGACCTCTCTTTGGATGGAGACCTTTGTCTTTGTGTTGGCATATTACCCAGGGCAAAAGCAGGAGCAGGCCAGAGAGGGGCAACATCAATTCTTTCTGCTTGTGTAGCAGCTAACAACAATCTCCTTCAAAACTTGAGTAGCCAAATTCCACTGTTCTTGCACAAACTTAAAACTCGAGAGAAGCTCATTTAAATTCTCAGCACTTAAGGACAGCATTTCCTCCTCCCTCTGTGTTTCCTGAGCCAGACACTTGAAGGGTAAACTGGAGGCGGACGGGTGTCTCGGAATATGCATCTTTCTTCCTTTATGTTAATTTGGTAAATTGGTTACTAGGTGAGGTTCATCTGGCGTAAGTTTTCCCCACATTTTGCCAGCACCAGAAAAGCAAATTAAACAGATTTCAACAATTTAAGAATTGATGTCGCCGTTTTGGTCAGAGGGAACTCAGAGGGAACGTTAACTGTTGAACCGGCAAGTGGAGGAGCTGCTGGAAATGCATGATGGTGTGATGGATGGGGAGCGCTGGGGATTTGCACGTGCCTGACGGAGCTCCCCAGCTCGCTGACTTCAGCTCCGTGAGTTCTTGCATGGTGCTCGTGGTTGCGTGCAGGTGACGTCCCCGTACTTGCACATGCTGTTTGTTTTCTCGTGCCCTGCACCTTGTGAATTTGCAAAACCAGAAAGTAGGTCTTCCACTCCTGTTCTGACTCCTGTCTTTTGATTGTAGGCGTCTGTGTATGACGAGAGCGTTTACAGTGGGAGCCGTCGGTATAGTGCCTCTAGTTCTCGTGCTGTAAGACGTTTTCTGCATTTCCCTGTTGTCATGTCTCTGTCCTCCAGTAACCCGTTTTTACCAGAATGCAGCCTTTTTCTGGGCTGAGGAGCGTTTAAGATGTCCTGTGACAGATCGTTGCCTGCTGTAGCAACAAGCACTGTTACCATCAAATCCTAAATCCTGACCCACGCCTCTCCGAGACTGGCTCCAGATGGCACAGGCAGAGCCTGGCCCCTGCAACCAGGGCAGCTCAGCTCTGCCTTTTTGCTTCATTTCCTGATAAAATACCTTGGAAAGAGCCCGGAAAGTCCCTTCCCTCTCTGCGACTGTCTTCTGCAAACGGGGATTTATGTAGGTTAAAAAAGTAATCCATTCCCCAGCACTGCTTCATTAGCGTGAAGGGCAGGAGCCGTGTGAACGTACGGCTGGCTTGCTTTTGTCACTGGGGTTTATATCCCAGAGGGATGTAAAACAAACTGCCAAGACCCAGCAAAAAAGCCCCCAAAACAAAGCAGTGATGTTAATTTATTAAAAAAAAAAAAAAAAAAAAAAAAAAAAAAAGAAAAGGTTACACTTTTGTTAATGTGGAGGAGAAAACCAACTTTGAGGAATGCTCCCTAAGCCCCAGGTTCATGAGTTGTGCCGTGCATCCTGCTGCTGACCTGAAGCTTCGCATTGCTTTTTGGTTCACAGAGGTGCCTCGTTTGCGTTTCTGGCTGTCTCGTAAAACTCATTGGTAATTATCTGTTTGGGCTCTTTTGGCAGCCTGCAGTCCCGTGAATTTGCTGTTCACGCCGCGCTGAGCTGGTTGTAATCCTCTGTTTGTACAGGCTGTCTTCTTGTGTTTTCCATAAGTCTCTCAGAGGCCCAGATGATTCGCTTCTGTGTTGGGGAGAAATCATCTACAGTGGGCTCGGAAGCCCAAAAGCTATTTGAAGACTTTATCCCAGCCCCTGTCAGTGGTCTGAGCAAGGAAGGCTGAGTAAAGGCTGCTGCCTGCTCCCCTTCCCCATCCCACCGCCATGCCCCCGATGCTTGGGAGCCTGAGCATGGTGCAGCCTCTTCCAGCTTCTGGTGCCTGCCCAAGGAAGAGCTGGACCACAAGGTTTTTGCCTCAAAGGGAATGGCCTCATCACAACCGCAGTGCTGCCTGTGGCTTTTTTAAGGTCACAAGGTCATGGCTTTGAAGGGGGCAAAGAGGGGCTTTGAGATGAATTGGCTCTGATTTGAAAAAAGGGTTGACCTGTGGGGGACAGTGCCAAATTTTGCTTATTCTCAGCCCCGACGTGAAGCTCAGCAGCCCGGGTGTGTGGAGCTGATGTCACTTGATGCAGGACAGCTAAGGATGGGGCTCGGTCACCCTCCGTCCTGTTCCAGTGGCTTGCTGCTGTCAGGAACTGAGATGGTGGCTGCTCTGGAGCCAGGGTTATGTCCTGCTGCCTCTGATAACACTTATTGGTACTGCAAGCTTAATTTTCATTTCTAATGTGCTGCTTTCTTAGCGTGGTTAAAGATGCTAAACCAGCCCTCCAGTAGCTGGTGCAGACCTGGGTGTCTCGTGGCAGCTGGGGAGTTTTGGGGGATTCCCATAGAGGCCAGGTACCTCAATGGAAGAAGCCTTAAAAAAAGGCAAGATAAGACATAACAGTAAGAGAGGTCTTCAGATCGCAGTGTTGTCATGTCCCAGAGACAAATGACTGAAATAAGCTCACCAAGGTCATCAGCAACACAGCTGAAGCTGCCAAGGAGTTCCTTGTGCTTGTTCCTGGCCCCAAGCTGCCTCCTTCCTTGTCTCCATGCCAGGTTCTGCACGAGCTTTGGTGCACTGACATGGCCCTTTATGAAGGCTACATTCACAACTGCCTTGAGGTAGCACTAAGAGGAAAAATAACCTGTCCAGTAAACAGCCAGTGACTTCTTTAACTCATGTCTGTTCTGAATAAATCAAACTTTATACAAGTTCATGCATTTTTCTATAAAATATTTTTACAAGATTGAGTGCGAAGCTGCTGCTCTGACGCCTGTGAAAATGCAGGGAGTGGTTCCAAACTTACTGCCACAGTAAGTCCCAGGGCTGTGTCTCTGATGCTTTAAACTTTCATTTCCCTTCTCTGCTCCCACCGCGTTGTGACCTCAGGAAGCAGAGCAGCGTGTACACGTCCCTTGCCCTTGTCAGCCCCAGCTCAGCCGCTCTGCTCTGCCCCACCGGTCAGACACTTGCCTGTAAGGACTGAAAGGCTTCCTTTGGCAGCAGAGGAGGGCTGCAGGTGCTGCGAAGTCAGGAGGGCGTTCAGTCGCTGAGATGGGCTCTGTTGGGACTCCAAGCACCATGTAGATGAGATGGTTTTTGCTTTGGCTTTTAGAGCATAGATGTATTTTATGGGTGCAATGTTGAAGAACTGGAAGAAGGCTCACCGGAGAGCCTCAACGCTTGTGCAGACTAGTAGGATCGAGCCTTTTGTGTAGCAATTGAGAGGTTTTTGATTTGTGACTGCTATCTTAAGATATTTAAGTAAAAATTACTTTGTGTTCTGCCGTTTCTTATATTAAATCAAAGCTCTTTACTTGGTCCATCAACTAGAAGTACTGCTTGCCTTACTTTTTAAAATTAACCTTTGAAGTGTCTGTTCTCTGACCTTTAACTGTTCTTCCTTTGTTCAGCTGCATGTAACCGTTTTCGTAACTAACTTCAGATGCAATCCTCTCCTGCTTCCTTTCCCAATCCTAATTCTTTTCTCTCTTCTCTGCTTGCTGTTCCTGGTTCACCTGCGGCAGCCTTCAGAGTACAGCTGCTACCTTGGGTCAGGATCTCGGGCATCCTCAAGAGCCAGCTCTGCTCGAGCCAGTCCGGTGGTGAGCTCCTCTATTTTCTTTTGTTCCTAAACTGCTTAATTTCTGTTCTTCAAGGTCTTTTCTGTACAAAGAGGGCACTGTCGCTCATAAGACTGTTTCTTGCTGTATTAATTGGGCTATCTAGGCTATGCTAGAGACAAAGAAGGATGAACCAGATGAGAAATTTCAAAAAGTAATTTAAAAAATACGCAGTCACACGAAGCCCAAGTATACCTGTACTGTAAAAACACAAATATTTGCATAGAAATTATTGAGCTTAAAGCACATTGGCAAGCATTTTGTGCAAAAGATTGCATTGTTGATGGGTAGTGCTCTACGTCACTTGGCTATTAAAATCAAGAAGCCCTAAATCTTCCTACAGCCTTCAAGTTTCTCTCTGTTCAGCAGTATTTTGGTGTGGTGTTGCTGCAGGGCTATCCGGAGGTTGGGTCTGAGCATGTTTGTTGGATTGTAGCTTACCAGGCACCGCAGTCTAGCATCGTGAAGTGCTAGAAGTGGGAGTTGGGCTCAGCATCGTGAATTCTCAAGCAGTCAAGACTGAGCAGGGCACAGATGCTAAAGGTTTGTCCAGCTCCTGTGACCATAGGTAACCAAGACAAGATTTTTTTCCCTGCTTTTTACTGATCGAAAGCACTCGCCTCCTATTTTTCAGTGGTGTAGTGCTGTTTTCTCTTGTTCCATTCAGGCATTTACACCTCTAGATATTTTGTTCTTAGTTTCAGAGCAAGGCCTGATAATGCAAGGCAGCAGTAGCTTGTTTTTTACAGGAAACGTGCAGCTTACAGTAAAAAAGGTCTATAACAAGTTAATCTTCCCTAGAAAGTACCTTTTGAAGTGTTGCACTGTTTCAGTAAGGGGTCCCAGTGTCCCATCAGCATTCCTTGTAGTGAAATGTTAAAGTGGTGGGTCTCCAGGGACCTGCTGCACATTGCCTACCACATCCCCAAGATACGAAGAGATGAAGAGGGCGATACCATGAATTAACACACACAGTGTGCCTCTTTAGTCATGACATCCCATTGCGGTGGTTGCTTTGCTGAGGAGCTGGAACTTAAGTGCTGTAAATGTTGCCTTGAGGAGTAATTAAAGAGGAATATCTGGATTCCCGAAACTATGGCAGCATGCAGCAAAGTAAGGTGCAACGTGGAAATCCAGAGCGTTCCTGTTCAGTCACACCCGGGCTGCAGTACCAAGCTGCTTTGTATCTGATGTCGGGCAGGGAGCAGGGAAGCCTTCAGCCCATCGAGCAAGCCCAGTCTTTCTGGGGGAGAAAGATGCTGAACAAACTGGGTTGAGCAAAAGCAAATGGAACCAATAGAAAAGTTCTGATGTCTTCCTTAAAGGCAAGGGTACATCTGCTTTTTAATTTTTTTTTTCAGGATTTTTATCAGGTAACGTATGGCAGCTGGTGAAATAAAAATAAATCAATATTTTAATTAGTCCCCAAGCCTGAGGGAGCTGCAAGTTCTTGCAGTATGGATCTTCAGCTGTACCGCAAGGCAGAACATGGAAGTTCTTCCTAAATGGCCTTGCAAACTGAATTTCAATTATCCCCAAGGCAAAAAATAATTAGAATAACCAGGGATTTATTTCATTAAAGTTCTTTAAGTATAAGACTTGGGTACCTTTAAATTAACATTGGCTTCCACTGTGTGTGCTTTGTACCCAGCCTGAGTCATTAGTGCAGGTTGCTTGTGGTAAGAACAAAATGCAGCTTGCCCCTTCTGGGAGCTGTAGGGGATTTTGTCGTGTCATTCTCTGCTTACGACTCGGCCTGGCTGCACGCACGTGGGTGGGGAAGGCTGGCTGTGTCAGTGCGGAAATGGGAGAGGCACCGCGCTGAGTCTGGGCTGCAAGGAGACAACAGGCACCCTTATTTTCTTTTTCTTTCTTTTAATCATCACTTTATGGCGGGGTGTGAAGAGCTGCCGTTATTTCTGCGGCCTCGAGGGGCAGAGCGTTAACGTCAGCAGGTCTGAAAGGCACAGGGCTGCAGGGACATCAATCCTCCAAAAGGCACAGGGCTGTAGGGACACCGAGCCACCTCCTATGAGGCAGCATGAGGCTCATACCCTACAGCCACCACGATTTCACTTCGAAGCCACCTCTAAGTTAGTGCACTAGGTCACTGCAGCATGTCCTGACTCCCATTTTTATTTATTCCACCTATATTAAGCAGTGCTTCTTCCCGTAACTCACAGTAAGGAATCGCTTGCCTTGCCTTTGAACACATGATTCGAGGCGTTTTGATAACGCTTCCAGTGGCTGCTCAGTCTTGGCAGCGGGGTGCTGAAATTGAGCTCTGTCTTCTCAGCTGGCTTAGCAGTGTATCACTGCCACTCGCATGGTCCCAAAATGCTATCTGCTCAGGTTGCCTAGAAGAAGAATAAAGACCTCCTTGGACAACCACGATAACTTTTGAGTGGAAAAATGTGATTGTTTTGGTCTGTACCAGTATTTAATATCGCCAGCCTATAAAAATAAGCTGTTCCCTCCCTTGATATATCAAACCATATGCTTTCGTGGTTCTGCTTTATATATCCTCTGGCATTTACACACTTAGAGAGTTGACTCCAAGTTTACTTAAAGGGCTGGCGGAGGAGGAAGGAAAGGGGAGTATCTGTTGGGTTGAAAAAGCTGGATTCCCAGCAAGCTTATGTCACTGGATAGTTTGATAATTTTTATTACAGTACATAGAGTTTTTTTAAACTAGGAGTGCTTAACACTTGAAGGTAAATTATTTTCTTGTTTGTGGGCATTATGGGGCAGAAAACCAAAACTGAGCAGTTCCCTAGCTTGATTAACTGTCATGAGAAATAAGATATACAGAACAGAGAACTTTTCAGCCTAACTTTCTAAATTAAAACCTATAATATCCTGTCACTCCAGCCCTTAAATCTTTTTCCAGAACTGTTTCTCCCTCTGTCACTGTAGCCTTTTAACGAGCAGAAGTCCTACCTGCTGCACGCAGCTTTGCTGACTTGTGTTCCTGTCATGCTGTGCTGTCTGTAGTACAGCAAAGGCCAGGAAGATGTTTAAACACAACATGTAAATACACCTGCCTGAGCTTTGCCATTTGATTTTTGAAGCAGTGCCTAAACATTTTTACCATTATTCCCACCAGTAATTACTGTCTGCTGCCCTTGCACTTATAGCAGATCTGTGGATGTGTCAAGTTTAATATTTAAGCATTATACTTGCTATTAAATGCAGATCTTAGGACTACTGAGAACAGCATCAGTCCCTCCTCTACAGGTAGAGGTAAACTTTGTGCCTGAGCTACCGAGATGAGTTTTTTAATGTGAACTGCTGGAGGTTTTTTTCCTTAAATCAGTAAGCTGGTAGCAAAAAGCAAGCATTTCTGTATTTGAAATAGAGTCAGAACGTAAAGATTTACATTAGGCTTGCATCCTGTAGCACTGGAGCGAGGATTTGTTGCGGTGCTACCTTGCATTGCAGTGACTGATAAGTTTGTTTAAGCAAGGAGCTTCGGCATAACACTCGTCCCTTAGATGAGGATACCGGTGACAGATCCGCTTTAGACCTGACAAAGTTCAGCAGTGCATTTCACTGCTGGCTTTTAAAGGCTTATGGCTGGGGTTAAGGTGGCTCTTGTGTTTGGGAGAGCACACAGGAGCCCTGTGCTGCTGGGTGCCCCAGCCGAGCTGACCGAAAGGGTAAAACTGTGATTACGTAGGCTGCCAGGCTGCCTGCGGTGCTGCTGTTTCAGTTCCCATTTCTGCAGATATCAGCCTCTGCTCAGCACTATCCACTACAATAACTTGTCTTTGGTGTGGGCCAAGTTTTCATTTCAAGAGCAGGAAACGGTCTTAAATAGATGTCACAACAAAGACCTTGCTTTTCTGAGGAAGCTGATCTCGGGGCAAGATCCTCGCTGGAGCTGAACAGTGACAGCCATGCACAGAAGTTATTCAGTACTGGAGCACACATGCAGCACTGCATAGCAGCAACAATCTCATATTTAGCTTCCCTGGAGCTTGCTTTAGGAGGCTGGAAGCTAGACAATGTGTTCTGGAGTCCTGACTCTTGCTTTGACTTCAAGATCCACATTTTGTCTCTGCTGCATGCAGCTGGGATGCAATGCAGAACTGTCCCAGGGTGGCAGGGCTTTGCGGGAGATGTTCGAGTTGGATTTTGGCCTGGGTAATCCCCTGGTGGCAAAGAGCCTCAAGGGTTAACCTGCCCATGGAGTAGGGAGAAATACTTTTTCAAACATTGTGCTAAAATGTTTTTATTATCTAGGAAAAATAGGCGATATAGCCTTATATAGACTTGTAGGATTCTTTTGCTCTTGTTAAGTTTCCAGCTGCGGTAAGCCTCTGATAGTGCTGACGTGACGCCAGTGTGGCTCAGGTTTTAGTCTGAAAAACTTTCAGAAGAGGATGAACTCATCCCATTCTACTTATTTTTGCAAAGAGCAACCTAATCCCCTTGCCAAAACAAAGATGTGCATGCCAGAGTTCTCTGAAAAGTGTGTCCTTTTCCTTTGTTTTTATACACCAAACTACAAATGCCCAAATTGTTGGCAAGGAAGAAGGTAACGCAAAAGGACAATGTTCTCTAAATTAAAGGTTGTGTATCATTAAGTGAATTCCTCTTCATTTTTCCTCTTCCAGTAAGTATTCTGTTAGTCCTTAAGATTTTGATACGGAAAATGAATGAAGGGCTACGCTTAGTACTGTGAGAGCAGAGGGGTTGTTTTCAGCCTAATTGATACAAAATTATTTATTGCATGTTTATACGGAAGGTAAACATGTTGGACTGTAATTTTGTGTGGCTTCAAATAAAAATAAACATTTATTCATGAACTTTCTTTGATTTCTTGCTGGGTCAGATGCCACAGGGCTCCTCGGAGAGTGGTTGAAGGTTGAAAACCTGGGGTTCCCTCTGGTGGCTGAAAAAGAGAGCACAATTTCTCTCTCCAGTGGAGCGATGCTGTCACTACGTTAATCTAAAAAAGAGCAGAATGAAAGCTATATAAAACATTCATATGAAACAGATCAACTTTTTAAACATTAACATTGAAAGAAATCACCAGGGGTTCTTCCTCTGAGTAGAACATGAAATGCTCTGGGTGTTGCGTGGCACCAAATAGATGCATGTAGCAGAGCATTGCTGGGGAAAATGAAACCTCCTATAATTATTTGAAACCACAGCAATTTTAAAAGTCACTTAGTACCTTTGAATGATTGCATCCTCGGAACTGCTAAAGGCTGGTTTGCAGTGAAGGTGCAGCAGGCTTCACAGGTGTGGTAATGAGTGCTGAGTAGAAATACCTACTGTGTGCAGATCTTTCAACACAGTAACTTTAATATTTTTCCCTTTGTAAATGGAAGCTTTTTTTCTGACTCAGGTGATGGATAATTAAAATAATACCAACATTTGTTCTCTTCTTTATCAAAAACATTTTTTCATCTACATTCTGCAAATCATTTAAGGCAAGTATTTTCATTTGTGCACACACAATGCAGGTTTTGCAAAAGGCTGTGCATAAATTCTTGGTTTTAAAGGCCTGTGTGTGTGTACACTGCTCTGCAGTAACACACCAATATTTGTACTGCCACAACTTTCTTGTTAAACAGCCACCTTGTGCTTGGCAGGGCCAGAAGGCTGCCAACTCAAAGCTTTCTGGTGTGAAATAATAGGGTACTGTGGGCAGCGTGACACATAACAAGTAGGGCCATCCACACGTTGCTCTGCGTAATTCAAAGGGGAAAAATGATGAATGTTAACTGATTGGAAAGAGATGGAGGTTTTTGAGTGTTATTTCAAATGAAATGCATTAACTTAATCTCAGCAATGCCCTGCCGTCCTCTCGAGCAGATCCGTGTTGGTTTTTCAGTCGTTTCACAGCCACTGTTCTTCTTAGCACTTAGGCTCTTGATCTGGGTAAGCCTTTTCTTTTTTAAAAGTGTTTTGTGAAAACATCTTGAAGGGATGCCCAGGTTGTGTGTGGTTCTTGCTCTCTCTTATGAGCATTGAAGTTGTCTTGATTCATGGTAACTTTCTGTACTCCTAAATCCCTCTTTGGCTCTGATTTATTTCTCCTTGGCCAGTGTTAGCACAGGATCCAGATTCTGAATTAGTATATTCCAGAGAAGTGCCGAAGTCACGGAGCGGCTGTTTATTTAGACTTTGCACCAGTCCCATGTAGAGACTTCAGGGTCAGTTTCTGCAGCCTCGGCCTTGCTGGGATCTTTGCTTGAAGTCAGTCGCTCTTTGACACGAGAAGAGAACACTTAGTGGAAGTCTTAAGCTTTAGACCTTGTTTTTCATAGTTTTTTCTTCTCCTTTTGGGAACAGTGCAGATACAGTACAGTCCTTCAAACTGAACTTGATGCTTTGCTTTTGGGAATAGGGGAGGAACATGCTGGTTGGTTTCTGAAGTAGCTGATTTTATTTAAGGTCCATAAAACTGCAGCTTCAAGAAGGTGTCTTGGTCTGGAAATCTCTGCACCATTCAATTAAACAATGGTA
This sequence comes from Oxyura jamaicensis, assembly GCF_011077185.1. NCBI lineage: Eukaryota > Metazoa > Chordata > Aves > Anseriformes > Anatidae > Oxyura > Oxyura jamaicensis. The sequence continues at coordinate 19,338,290 of NC_048899.1, forward strand.
TGACTTCTCTACTTGAGTAAATTGCTATTTCAAGTTCTTTTGAGGCATAGTTTTAAGTTTTCCTAAAAAACAAAACAAAACAAAAAAGATAGCATACAGTTGTTCTTATGTAGAGGAAAAGATCTGGGGGGGTTTGAGTTCACGCCTGCATTGTTAACCCACAGATCAACTGTTGTCTTAATGTTGAAATACTGTGATGTAGATACAGAAAAATGTGTTCCTCTGTCTTATCTTACAGACCTCATGGGTTTTCATCAATGCATATATTCCAGGGAGCAATGTACTGCTTGGGAACTTGTGGTGATTTGTCCTGCCTTATGCCCTGAAGTGCTGGCCAGGACGTTGCTGGCTGCTTTTTGAGCAGATAGAGATTGCTAATGAAAAGTCTTTTAGAGGTTTTAGGAATTCCCCTTCTGTTTTCATAGTACCTTCTCTTGTCCTTTATTCTCTAACGATTTCTTCCAAACCTCTGTTTTACAGATCGAGGAAAGGCCAGAAAAAGACTTTGAGAAGGTAAGAAGGATCTTATGAGTTACTCTGATAAAAGTGCTGCATTTTTACTTTTTTTAAGGTAGGTAGAACTTGCAGTGAATTTACTGAAATCCTTTAGGAAGTCTACCGTGGCACAAAACTTTGAATTATCAGACCTTCTACTACTGCATTTATTGAACTTTAAACCTATGTGTGTGTTCAGAAGTTATAACTGACATTCAGCAGCACTTGACTGAAGTTGCTTTAGACTAAGCCATGTGAATACTGGTTTTGTTTGTAGAGTTTAATTGTAGTGTTGCATACAATAAAAAACAAAGTCATACTACACTAAGTGAGAAACTGGCTTCATGCAGAACCCTCAATACTCTAAAAACAGTGTGGCTACTGCTGCAGAGTAAGTAAATACAAATGAAAGCAATAAGAATTTGAAGAGTAGTAAAAAATATCAACAAAATATAATAATGCGAGTTCTTAAAAATATCTGGCAAGATGATACTAAGCCCCTAATTTTTTTTCCTAATTTAGAATTAATACTTAAATCTAAGCTGTGCAAACTGCTGTTACAAAGATAAGTGTTTACATCTGATTTTCTCGTTAGTTTTCCTTGGTGAATCTTGATCTTCTGATTCTTCTTCCTAAGAGGTTATTTAATCAAGCTTGTATAATTTGGAAGTGCAAGGGTTCTTTTCTGGCCTGATGTTAAACCTTCCCCTGCTGAGGAGCTTGCAGGAGCAGAGCAACAACAGCTCCTGTTCCTCTGGGTTTGTTGTTAATACTGAATTCTATTGTTTTCTGTGGCACCAGAGACCAACTAGGAATTAGGATGACCTGAAAGCCACAGACTTGCCTCTGGTTGTGTTAGATGCCTAGATAACAATTGCTGTTAGCTGTTTTCCTCACGTTTTAATTTGTGACTGCTGAAGCTAACACAGAAATACTGTAACTCCCAGGAACAACTATACCATTGAAATCCAGAAGATGTACAAATACGTGGGTGTTTGTGTTCTATTTTAGTTTGGGTTGGGTTGTTTATTTTTGTTTTTGTTCCTGGTTTGGTTGGTTTTCGTCTTGTTGATGCACAAGGTGAACCTTGGTGATCCACATCACGTGCTTTACTGGAATTACTCTTTCATGATGCCAAAGACAGTTAATGTTTTGTCATTTGTCTATATCAATAGGTCAACAGTCTATGTTATGTGTATTTTTTTTTAATCCATATGTCTAGGAAAAAAACTACAACCATTTTATTTTAAACTGTGTGATTCTAGGGAGCACGAACTGTCTCAAGTTTATCAGCAGCTACGTTAGCTTCTCTAGGTGGGACATCTTCACGAAGAGGCAGCGGGGATACATCCATCTCAGCAGATACGGAGGCGTCTATTAGAGAAATAAAGGTGAGATTCTTAAAACCAGCACAAACTGTTAGGAATATTTTAACTATGGCATTTTTTAAACTACTGTCCAAGAAATTTCATCGTCTGGCAAGCCTTCAGATTAGGATCAGACTGCTTAACCTGTGTGGTAGAAATATGAGAGCCTCAAATATGAATAATTCCTTATCAGTTGTACTTTTGCCCATTAGTTTCAGTGACATCAATCACCTTTCTCACTGTTTCTCTCAGGATATCTATGAGTTAAAGGACCAGATTCAGGATGTAGAAGGCAAATACATGCAGGGACTGAAAGAAATGAAGGTACTGCTTTACTGCAGAGTGGAAGTGTGGTACTTAACACCAGCTAAACATTCACAGAGCCAATGTGAGACCTAGAACTGACCTTGCATGCTTTTCTTCTGGGGGTGGTTGTAAACTGTGTAAAAACATTTCATTAGCTGGAAAAGTGGCTGTCCTGGTGTCTGACTGTGGTGAGCAGTGCTTCCAAGTGTGGACTGAAGGATGGCTGATTACTCTTGCATGTCTGTCTTGCTGTTTTGATAAGGTAATTGTTTTGCTAGCAAATTAAAATTGCTATTTTTTAAATTGCTTTGTAGTAAGGAAACCTCCCAAAATTGGAAGATGAAATAAAACACGTGGCCTACAATGCTATGAAAAATTGTATGAGTTTAACAGCTCAGATGTTCTACTTACATTTTGTTTTGAAAAGGTCTGGCGTGCCTTTGGAAAGTTGCACATGTGCAGCACTGACTGTCATTTAGGTTTCATCTTCAGATCACAGAAAAGACCCTTAATACTTGTAAAAAAATATTGTGTAACAAAACTCATCACATGAAAAGCCTACCGACGCTCACAGCAGCTGGCAGGAGGGAAGCACTTAGCAATTCCACAAAGCCATAAATGGATTTTGGTGTGACAACCATGCAGCAGCATAACATCATGTGATAAGTGAGGAACAGCATTAGCATTAACATTTTTGGAAAAGTTAATTTTGCGAAGTTATAGGTAATACCAAGCATGTAATGCAACATTTATTCGTGTGAATTATTATGTTTGTCATCAGCTTAGTGCTGCAACAGGTGCAGTTATTGCCATCTTAAGAGTTGTCAACGGAAAAAAGAGTAATTTCGCCTTTTTTTCTGTAAAGACTGTTTGTTTGTTTGTTTGTTTGTTTTTTTCCCTGATCAGTGTATAGCAGATGTAGCAAAATAGGCACACTACATTAGAAAAAATGGAGGTTTGCATCCCTTAGACTGCCTTCTGTGGTGATTTGTACCTAAGCCACACTGGGTTTCAAAGGTGGTCTTTAATTCTGGCTTTGCTTTGGTGTCAAAGAGTGTGCTTAATGTCCAGGGATAGCCCAGTGCTGTGATGGAGCCTGATGCTAATAAAACAAAACTCAGCATGCTGAAGGAGTTAACTTCTTATTTGCATATACTTCCTTTCCAGCTCGTTTCTGAGATTTAATCCCACCACTGATGCCAAATTCTGACTGCTTTCCTCTGCTTAATATTTCTCATCCTTGGGCTGGAAAGTGCACCAAAACACAATTTGTGTTTAAGGACATGAATTTGTTCAGGTCTGAAGACAAATTCTCCTATTTGTCAATAGAAATCTAAACTAAACTGATTCAGACTTAATTTCATTGATCATTTCACCCTCATCCCCTGTTCTGTTTATGGAAAGGAAAGGGAAGTGTATGAATCTCAGCTCTAGTTTATGCATCATTCTAATATTACTGAAGTCCCAAGAGAAACTGCTTGATGTGTGAACTGAAATATCAACACGTTTGCATATTTGCACTGTTTTGCCCACGTAAGTCCTTTATTTCTGTTTTAAAATCAAACACTGCAAGTTTGACTGCACAGCATGGAAGATGTGCCAGAGCTTTTTGTCATTGTTGTTACAAACCTCTCAGTGTCTCATATTTGTTTCACATGGATGAGGAGGGTTTTCAAGGCAACGGGAGTTGTTTCTTAGGGTCAATTTGTAAAGAGGGAATGCAATATAGGAAACCTAATGAAAAATGATGCATTGGGTCACAAAAGCTACAGCTTTCACAGCAAATCCTAATTCCTGAGTTAGTGTATTTAGTGTCTCCTACCTGACACTGAAAGGATCCCTGAAATTTGTGTGAGCTGGCTGCTAAACCACCTTAGGTTAAAGCCTAGCTCATTAATGATGCACTACCTAAACTGATCTTAAATCAAGACCAGTTTACCTTTAAAAAAAAAAATCCAACTTGTCATCTTCAGCAGCTGCTTTGAGCTGCCAATGTGCAGGGGCAGGGGGAGGAGGGAGAAGGGAGAAGGGAGAAGGAAGAAAACCCTGAGAAAGCAGGAGCTAAGTGGCAGAGAACAGGAAGCATTTTATCCATCTGAACGAAGGTAAGGTTTCTTGCTTGCTACAGGAAGGCTTGCAGGAACATGAGGGAGGTTATCCTCACCTTGGAACAGTTGGTAAGGCTCTCCTGCATGTGATTAGCACCAGTTTCAGCAGGAGTGCTCAGAAGGTTTGTGGTTTAGCACTTCAGTTTCTTGTTCAAGGACTTGGCTTGCAGAGCGCATATAACTGACCTCTGACTGTGGATGTTTATTCTTTGCAGGACTCTTTAGCTGAAGTTGAAGAGAAATATAAAAAGGCTATGGTGTCAAATGCTCAACTAGACAATGAAAAAACAAATTTCATGTACCAAGTAGATACCTTGAAGGATGCCCTGTTAGAGTTAGAAGAACAGCTGGCAGAATCCAGGAGGCAATATGAAGAAAAAAGTAAAGTATGTATTTAGCTGTGGCATGTTATTTAACTGAAGGATTTGGGGAGGGGGGCAGACACCTTTGGGAGGAGCCAGCCAAATTACTATTCAAGATTTTTAGTAAGTTTTTGGTTTAGTTGCTGTTAAAATGAGTAGAATAGCACCATGCTATGTGTTTGTGATCATACAGATTTTTTCATGAAATGTCTGTTTTATAAAGCAATTTCTGAAGAAGTAAAGAAATGTATATGGTAAGGTTATGCTGATAGTATCATACGTCCTTTGATATTCCATCTTTGAAGTAAATACAAAGGTTTTGTTCAGAGTGACTTCTGGAGGATTTTTTTTTTGTTTTGTTTTGTTTTGTTTTTAACTTCCAGAGTATTTTAACGCATGAAGCTCTCTTCAGAAGAGAGTTGTGCAGCTTACATGGTTCAGGCAGCTCTGTGGCTGAGTGCTGAATTGTTTTATGTGAATTCAACATCTCTAACACCTAGTGAGTTGGTGTTAAACCTGTGGCCTGCTAGCTTCTCAGAATTGACTCCTTAGTTTGGGGACATTTCACTATAGCACACTGTGAAACACACAGTTCCTGGAAGATTTGGTAGTTCTGTTGTGTTTTTTTTTTTGCTTAACTCCTAAATGTCTACCTAACTTGTTTAGTGCATTATGTCAGAAGAGCAGGTTACATTCCCATCCATTCTTCTGTGAAGTCACTAGGACTTGGGTGTATAAGCCATTCACTGGCAGCCTGCTGCTCAAATTTTGAAACTGCCTAAATCATGTCTGTCACTTCCATATTTGGTGGAATAATAATTTCTTGGAAAAAGGACAAAACAGACTTTAAAAAAGTATTATTTTGGGATTGTGATTAGAAGCATATTCAGGAATTGAATTGTGGCAAGCATTTTCTTTGTGCTAGGACTTAATTTCTTCTGTTTTTCTTGGATGCTATTTCTGATCAATAAAAACCTCATGAATATTTCATTCATAGGAATTTGAGAGAGAGAAGCATGCTCATAGCATATTGCAGTTTCAGTTCATGGAAGTCAAAGAGGCTTTGAAGCAAAGAGAAGAAATGCTTGCAGTAAGTAACTTAACGTTTTTGCTGTTGTTGTTTAATGACTTCTTTGATGGGTGTGTTCCCAGTTAGGTGTGTAGAAGGTGAGGCATAGAGAGTTTTATTCCATACTCAAATTTTTCACCTGAAGAAATACTCATGTTTCAGGCCAAACAGGTTTAGAGCTGACTAACAGAAATAAGACTTCCAAAAGTATTATCTGAAGATAGATTTCCTTTTTGCAGTGTCCATAACATGAAATAAGCTGTTTTCAACAGCTGTTAGTGGAGATGTAGAGGAAACATGGAACTATCTAACTTTGTAAGTCATCTTTGAATAGTAAGATTGTCTTCAGAAGTGTAGCTTTAGCTGAGATGTCAGAAACCATGAAATTGTGCATGTAGATAACCTTTTATTTCAGCACCTTTTTTCATTCTTTAGCATCGCTGCAGTCTTGACCATCTTTGTTAACCTGTTACCTGCTTTCTGTCTTCTTCTTTTGCTCCTGTCTCTCAGGAAATCCAACAGCTGCAACAGAAACAGCAGAGCTATGTCAGGGAAATTTCTGATCTTCAGGAGACAATAGAGTGGAAAGACAGAAAAATAGGGGTAGGACTATCAACTCCTGAAATGTGTTCAGAGTGGCATTGTGTTCTTGAGCTGATACTGCTTTTGTAAAACCTCACAAAGAAAATCCTCCTCAGTGGCTTTGCTTGGTGTGGCTGTCTTAGTATATTACCAGTGAGCTAGCAAATAGTAAACTTTGTCTTTGTTCAATATTAGAAAATCCAAGAAAAACTTAACAGTTGGTCAGATTTCAAAACCTGGGATAATTTATCTGCTGTGGTGTTCCATTTGTGAATGCTATATTGAGAAAGGAAGTGCTATTTATAATGCAATTCCATCAGCGCTGACTTTTTGCTTATTCAGATTTAATCTGCAGACTGAGCAGAAACTGGAGTGTGATTAAGAAGTAACAGAGCTCTTTATGGCCTTTGGGGATGAAAGTCTCTAACGTTCTCTTGTTTCTCATCCTTTCCCACCACCTCCTGTCAAAGCCAAATGGAAACCCACTCTTAAAGAAAAGCATAGCTTTCTTTTCAACAACAAACACTGAAGACTTTCTGAATTTAAAAGGGGAAAGAAATCTGGCAGTTCATACGTGTTTGTGATGTCCAGTAACTTCTAGCAATTTGAAACTAAACTGTGATTTTAGTTATTGTGCATTTATACAGAAATACTGGGGGGGGGGGGGGAGGTCAGTACTAACATTTGCATTTGCACATGGTACAGCCCAGAGTTTAAAGATAGCTTATTGGCAGTTTTCTGGTTAATTGAAATGTGCTGCACCTATCACAGTAACCCATGAAATTAACAGCCCATAGTAGACTATTAAAATGTCAGGCCTGCTTTCACACTCTTCTATTAGCACGTGGGACTTGTGCATTACTTCAGCGTGTATGTTGGATATGAATTAACTCATCCAGCAGATAAGAATGGAAAGTGGATCCTCCTTTGAAGGGTCTTTCATGAAGGCTCGGGCTTTGAGTGTCTTCAATAGGAATTCCTGGGACTGCCTGATTATTGAATAAGCTGTGAATTTCTTGTATTTGAGGCTTATCTGTGTGTATGTAAGCTAGATCCTTTAATCTGTGAACTTTACCTTTTTCACACATGCCACTTCCATGAATCTCTGAATATCTTAAATCTGCTCATTCTTGTTTACACTTGCTTTTCACACTCTTTACTTGTCTTCCTTCCTTTCTTCACATCTCCTTGCCCTCTGTTTGTGTTGGGAACTCAGGCATTAGAGAGGCAGAAAGATTTCTTTGATTCCCTAAGGAGTGAGCGGGATGACCTTAGAGATGAAGTGGTTGTGCTGAAGGAGCAACTGAAGGTATGCAAGAGGAATAAGAAAAACTTGTATTAACTGCTGACTTTTACCTCCTGTACATTTTTGCAGAAAAATTGAACCTAGGTCAGTACCAAGGACTCCATTTTCATAAGTTGCCAGTTTGGGAATTTTCTGATAGTCCTTCACCCTAATATCTATCGACAATGAGCTCTTTGTATAGACCATAATATTCAGTATTAAATTGTTGCTTTTATAGGAAATGCATCTCCAAGGAACACTTTAAGCAGCATATTTAAGTTTAAAAATAAATAAAAAGAGCTGGTACCACATGCTTTCTGCGATGCTGGCTAATCAGAGAACTGTAATATTCTGTACAATTTTCTGACTTCCAGCCATTTTTAATGGAGTGATTGAAGTGGTTGTTTATTCAGAATGTCAAAGACAAGAACATCTGAACAGTTCCTGCTCTTAAAGCGTTGCTTTTGTTTCTCTGCAGAAACATGGAATAATCCCAGACTCTGATGTAGCTACCAATGGAGAGACATCTGACATACTTGATAACGAAAGACACTTGGATTCTTCCAAAACTGTTCAAGGCACAACGCAGGCGTTAAAGACAGCAGGGGACGGAATGTTAGGTAAGTGCTGTATATCCTTTACTATCTTTCTGTCCATCTGTCTACTCATCTTTGCTTGGAGTTTGGGCATTCGTTAGTGGGACAATTAACACATCACGCAGCATGCTACTTGTTGAATCACTTGGGCATCACATCACATTATGCATTTTTCTGCTTGATATTTATTATCACTCCAAGTATGTTGTGCAGTTTCCTGCCAAGGCAAACTTCATTCCCCATTCAAGGTGACAAAGGACAAGAATACAAATATTACATATGACAGATAAGTAGCAATCATTCAGATTACTATTCAAACCCTGAGTTTGAAAATTGTCGCAAAGTAATCCTGCTGTTGCTCGATATTTTTCTGCACGTATCTTAAAGAATCTAAATAAAAACATTTCAGTTTTACATAAAGAACTTGTACGCTGGTTCATTTATATACCTGAGAACTATCAGTGTTTGCTGAACAGTGCTGGGCACTGTTAAAAAACACTAGTGCATGAATTTGTTGTTCCTGGTATCTAGTACTACTGAGCAGTTAATATTACCGCTTAGACATCTGTACTTGTTGTAACAGGAATAATGCCGTTAAATTCAAAGAACATGACTGTGAGATGGATAGTGTTAGGAAGGAGAAATCTGGTTGGCAAAAAAACTTCCTCCTTAGGCAGTTAGGATGAATGATCACTCAGAGAGCTACTGTACTAGTGGCACAAAAGGAAAATCATTTTTGTTCTTGCTGCTCTAAATCAACATACTAGTAAATAGCAACAGGCAGCCAACCATTGAAAGTGCAAGTTATCTTGCTGTTGGCTGCTTTTTCCTCACTCAATTTTTGTGTGGAAACAATATGGAGCACCAAAACCAAGGTAAGGGAAAATTTTACATGCGATGTTTTCTATCTCTCCTTGTTCTGTTTTTTTTTTTTTTTTTTTTTTTTTGGAAGCAGGTACACCATAGACCCCGCTGAAGCCACACAAAAACGGTTGTTTTAACACCTGTTACTCCTAAATAATGTTGGAAGAAACAGTGCTTTAAAAAAAAATAAAAACACAAGTCCCTTTCCCTTGAGAGGATGAAGTGGCTCTAAGGGGCACTAAGTACTTGATCTTTGATCTGTGTTGGTAATGTTAAACAGCTGAAACATTTGCTTGCCAATCAGATTTTATATTCGCAGTCCTTGTCATATACACATAAACACTGATGATGCCTGTTTATTATCTTAGGAGTAAAATATTACTGGGTAATCTTTGATTACTTTGCTATACTGGCATCAGATACACACTCTTGCATGCACAGAGTGGTGTTAGGGTTGAAGTTGTAGAGAATATTGCTGAGAAAGCATAATCTTTTGTGTTAGTGTTACATCTGCAAGTATTACTGTTAAATTGCACTGCTTGAAACAAAGTTGATCTCATCTACAAGAGCCGTAATTCACACAGCCAAGAGCAAACATCCTTTAATTTACAAAAACACAGGCCAGCACTGGAGACTTTTCTTGCTTTGAGAGGGTGGTGGTGGTGAATTTCACAGATCAGAAAAAAAACCCATACCCTTACTAATTCAATTGCTGCTTTGCCTCACATAATTGGCAAAGGCTGATCTTCTATTAACCTGTTCTTTGATTCATTCTCTTTTGGGTTTTAAGTGGGGAGGTAAGTGCTGTGGTGTGGTCCCTTCAACTTTCTCAATGGTCTTTTAGGCAAAGCCAATGAAGTGGACATGAAAAATGAGATTTTGGAGGATGTGGGGAAAAGAGAAATCTTGCAGAATACTGGGCATGAGGAACACAAAGAGGAGTCTGAGGAGCAGGAAGTACAGACATTGCATGCTGATGAAAACACAGAGGCAGAAAAACTGATTGAAGAAACCGATGCTGGGTCAACAGCGATGTTACCGGATAGTAGGCTTACAGAACAAAACCAAAGCCTTGCAGAACCTGTGTCAGGGAATGCTTCTTCAAACGATGATAGTGACACAGATGATTTGAGAAAGCAGACAGAGTCAGCAGACACAGCAGCCCCACAGCCTCTTAGCGAGGAGGTTGAATGCAGTAACTCACATCCAGGGACAAATCAGACCTCAGAGGTGGGCTCAGTGCAGGGTCAGGATTTTGAGAGTCCTCAGGAAATGCCCAGAGACTTAGGTACAGAGCATGAACTGGAAAAAGCTGCTCCAGAACAGGAAGAACGAGAGGATGTGGAAACTAGCCATGCGCTGAGTGCTAATGAAATGGAACAAGCAGCTGACATTGCAAGCTGTGAGTTGGTTTCTGACCAGTCAGGGCTACCAGAGGCTGAAGTAGCAGGCTCCCTGAGTAAAGAGGTAAATGTGGAGAGTCACCTTGAGACACTCGAGCATGTGGAAGAAAGTGCTGAGAACAAAGTTACAAATGTCTTGGAGGAAAAGCTCCTTGAAAGCAAAGACTGCACTGATGGGACAGCTGATGAAAAGGGAGGCGATAGAGCTGAAGAAGAAGATGAGGTGGGGAATGCAGTTCTGGGTCAGGCAACAGAAAGGGATTCTGTGGGTTTGGAGGGGAAGGAGTCCCATGAAAGTGGTGTCCCAGCAGATAAAAGTGAAAAAGAGGAGGGAGGAGATCACGCATGCATTCAGCCACCTTCTTCAGAGGCTGCTCATTTAGCATTGTTAGAGGAACAGAATATGCAAGAGAAAACAGAACTTAAAGCTGCTGAGAAAGACGGACAGAAAGAAAAATTGATGGAAAACTCGGAGGTGTGTTCAGATTCTGCAGGAGCAGGCAAGCAGGAGGAAGCACCTGCAGAGTCTGTGGGCTCTGTGACCCAGGTGAAAGGAAGTGTGCTGCAGCAGGCAGAGCCAGGCCCAGACGTTGTGAAAGAAATGGCATCTCAGGAAAGCAGTTCAGACCCAAGGGTTTTAGATGACAAAATTCAGGAATCGGAAGTGGAAATACAATGCGAGTCTGGGAAAAGAGAGGAAAGTAGGGCAGAATGGGTGGAAGACTTAGAACCAAAGGTAGAACTTCAGACAGTTCAGTGTAGTAAAGACACAACAGGAGATACAGTGGGAGAGAAAAATAGTTCTTCAGAAGATGAAGCACAAACTGTAGTGAAGCAAGAGGAAAGTGAAGCACAAACTG